>NC_059117.1:57886947-58193193 GCF_020740685.1 Jaculus jaculus
GTTTTATTTGTTTTTAGTTTTGGGTAACTTTTTCCTTGTTTTTTTTTAGAAAGTGGTTATATTGGAATTGTAATGATTTTATCCATCTGTTTTTTTAGTAGGAGAGGAACAAATTTATTTGTTATATTAAACTGTACTATTATAATCCCATTCAAGATTCATGTTTTCTTTAGAAATTCTGGTGCCTCTTTGAGGTACATGCCTGCTAGTAAATCTTTACCTGCTCCCCATTGTCCCCTGGACAGGCTAGATTATCTACCTGCCAGAGGACCATCTCTTATCCTGTCCTGTTCTGTTCTGTAGTGCTGGGCATTAAACCCAAGGCCTTGTGCATGCTAGGTGAATGATGTATCACTGTGTTGTCACTGCCCACATCCCCAGTTCCTTCCTGTTCTTGGGTCATTTACTCCCCAGTGCTGTGCTTTCACCCCCATCTTGTAAGGTGCATTGGATGACTCTTATTTTTTGGATGGTGTTAATTTCCACCAGAAATTTTATGTTCCCCCTCAATATAATTTCTGTTATTTATAACAGAATTTATCACTTGTGATTCAATAAAGGTTTTGAACAAATCTTAAAATGTACCTCTTCTAATTATTTTCTCATCTTAGCATTTGAGAAAATTGTATGGGCAAAGCACAAAAATAAATTAGGCAAACAACAAAATGGTGGTAAATAGTAGACAATTATAGCCTGTTTAATTTTTCTTCCCTTTTAGTATATGTCAAGGAGCATACTGACTTATTTAACTTCTTTTGTGGTCTTTGTAATTGTTGCAGTTTTTATCTTTCACCACTGGATGGTGCCCTTACATTGGTTACTGCAAGCCCTTTCTAAATTTTTGTTAGAAAACCATTTGAAAAGTCATAATAAAATTAAGGTAGTGGTATAGTTGGTCATGCAGAGTGAGTTCATATTAGTAAAACAACTATCACCTGTGATAAGGTACAAGTATGTGTGCATCTGTATTTATATGTGTTGGATATAGGGTTTTTTATTTGGTTTGGTTTGGTTTGGTTTCTCGAGGTAGGGTCTCAGGTAGTAGCTTCCTGAGTGCTGGAATTAAAGGCGGGTGCCACCATGCCCAGCTTGGATATAGGGTTTTTGAGACAGTGTCTCACCATGTAGCCCCCAACTGGCCTTAAAGTTGCAGCAAATCTCCTGCCTTAGCCTGTTGGGTGCTGAAAATTGCAGGTATGTTCCACCATGCCCCATTTAAACATATGTATATTTTAATTTTATTTATTTATTTATTTATTTATTTATTTATTTATTTATTTATTTATTTATTTGAGAGCGACAGACACAGAGAGAAAGACAGATAGAGGGAGAGAGAGAGAATGGGCGCGCCAGGGCTTCCAGCCTCTGCAAACGAACTCCAGACGCATGCGCCCCCTTGTGCATCTGGCTAACGTGGGACCTGGGGAACCGAGCCTCGAACCGGGGTCCTTAGGCTTCACAGGCAAGCGCTTAACCGCTAAGCCATCTCTCCAGCCCAAACATATGTATATTTTAAAGATACATCCTGAATGTGAGTGTAAAGGCTAAAAACTATATCTGGCTATATTTTTTAATACAATCTTAAAGCATTACCTTAGGGGCCTTACCTTAGTTTAAATGTTTTGATTTTTTAAAAGGAGATATTCTCATGAAACTAAGGATTTTACCACCGAGTACACATTTGGTATTATAATGTAAATGATGTTTAAATAAAACCACAATTTCTTAATTTATAATGTTAAACAGGTAGCTGGTTTTGAAACTTCCCTTGAATGAGCATTTTGTCTTTTTCTTCTGTCCTGAAGCCATTCAGATCCTTCCATTGAAGCCTTTTTATTTCACAAGTACAGTATTCAGTGTCTGCTTTTAAAGCTACTTTTTGATAGTTACCCTGCTCACATAGGGTCAAGTACTTAGAATTTATTTGGGATTGTAACAAGACTGGAGGCACTGGTTTTTGGCTTTTGGAACTGATTTGTGGGAGAAATGTGGAAGGGTTTGAAACCTTGGCCTAAGAGATACCTTGCAGTATATAAGTATAGGTTGATGAACTATGGTCAGAGTTAAAAGACCTGAATGCAAAGGGCTGGGGACAGAGAGGTTTGGTTTATGAGCAGTAAAAAGAACTTTGTTGGGGTTGGCCTAGAAGCAGTTTGTGTGAGAGACTTGTTGTTATGCCTGTGTCCTGAGACCTGATGCAGGGTTGCGTTGCATAGAAATAGATTGTTGTGAGCAGAAGGATAAAGCACAGAAAGAAATAAAATCTTTGGGGTCAAAACTGCTGCCCCATTCAGCTGCATTTGTTTGAGAGATTACAGCTACTAAGGTTGGGCCAGCTGATCTGCATTGGGACAGCAGGAAGAATACAGACTCTTTGGAAATAAAAGGGACCTGAATGTTAAAGGACTGTCCTGCTCTTCAAAGTTGACTTTATCCCCCCCCCCCCCATGGATTTACAAGTTGGTAGCCCACCTGGTACTATGGAGTATAACAAATGCAAGAAAGAGAGGGTCATTGAGTTTGCAACATGGTTTTTGCTTTTTTTTGGAAATGACCATGGGCAGTGTGAAGCAGGCTTGTTGGACTACCTGTGTGGAGGCCCAGTGAAGTCATGAGGATGAACCATGGGTTGCAGTGGAGACCCAGTAGAGATGGGTGTCACTGGGCACATCTTAAGGTGTGGTAGGTTTGAGATTTCAATCTAAAGCCATGCAAAGTGTGCCTAGCTGAAGTTCCTGAAGTGTGCTGTGCTGTGCTGTGCTGTGTGGCTTTTAGCTTGTGACTTGTGCTTCTTTCTCTGCTTGGACCTGTGAAGGCAGGCCAGCTTCTTCTGTCCTTATGGAACTTCCCCTTGGATCTGTAAGCTTCAATAAATATCTCTTCCTCCATAACTGTGCCTGGTCTGGAAGTTCATCTCAGTGAACCTAAAGCTGTCTCCTACAATGTGCATTGCCATCTTTTGCAGTCTGAATGTTTATTCTGTGATATTATGGGGTTTTATTTTTTATGCTGTGGCTCAGTTAAGAGATCTTGGACTATGGAGATACTTGAACAGCATTGAGACTTTCTTTGCATACAGGAGAAAAGTGAGGTGAATGGCAAACTTTCTTCTCTTCTCTTCTCTTCTCTTCTCTTCTCTTCTCTTCTCTTCTCTTCTCTTCTCTTCTCTTCTCTTCTCTTCTCTTCTCATCTTCTCTCTCTTTTTTCTTTTCTTTTCTTGATCCAAGATCTCATGTCACCCAAACTGCCCTCAATCTGGATTTGAAGTGCTATTCCTGCAGCCTCAGCCTCCCAAGTGCTGGGATTAAGATGTATGCCACTACATTGGCTAAGACTTGTTTTAATTGATCAAAATCAAGTTGTAATTGTACTATTCTATGTTCTAAAGTATTCTATTTACTTACATTTCACATTTTTCTTACAGTGGCATTTTAAAAATGATTTATTTTAGTCTGCTTTAAGATGAGGTACTAATTAGTGAATTTTTTTTCCCACTTAAAAAATTTTCTAGAGTCCCCGGAATTTAATTTGTAATACTGAAAAAGTAAACTTCTGCAAGAAAATGCCAAAACTTTTCTTTGTAATACACAGTATATTGTTGGTTAGGACTAAGTGGAAATGATCAGGTAATTAAATTGTTACATGTGTCATTCGAGATATCGTCATCTACAGAAAAATAAAACTTACCTCAACAACTGAGACATACCCACCCAGATGAATTGGGTACTGAAATTTGACCAGATGCAAGCAGTGAGGAAAAAAAGGGTCATCTACTCAGATGTCAATTGCCTCAAAAGGAGCAAGATCTTTTTTTTTTTTTTAAATTTTTGTTTATTTGGAGACCAAGAGAGGAAGAGAAAGAGAGAATGGGTGTAACAGGACCTCTAGCCACTGCAAATGAACTCCAGATGCATGTGCCACCATGTGCATCTGGCTTATGTGGGACTTGGAGAATCAAACCTGAGTCCTTAGGCTTCTCAGGCAAGTGCTAAGACTGAATGGAGGGCTGGAAGAATGCAGGTTTCTCTCCCCTTCCTCCTCACACACAGACAGAGAGGTACTCTGCAAGTAAGCTGGGTGTGAACAGCTAATGGTAGAGTTAGAAAACATAATAACTTAGGGTCTTATTTGATATTTAGATGAACACTTTTCTTTTCAAATTTGAGTCTTAAGTGTTTGTTACCTAGACAGAACAGGTAAGTTTGTTTTGACTACCTGATCACCAAACAGTTGAAGAGGAGAGAAGGCACAGCTGTTGTGCTTGCAGGTATGTGTGTTGCACTGAAACATAACTTTACCATTTTGATGATCTCAAGAAGTATTTGAGGTTGGCAAGAGCACTCTTGGCCTGGGGAGATGGCTTAGTGGTAAGAGGTGCTTGCTTAGAAAACCTGCGAGCCTAGGTTCAATTCCCCAACACTCAAAGCGAGGCACAAAAAGTATTGCAAGCAGACAGTGTTCATTTGCAGTGACAGGAGACCATGGCATACACATGCAACGCGCACACACATATGCATGCTATGTTTTTAGAAAGCACTGTGTTCATACTGAATTGAAGGCCAGTTTAAATTAGAGGATTTTTTCTTTCAAATCTCTGACTTGATCTTAGTATAATTTTTAGGTAAGGTTTTATATGATTAGCACCATCCCTAGCATATGACTAGTTACAAACTAGTAAGATGAAAATTTATTATTATTATCATTGTTGCTGTTGTTGGAGTTTTGATACAGTCTTGCTGTGTAGCCTAGTCTGGCTTTGAGCTTATATCCTCCTGCCTCAGTCTCCTGAAGATCACAGACACTGCTCCACCACGCCTAGCTGAGTATGAGATTATTTTAAGGAACTGAGGTTTTGCCCTTCTTTTTAAAAAGACCAAGAAATTGTTATTTACAGTTCATTCTGGTTTCTATAATGTGGAAACACCTGGGCAAATGTGGTTTCAAGTTACTGTGTGTGAAAGGCTGACGAAGAGAAAAAAAATTCAATTTAAAAACAGTTGCTATGGTTACCAAGTATTTACTTTTATAAGCAATAATTATAGGAGACAGCAAGGAATTCCCACAAATAACAGAAAGATCAGTAGCGAAAGTATATACTGGCTGTTTCACACACAAATTGGAACTACGTTTATCACTTCCATTCTGAAGTAGCTGTCATTTGGGAAATACTAAAGAAAATAATTCATGTCTTTTTGAACTGGAAAAGGGTGGGGCAGGAATACTAAACATACTATTTTAAAATTCAAGGAATGATTCATAGTTGGAACATTTTTCATGTTCTTTAGTTCCCTTTATCAAAGAGTGCTGTAATTCCATATAGGAGCATTTATTGTTAAAAGAAGGCAATTATGTTTCACTTGTGCTTCACTTTAACTTCTTAGGTCTATGATAAGCTATTTAAAAATCATGTTTGTAACAGTGTTAATTCAATGTCAAACAATGCTCTTTTAAATTTTGAACTTAGGAAGACAGAAGAGATTCTTGTCAAATTTATAGCTAGTCTAGTCTAGTCTTAGTTGTTAAACTTTCAAAGTTGTTATGGAATTTTTTGGTTGTTTTGTTTATATTCATAATTCCCAGTATTGTAGGAATACTTTCTGACCCAATAGAATTCTAATCTTAAAATGATAGGGCTCTTTCTTATATCTTATTTGGCCTTACTTTTCTGTGCAGTAGTATATTAAATGTGTTTGTTCTTTAATGTTTAGGGTTATCTATCCTAAACTGAAAAGCTTTATAAAATAGAATGCTGCACTCAGTAAGAATTGAAATAAGGTAGCTTTAGGGTGACTGATAGATTCAGTTATTTGGTACTATCACATAGGAACTGTCTACTTTCAGCATTCCCCTCTTTCAGACTCAGCTTGGACCCTAGGGTAACTCCTTTTATAATTACAAGATACCCACCTTACTTCATGGCATCATTATCAAACACCTTATTGTCTAGTAGGTGGGGCATTTCCTTCTGTGTCTCCCTTTATAGGTACAAGGAAGACTTTCCTAGAAGCATTACAGCTCACTTTCCCTGACATGTGACAGAGCAAACTGACTCAGACCACATGTCCCTTCCATATGAGTCACTACTAGATAGAATTACCATGAACACTTATGCAATTCAAGATTTTCCAAAGTCAGGTGTGATAGAGAGGTAGACATCCAAATGAAAATGACAGTAGTGTGTGAGAAGGGTGGGGCTGATAAGTATTGGTAAGTAGACAACCAGTAGTAAAGTATGCTATGCAAAACTGTGATGTTTTCTTCTAAAGTTAATTCTCCCGCCAATATAAATTAATCACAACACGCTAACAATGGAAAATCCTATGAGGGCTCTAGAGATTTTTTTTTTCAGTTTTTCAAGATAGGATCTCACTCTAGCCCAGGCTGACCTGGAATTCATTCTATAGTCTCAGGGTGGCCTCGAACTCATGGTGATCCTCCTACCTCTGCCTCCCGAGTGCTGGGATTAAAGGCATGTGCCGCCATGCCCAGCCGGATCTAGAAATTTTGAGGTACATGGGAAGAAATCTGCAGTCAGTAATTCTTTTTTTTTTTTTTTTTTTTTTTGAGTGAGGTAGGGTCCTGGTTTAGCCTGGGCTGATCTAGAATTTACTATGTATTCTCAGGATGGCCTTGAACTCATGGTAGTCCTCCTACCTCTGCTTCCCAAGTGCTGGGATTAAAGGTGTGCACCACCACACTGGACCAGTAATTCATCTTAAACTACAATATATCATCTTACAATACCATTGACATAAAATGCCCAATACCAGCTGGAGAGATGGTTCAGCAGCTTAGGCTCTTGCCTGCAAAGCCTACCGGCCTGAGTTTGATTCTGCAGTACCCACATAAAACCAGATGCACAATAACACATGGATCTGGAGTTTGTTTGCAGCAGCTGGAGGCCCTGGCGCACTCATTCTCTTTCCTCTCTGTCTGTTTGAAAATAAATCAATAAATAAAAATACAAAATTTGTTAAAATGCCAAATACAAGATAATATATTTGAGAATATGAAATTGGAAAATTATACCTTAATTTTGACCAGCTAAAATGAGAATTTTATCTCCAAATGTTCTTCTGTTTTTAAAATATTTTTATTTATTTATGAGAGAAAGTATGGGCTTACCAGGGCCTCCTGCCACTGCAAATGAACTCCAGGCATATGTGCCACTTTGTGCATCTGGCTTTATGTGTGTACTGGGGAATTGAACCTGGTCCAGCAGGCTTTGTAAGCAAGTACCTTTAACTGCTAAGCCATCTCCTTAGCTCTCAAATGTTTCTTCTTAATCTCACTATGAAAAACATTTCCTCCATTTCTATTACTCTGTGGTCTTCATCAGTTCTTCCCTTTCTCCCCTTGTGAGTGGGTGCCTCAGCCGATTCCATAACAGCTGTTGGGGATAATACCCTGATAAAATGAACTTGAAGATGTCTCTGCTGGTGTGTGTTGACAGACTCAGGTAAATACAGAAAAGGGGTATGTGTTCCTATGGTCGTTTTTTTTTTTTTTTAAATTTAAACTTTCTACATAATGTTTCCATTGTGGTTAGGCTAATATACATTTCCACCAACAGTGAATAAGGGTGTCATACCCTACATTCTCACTGCCATTTGTTGTATATCTTTCCCATTTAAAAAAAAAATCCCCAGCTGGAGAGATGGTTTAGCAGTTAAGCACTGGCCTATGAAGCCTAAGGACCCTGGTTCAAGTCTTGATTCCCCACAACCCATGTTAGCCAGATGCACAAGGGGGCGCATGCATCTGGAGTTCCTTTGCAGTGGTTGGAGACCCTAGTGCGCCCATTCTCCCTCTCTTTCTCTATTTGCCTCTTTCTTTCTCTGTCACTCTCAAATAAATAAATAAAAATGAACAAAAAAAATTTTTTTAATCCCTTCCTCAGCAGTTGCCCAATTTAATCTTGTTGTCACATTTCCTGAAAAACCTAATCTGTGGTTATTGTCGCCACTTTGGTATCTCTTTTATTAATCTCACTATTCTTTTTTTAATAAATATTATTTATTTATTTATTTGATAGAGAAAGAGGCAGAGTGAAAGAAAGCAAATGGGCACGCTAGGGCCTCCAGCCACTGCAAATGAACTTCAGATGCATGTGCCACCTTGTGCATCTGGCTTACGTGGGTCCTGGAGCATTGAACCGGGATCCTTTGGCTTGCAGGCAAATGCCCTAACCACTAAGCCATCTCTCTAGCCCTAATCTCGCTGTTCTTATCAACAGAAGAAAGGACCATACATTTATTAAATGGTAGAACTGAAGTAACAGATTAATTTGATAGGTGTCCATTTGCAATAGGAAACTGACACCTAAAGGTGCTGGCAGATGGGTAGCTGACTTCTGTTAGCTTCAGTTTATGAAACCTGTATGGACCCTAACGTATGTGAAGAGGGCCCTGAATATTAAAGAAAATGTTGACTTTGGAACTCATGCATTCTTTTGTGTGTGTGTGTGTGTGTGTGTGTGTGCGTGCGCAGAAAGATGTTGCCATCAAGCCAGGGGTAACATTGCTGAAGTTGAAAGAGGTGTGTGCTTGTGCCTATTTGTGGAAGGTGGGGGAGGGAGATGATGAATGCATTCATGCTCATGCTAGTAAGCTACTAATGCTAGGACAGAAATGATTAGGGATAGTCAACTAAGACCACTGGTACCTAATGTGGTATTGCACCTAAAAACATGCTGTTAGCCTACATTCATACTCTGTGCCAACATAAACACCTAAATCATGTTCTTTTCTTAAGACAGTAATATAAATAACATACTGTAGATTTCTGTAGAACAATTAAACTCTTAAAAACTTGATCTTTATAGGCCTAGGCTGATGTTAATAAAAGTGGCTATACCTAATGTAACTAAGGAACTGAATGGTTAACTTCAAGAAATTGAAACACACAAAAAATACTTGGCTTAGTTGCTAGAACACTTAAATGTTGGGAACAACTTGAGCTCATGTACCTCAGCTATAGTTATATGAAATCCAGATACAGATCAATTATGTTCACAAAAGTTTAGAATTCATGTTGAGATCTCCAGAAATACGTAACAGATTTAGGAACATGGTAGAAGATGTAAATAAAACATGTGATAACTTTTTATATTAGTACAAGTTGAATATCATCTTACAATATGTTGGGTTATATGAATGATTTAAAAAGTTTTGCTGGGGGCTGGAGAGATGGCTTAGCAGTTAAATGCTTCCTAATAAAGCCTAAGGACCCCGGTTTGAGGCTCGATTCCCCAGTACCCACATAAGCCAGTTGCACAAGGTGGCACACACATCTGGAGTTCGTTTGCAGTGCTGGAGGCCCTAGTGCACCCATTCTCTCTCTCTCTCTCTCTCTCTCTCTCTCTCTCCCCCCCCCCGTCATTCACTCACTCTCCCTCCCTCCCTCTTTGTTGTCTTGTCACTCTCAAATAAATAAATAAAAATAAACAATTTTTAAAAAAGTTTTGCTTACCTTTTAAATATATGATCGCTATATAGGAACATTTAAATTATATGTGTAGATGTCTGTATGTCTATTAGACCATACTGGTCTAAGCTCTGAGTAGCTAAACAGTTATTCATGCTGTGTAAATGGCATTTTTGAATTTTCAGCTATTTTCTCAAAAGCATAATGGGTGATTTCTGATATTAAATGTTCCAGCTAGTGGGCATTGGTTTCTTTAAGAAAGCACTCTTCGTAATTTAAAGCAAGAAGAAATAGCATTGATGACTTTTTTTGAATAGTGGATTGATAGAAAAATACCTTTACTCACCACTTACAGTAGTGAATTTGCTTGCTGCTTTTCTCATGAAGTACAGTCTGTATTTCATATTAAATCCTACAGTATGTGCGTGGGCTTTCCATATCATATTGTGTATGCTTGCACTAGTTTTTCTTGTATGATTCAGCACCTGATTTGTATTACATAAGGCCTTGGAAGATGAAGATGATAACTAGTATTTCTTAACTCCTTTGTGTGGCATTTATGATAGAAATGTGTATATTGAATATTTGTGGAATTATCACTGTGGTATTTTTGGTAAATATAAAAATAAATATTTTTACATAAAGTTGTTTATGCTTGGTTTTTGGATTTTATTTATTTGGTTTTGGACTTTTCTATATCTAGAATTAAATAGTATTGGTATTTTAACACTTCATTTTCTTTTCCTTTTTTTTTTTTAAAGTTTTTTGAGGTAGGGTTCATTCTGGTCCAAGCTGACCTGGAATTCACTATGTAGTCTGAGGGTGGCCTTGAACTCATGGTGATCCTCCTCCTTCTGCCTCCCATTGCTGGGATTAAAGGCATGCGCCACCATGCCTGGTTTAACACTTCATCAGGTTAAAGATTGAAACTTTTATAGGATAATTTTTTGTAAAAAATGGAAACATCACTGGAAAGCCAGAAAGTGCTATAATCTTAACCAGCAGTGGTCCTTGCAAAGCTTTACAGCTGCCAGCTAGGCCAAAAATATCAACTGGTACAATGGTGGCATTTCTGTTATGGGGGAAACCAAATCCTCTAATTGTACTTGAAGCCCAGAATGTGGGAGGGGATTCATGTCTGGTACTAAAAACCTAGTCAAAAGTTTATGGCTGGAAAGGTCATAGCCCTAGTAGGGAAAGTACCACTGTTGTCTTGCTAAATGAATATATTTTATGCCTACCAAACCACCCCCTAAATACCTATTTTTTTATTTTTTGGGGGTGGGGGGTAATTAGCATTCCAGGGCCTCAGCCACAGCAATCGAACTCCAGATGCTTGTGCTGCCTAGTGGGCATGTGTGACCTTGCACTTGCCTCATCTTTTGTGTGTCTGGCTTATGTGGGATCTGGAGAGTCAAACGTGGCTCTTTAGTCTTCATGGACAAGCATCTTAACCACTAAGCAATCTTTCTTGCCCCTAAATACCTATTTTTATGCCCATGTATTAATGCTACTCTCACTTTTGGTTAGAGAACCTTCTCTTTTTCAGATGGTGGTGACCACTGGAATGGCTCAGATCTCACCATTGTGCTGAGAGGAAATGACAGTGGAATGTTAATCACTGAGACATCTCTCTCACACCCCCCAAGGCTCTGGGACCATTGTAGAAGAGGTGGTAGAAAGTATATAAGAGCCTAAGGAAGGGGAGGAGTGCTTACAATACTGTCTTCCAGACACAAGTTGGCCTTTGATATTCATGACCTCACAGTGGCTAACACTACCTATACAAGTCCTGCATAATAAGAGGCCAAAAAAAAGACAATATCAGAGTAGAAGACTAAGTGGAATGAAGGGATTCAGTGAAGGGGGATTTGGGAGGGAGTGGTATGAGGAGATTATGGTCATGCTTATTTTATAGAAGTTGTCAATAAAAGGTTTTGTTGTTGTTGTTTTGTTTTGTTTTGTTTTTTCATGGTAGGGTCTCACTGTAGCCATGGCTGACCTGGAATTAACTCTGTATTCTCAGGGTGGCCTTGAACTCATGGCAATCCTCTTACCTCTGCCTCCCGGCTAATAAAAGTTTTTTGTTGTTGTTGGTAACTCTGAAATTATAATTCCTTCTCACCACCTTTCCTTTTTCCCCACCTACATGCCCCTGTCACTGAATCCCTTCTTGCAAACTGGTATCTTCCATTTTGACATTTGTGTGTGTATGTGTGTGTCTGTGTCTGTGTTTTGCCTCCTATTATACAGGTGTTATATAGGTATCACCCACTCTGACGTCATGAATATAAAGGCCACTTCGTGTCTGTTAGACAGTATTGTAAGTACTGCTCCTCTTTCTTTGGCTCTTAGATTCTTTCTGCCACCTCTTCTGCAAAGGTCCCTGAGCCTTGGAGGGTGTGATAGAGATGTCTCAGTGATTAACATTCTGTCCTTTCTCAGCATTTAGGTGAGTTTTGAATTACTCCAGTGGTCACCACCATCTGAAAAGAGAAGCTTCTCTCCAAAAATGAGAGCAGCATTAGTATATAGACATAAACATGAGTATTTAGAAGGCAGTTTGGTAAGCATGACATATATATATGTGTATATATATATATGTGTGTGTGTGTGTGTGTGTGTGTGTGTGTGTGTGTGTGTGTGTGTGTATGTATGTATATAATATCATGATATATATATCCATTTAGCCAGACAACAGTAATAGTTCCTCCAGTAGGTCTTAAGACCTACCTGGCCATAGGCTTTCCATTAGGCTTTCAGTATCAGGCAGAAATTCCCTCCTAAATCCAGTCAGAGAGCACTTGGGTTCCTCCCGCCCCCCCCGCCCCCCTTAAGAGACATGCCACCATTGCACCAGTTGTTACCTTAGGCTCAGCTTGCAGGATCTACTGCTGGTTAAGACCTTTAATGACTTTCCTCCCCCCCCCCCCAACAGGCTGCATAGCTCTTTCCAGCATCCTGACAGCTAGTAGTGTTGCTAATTTATTACTAAAAAATATATATACATACAGAAGAGTATACTGTTTCCTAGTGGTTTAAAAAAAATTTATCTTTGTTAAAGGCCAGTATTTTCTATGCCTTTTCTTTCCTCCAAATAAAATACTGTTAATGAGAAAGAATTGAACCAAACTTTTTTTTTTTTACACTGGTAAATTAGGAAATTTATTTATATTTATATTTCACCTTTAAACCCAAAACATAAAAATCTCACTTTCTGGAAAATCATCGTATTAGAAATACATGAAGTGCACATAACACGAGGATCTATGCTTCTAGGTGCCCCCGCAAGATGGGAACCAAACTTTAATCCTCCTCCTTACCCAAGTTTAGTGCTCCTGGCTCCATAATACTTCACAAGTGCTTGTCTGAGTGCTAAAGTCTAAGGGGCATTTAGCAGTCTAGATAGAGCTCTGAAAACAGGATCTCCAGGAGTACTTCACTGGAACTGAGGAATTTTTATTCTGTTACTTCCTTACTGACTTTACAAAGGAACTCCTCTGTCCCAAATACCCATAACACTAAAACTGTCCTGTTTGGATTTCACAACTCTATGAAATAGATATGTTAATGTCACTTAGATGTTGAAAATGAATACCACAAGATTAAGTAACTTGCTCAAGGTTATAGGGTTGAGTTAGTGGTTGAATTCCTAGTGAAGCCTACATTCTCCTGGCACATGGCTGCTATAGTAGTTTTCCTCATAAAAAAAATTCTGGAGATAATTGTTCTTTTGTTGGATTATGAAGAAACATGGTCTCTAGAAAATTAAGTAGCTTGCCCAGAGGCACAGCTAGTCAGTATTGAAGTCAGAATATATAAAGTTTGAGTATGATGACTCCTAAGTCCTGAGTTTTAGTCATCATCTTGTCAAATTGAATATTTTCTCAGACAAATTTTAGTTGTTCACTCATTGTGAATATAGAACTTACGTTGTACCTTACTGTTGCCTGTGTTTTGTAGTTAAACTATGTATGTAAGCCCTCAACTCAACTTTTTTGTTTTTGCCACTCCATGAACAATTCATCTCCGTGAAGTTATTTTACAGTTGGAATAAATAGAAAAGGACAACATGTACTTAACACAGGAGCTTGCTTTGTGGTTGGGAAACCTAAGTATGGAAATTGGGCTCAAATAAGAAACAGACTATATCTTCCTAAGTTGATGAACTTACTCAATACTTTAGAACAAGTTAAACTACACATAAAAAGTTTCATTGGGGGGCTGGAGAGATGGCTTAGCGGTTAAGCGCTTGCCTGTGAAGCCTAAGGACCCCGGTTCAAGGCTCGGTTCCCCAGGTCCCACGTTAGCCAGATGCACAAGGGGGCGCACGCATCTGGAGTTCGTTTGCAGTGGCTGGAAGCCCTGGCGCGCCCATTCTCTCTCTCTCCCTCTATCTGTCTTTCTCTCTGTGTCTGTCGTTCTCAAATAAATAAATAAAAAATAGACAAAAAAAATTTAAAAAAAAAAGTTTCATTGGGAAGGGGACCTTAAAAATAGAAGTAGGTGGTTACCATAATGTTTCACTTAAGAAATTAAACATTTATTTGAGAGAGACAGAGAGAATGGGAGCACCAGGGCCTCTAGCCCACCACAAAGGAACACCAGAAGCATGCGCCACCATGTGCATCTTGCTTATGTGGGTTCTAGGGAATAAAACCTGGGTCCTTTGCTTTGCAAGCAAGCACCTTCTCTCTAGCCCCTGTATTCACTTTTAAGTATTTCAAATATTAAGATATATTTCATTCAGTCTTGTAGAGATGAATAATATTTCTGTGTTAAAGTATTTGCATATTTGGCTTAAGAGCATTTTATATACTTTAACTATTGGAGCCAAGCATAGTGAATCACATTCACCCAGCCAAAGTCTTAGCTACTAGGGAGTTTGAAGCAGAAGGATCTCTTGTCCAAGAGTTGAGGTCAGCCTGGGCAACATAGCAGGACTCTTCTTCCCTACCTCTCAAAGAAAGTGAAAAACCTAATGTGTTCCTGTGCAGATTGTAAGTTTCTTTAAGAGACTGATGCTCTCACTTCCAGTGATTATTGCTTGTGAATCCTGACATGCTTTTTTTTCTATGAGAGCAAGAGAGAGAGAAAGAGAATAGGCACACTAGGCCCTCCAGCCATTGCAACCGAACTCCAGACATGTATACCACCTGTGTGCACATGCAACCTTGCACGCTTGCATCGCCTTGTGTGTCTGGCTTATGTGGAACCTGGAAAGTCAAACATGGGTCCTTAGGCTTTGCAGGCAAGCACCTTAACCATTAAGCCATCTCTCCAGCCCAACACTTTTTTTTAATTCAAGTATTTATTTATTTATTTATTTGCAAACAGAGATAGGTAAAAGAGATACACACACACACACACACACACACACAGAGAGAGAGAGAGAGAGAGAGAGAGAGAGAATGAATGAACAGGCCAGGGCATCTAGCTCTTCATAGGTACTGGGGAATTGAACTCTGCTTGCCAGGCTTTGCAGGCAAGTGTCCTAACCACTGAGCTATCTCTCCAGCCTGTATCCTGACATTCTTACATTACCTGTATTCATGTGTTTCTTTTAATTGTTTGATAAGTAAGTGGCTTAAGCACATGAAATAATTGCTCTAAAATACTCATTCAAAAATACCATATTTGTGAGCCGGGCGTGGTGACGCACACCTTTAATCCCAGCACTCGGGAGGCAGAGGTAGGAGGATTGCTGAGAGTTCGAAGCCACCCTGAGACTACATAGGGAATTCCAGGTCAGCCTGAGCCAGAGTGAGACCCTACCTCAAACCCCCCCCCCCAAAATATACCATATTTGTGGCTAGATGATATTCTTAGTTATCTGCTAACTTTATTGTGGGCTATCTTTCTTTCAAAATTACTTTTATAAACTAGAATTAGGTTGTAAAAATCTTGAATGTGTATATACTTTATATATATATATATATATATATATATATATATATATATATATATATATATATATTTGGCATTTCAACAATTTAGATGACTTGATTAAAATAGTTAATTTTTGCTTTTTTTCTGTATAATATGGAAATGTAGGAAGGTTGCTGTGAATATTAAATGAGAATTGTAGCACCTAGCACATTCTAAATGTCCAAAAGCAACTATTAATGTAGTGCTGGGGAGATGGCTCAGTGGATAAAAGACTTCATGTGCAAGCCTGAGGACTGGAATTCCTATCTCCAGCACCGAAAAAAAACCTGATTCTGTAGAGCAGTGGTTTGTGTCTGTATCCCAGCTCACCTACAGCAAGATGGGAAGCAGAGATGAGGACAGTGCCTAGTTTACAGGCCGGCTAGGCTGGAGGATGTAGCAAAGAGCAACAACCCAGTGGGATACTAGGACTGAACATACTTGCCCATTATGAGTGTGTGTGCGCACGTGCACACACACACGAGCTAAAAATAAAAATTAAAAAACACAAAAACCCACCACTGTCATCCCAGCACTCAGGAGGCAGAGGTAAGAGGATTGCTGTGAGTTCAAGGCCAGCCTGAGACTACATAGTGAATTCCATGTCAGCTTGGGCTACAGCTACCTCAAACAACAACAACAAAAATACACACACACACACATGCACACACGCACATGCACACACACACACACACACACACACACACACACACACACACACACTATTTGACAGAAGGATGGAGGATGGACTTGGTATTTTCTCTATAACTTTTCTGTTGAAAAATACAGCATTCCTATTACTGGGCAAAGGCCAGAAAAGCCAACTACAACTGGTTTTTGTTTGTTTGTTCCTTTTGCAGTGTTGAGGATCAAACCCAGGGCCTGGTATATATGCTGGGTAAAGGCTGAGCCCTAGCTCCCAGATGGCTGGTTTTGATTGTAGTATTTAGAACTTTATAGAAAAGGAGATAACTTTGTGCCACCCTGAGACTTGTTTTTTTTTAATTAAAAAAAATTTTTTTTTTATTTGAGAGCGACAGAGACAGAGAGAAAGACAGATAGAGGGAGAGAGAATGGGCGCGCCAGGGCTTCCAGCCACTGCAAACGAACTCCAGACGCGTGCGCCCCCTTGTGCATCTGGCTAACGTGGGACCTGGGGAACCGAGCCTCGAACTGGGGTCCTTAGGCTTCACAGGCAAGCGCTTAACTGCTAAGCCATCTCTCCAGCTTGAGATTTTTTTTAATTCTTTTAATTAGCATACAAAGAATCAGGTTTTATTATGGAGTTTTAAAAAAAGCTTTTGGTTCCCTGCCCCCCCTCTCTCCCCTCCCCTCCCCTACCATAGCCATGTCACACGTGCAGGACAAGAACTTTGAGCAGCTGTTTTATGTAGCTGTTTTCAGTCAGTGGTTTTGAGTCTTTCTTGTATGTCCACCTAGGAAACAAGGATTGTTTGATTTCTTCAGTGAACATTGAAATGATTCATAAGATTAATTTAGAGTTAGGATTTCTACTTTTACGGGGTTTTAATATTGTCTTACTTTAGAGGTAGGAATACTTGGCTCAATTCAACTTAGAAATTATTAGCAAGCCTTAAATTTCCTTTTTTTAAATTTTTTTGTTATTTTTATTTATTTGAGAGTGACAGAGAGAGAGAGAGAATGGGCGCACCAGGGCTTCCAGCCACTGCAAACGAACTCCAGATGCGTGCACCCCCTTGTGCATCTGGCTAACGTGGGTCCTGGGGAATCGAGCCTCGAACCAGGGTCCTTAGGCTTCATAGGCAAGCGCTTAACTGCTAAGCCATCTCTCCAGCCCTTTAAATTTCTTTTATTTAAACTACTTTGCATCCTAAAAAATAATACATTTATCTGGAAAAAAAAAAAAAAAAGCAGGTCTTGGCACAAACATGGAATAATAACAGTCTCCTCAGTATTTGTTTCCTCTTCAGAGCTCTGAGCCCACTGCAGATGTTCTGATAGCATCTGTCCTCACAGGGTTAACTTTTGCTATACTGTGGCATACGAAAGCACTTAAGCTGTTTGCAATTGTTTACTTGCTAAACACAGTGTTAGTCAGCAGAGGCAGCGCACCAGATTTCCTTGTGGCTTTTAGTGGAAAATGTTAAAAGCACACTCATTTTTCAGTTATAGAAATTTTCAGTTTGATCTGAATTAGTCACAGAACTGGCATGAACCCTCTAATTGTGAAGGCTGTCCAAATGCACTATTTTTTTTCCCCTGCTAGAGGAAGTTACATCCTGAGCAGTGGCTCAGCTCGTTGGTAAGTGTAACATGTGAGCATTACTAGGCATTTCATCCTGCGGGTCTGCAGTCTTGGCGCTTGAGACCGCTGCTCAGTTGCAGTGCTTCTGCAGGGCCGACCCTGAGGTTCTATACATGTTTTTCAAGGACCTACACCCTGAGGACACCAGCGGGCATTTTGCAAGATCATCTGAAACAGGAAAGCATCTGAAACCAACTGAAGGATAACCGAAGCGGCTTGCTTTCACCGTGGAAGGGAACTGTTGGCACGAAGGCGGGTGACTGAATAAAGTAGTTGGCTCAGAGAAGATGCAGTGTGCTGTGTTGTCCTCTGAATGAAGACTGCTTAATGGAAGCTGTGTTCATGTGGAGATCAAAGGGATTCCTGGAACGATAAACTACTTTTTTCCTTCCCTTGACGGGAAAACTCGGAAATAGTAATTTGAGCTCAAAGTTCTGGATCCTTTGCAGCCTGCTTGTTCTCTTAGGATTCTCCACTGTCACCATTGCTGTGTGGTGCCTGTGCCCTTTTGCTAAAGCTCACAAAACTGCCTGATGGAAAGAGAAGTGAAAGCTTTGCCTTGCTTGCCTGTGTTGATGGGAATAAAGCTATCTGTGTCTCTTCTGTTACATGGGAAATCTGGATTAAGCAAGCCGTATTCTAGTACCAAGAGTCCTATTGTCTTTTGTGATCTGACTCATCACATGTAAATGTACTGCAGCTTTGCTATTAATTCAGAGGGGTTTTTATTCCCAAACACAGAAAGAATTGTCAAATCTCTGGGCTTCATTTTCAGAATCTGTGCTGAACTCCAGATCTCTTTGTTTGTTTCCTAAATAATATTCTGTGTTAAATCAGTGAAGCTGAAGAAATGAAGACAAACTAGAAATGGAAACAGAATAGTGAGATTTTGTTTTTTATTTCCACCTGTAAGCAAGTGAACCTCCTGGTAACTGACCTTGCAGGCAGGAGTGCGTGTGGCTGTGACCATCTCTTTGCACAGCAGTTGTTTCTGAGTTCATTCTTTATCGTGTGGTGGTGTGGCACCCAAAACAATGATCGTTTTGTGCAAGTAAATTTGAGAGCACAACAAAACTGTTGGTAAAGGAAAAGTATTTTTAAATAAGCTTGTTCTGGACTCAGTTTTAATTATTGACACATTGAGTCAAACTTCTAAAAAATATATATTGCAGTAACATAGCACAAAAGAATAGAATTTTGTTTTTAGGAAGCTACAAGTATATCATAATTTTGTAACTTTAGTTTCTCTGATAATATTTGATAACTTGATAAAACCAGCTGTGCTGTTCAGAGAATGTTTTTAAGTGTTGTGCAGAAGAGGAGGAAAAACGACTTGTGCTCTTCCAACTGTGACTTTTACCACGTAGCTTGGGATTTAATGCTTTAAAAGAGCGAATGAGTCGAGTGTGTATTGTTGTTTTGGAGGAGGTAGAAGATGATTCTCCTACATTCATTTCTAACTTGCCACAGGAAAATAAGTCCCTACATTCTCCACCTTCTGGAAATGTATTGGTAAGCTATGAGAGTTTGTTTGCTATATTTTATAGAGCTAGAAATGTAAATTTTATTTTTTAAGAATAAATTTGAGTTTCTACCAAATTTCATTAAAACCTCAAAGTAATACTTGTGTAAATATGATATAATTGTATATAAAATGAACACATTTCTGATTTTTTCAAATGGTGACATTTTTAGACTTTATTATCTGTTAATCTCTTTATGAGGACTTAAAATTCATTTGGTCTTAGAACTGATATGACAAGAATCAGGAACTTTGTATATTTTATCCTTTTTGTAAAGAATTTTGTGTTTATATACAGGACTTTATATAAAACAGAAAAACTACTTCCTTTTACTTTTAATGGTGTGGTCAACGGGCTCCTTATTTGACTAGTATCATATGATACCTTATGGAGGCTATGTTGTTGATTAGGAAATTATATTTAGACAGGCATATGTTTGTCTTTTTGTGTTACTCAGATGTACAGTAGTCTGGTCTTTGAATAGTTATTTTAATTGTGGGATTTACATACTTTTAATGCTATCTATATATGTAATTTTCATGCTGTAAATAGGCCTTTTCAAAAGTTTGTTTTTTTCAGGGCCCTCGTTGTAGGCTGAGAATTGCTTGTTTGACAGGGTCTGTTCCACAAGTAGGTTACAGACATCAGAATTGTATCTGAAAGTCTTTCTTTTTTAATCATGTATAAACAAAGTGCTTTTACTAATAAGAAATAAAACCCAACTGTGTTTATTACACTACTTAATTTTGGTCAACTTCCTAGTAAACACATTTTCTGAAAAAAAAAAAAAAATTTAGGCCTCTTTTTTCACTCTCCAAGGATGAACCTTATACTTTGATGTGATTTGGCTTCATGTGCCTGATTTATGTCAAATAATTATTATTTCTGAGGGGAGAAAAATTCTGTATTTAAAAATTATGTGGCAATCTTTTGGGAGTTACATGATATGACTGATGTTTTATTGCTTTGCATTTTAGCCATCATTGGTGCAAGCTATATTTAATGGAGATCCTGATGAAGTTCGAGCACTAATATTTAAGAAGGAAGATGTTAACTTTCAGGTAAAACAATTCACTGATACCAGCCTTTAAACATACTTTAAAAACTTTTTCTACGATTATGATTTTTTAATATTTTATTTACTTGCAAGCAGAGAGGGGGGGAGGGAGGGAAAGGTGGGTGGGGGATGGGTGTAGCAGGGCCTCTAACCGCTGCAAAGAACCCCAGACCCATGTACCACCTTATTCATCTGGCTTTACATGGGTACTGGGGTATTGAACCTGAGTCCTTAGGCTTTGCAGGCAAGTACCTTAACTGCTAGCCATCTCCCTAGCCTGAGATTATGGTTTTTATTTTTATTTTTTTTGTTTAAATGATGGCATAATTCTGTAACATTTTTAATGAGAAGAGTCTTGGAACAAAAAAAGGGGTGCATTGGGCATATATTTTGGGTAATATCTAAATGTACCTGACTACTAAAATCCACCAAGGGTCTTTTGTTCTTTTAACCTTTTACCTTGAAAATTTTGGGATACAAGAATGCGAAAAAAAATAGTGTCAGCACCAATATGTCCTTTACTTTGGTTAGCATTGAGAACATTTTGCTATGCTCATGTTCTTGTGGTCTTCCCTCCCTCCCTCCCTCTTTCTCTCTCTCTCCCCCCCCTCACACGCACACACAGATTGTATGTATGTGTTTGTGCATATTCTTTTGTTGACCCACATTTGAAAGGAAAGTGCAGACACGAGATTTCACCCTGTATATTTTAAATGAAGGTTCCTTGCAATCTGCTCATTCTATAATGTATCTGACTTGATAATGAAATCAGATCTGCTTTCTGTAAATGATGATGATGATAAGAGTTTTACAAAGAATTCATTTCATTCATGGCATTTTTGTTCAAATTGGCCATACTCACTTTTCCATTACCTTCTCCAGTCCTTCCCTCTTCCCAAAATAACCCTTCTTCTATTTTCATGAATATGTTTGTGTGTGCATGTATGTTTATTTATCTGTAAATATATAGATATCGATTTACATAGGTATGCGCAGACACTTGGTTAATTTACTGATGAGTTTGAAAATTTCTTGAAGTTAAAGATACAGTGGCCAGTAGTTTTTGTTTATCTGTTTTGAAACAGGGTCTTGCTATGTAACCAAGGCTGGTCTCAAACTAAATAAAATTTTAGCTCACTAAATTGTGGCTAAAAGCACATAATTTAATAAGACAGTTCATCAGTATACAAATTTTTTTTTACTGGAAACAGACATACCTCTAAGTTAAGAAAGGGGAGAAAAGTTATGTGATTCATTAACCTATTGTAGCATCACCAAAACAAATATTCTAGAAATGCTTGTGGTTGTGAGGAAACCTCCTCAGCAAGTGCATGTAGGACTCTCTCTCTCTCTTTCATTCCTGCGTGACTGTGACCAATTAATGTTCATTGTGTCTTTAAGTTTTAGATTATCTAAATAGATTTGAATTATTGTCTAAAATGGTTAATTTCCCCATTGGACATTGATCAGTATACTACCATGACATCTTTTCCTTAAACTTTCCCTAAATGATTGCTTCTTAGTTTATGTTTAGTAGTAGAAATATGCACCTGAGGATTTATTTATTTTAAGTGGACTGCTTGTTCACTTTACCTAATTAGGGTCTCTTAGCCAACTTACTTTTTTTAGGTCAGAAAACAAATATATGGGTATAGATTTATGAATAGGAGTAAAACAGGCTAACAATTTTGCTGAACTCTTGGTGTTTTTGTTTTACTTTAATAATGCTAATAACTTTTTCTTGGTGAGAAATAGTTTGAGCTATAATTGAATTATGGCCAAATTTTCCATCATTACAAAACTCTTTATAGCTTTCCTTGTTTTCTAGCTGGGTTTAGTCAAAACACATTAAATTGAAAAAACAGTTCAGTTGTTAGTTTAAGCATCAGCAACATCATGAGAAACATCAGTGACCTTTCTTAAGAGTGATTCTGACAAGTTTTTTTTTTTTCCCTGAGTGATAATGTCAGAGATAATTTTTGAAATCCAGATTTGCCAAGTTTTTAAAAGTTATTTTATAAGGTTTTAAGAAGAGTATAAGCTCAGGTTGTTTTTGTAAGCTGTTAAATAGTTTTTGTGTACTTCTAGCAATTTTTTGTAAAAATTTGATCTTTTGAATTTTCTGGGCCACTAAACATTGTCTTTCTTACTAACATACATGACTTGTTTTAAACAAAAAGTAACTTGAAAACTATATATTCATATCATTCAAATTAATTTTTTATGAGGACAAAATTGTTCCTTCTGTAGAAAGATACCACTGGAAATCAAGGACTTTTTTTTGACAGTCTAAATAGAGGCCTAATGCTTTTTGTTTGTATTTTATAGTGTTGTAGATCAAACCCAGGGCCTTAAGCTTGCTAGCAAGTGCTTGTTTAACAGTTTAACCCAGACCAAGGTGGTTCTTGGGTCGGTCTCTGAGCTTCCTCCTTAGGCAAGAAATAACTGGGCACTGCATTATGCTCAGCAGTTACAGGTGGCATCACATCTGCTTTTAAAAATTTTTACTTATTTTAATTGCAAATAATTTCTGGGTTTCAGTTTAATGTTTTGATAAGTGTATATATTGTGCCATGATTAAATCAAGCCAGGTTATGATTGATTGATAGATAATATCCATCACCTTACTTAACATTTTTGTGGTGACTCTTAGCTATTTTGAAATATTGTTGTAGATTATATTATTACTATTTATAATCATCCAGCTGTGCAGTACAGCTCAGCTATTCCTCCATTTCAATTGATAATACTTACCCTTCTCTGGTAGCTGCTTGTCATCCTCTGGAACACTGTCAACCTTTTTGATTTTTTCGAGGTAGGGTCTCACTCTAGCTCAGCTGACCTGGAATTCACTATGTAGTCTCAGGGTGGCCTCGAACTCATGGTGATCCTCCTACCCCTGCCTCCCAAGTGTTGGGATTAAAGGTGTGCGCCACCACACCTGGCTTCACTGTTGAACTTTTTAAAGACAAGGTTTCTCAGTGGCTTGATGCTCACCAGTTTGGCTAGATGGACTGACCAGAGAGCTCTAGGAATCCTGTCTCTACCTTCCCAGTGCTGGGATCACAGGTGTGCGCCACCGTGCCCAACACTTTTATGTGGAAATTGGATCTCAAACTAGGACCCTCGTGCTTGCACATTACCTGCTGAGCTCCCCAGCCCCGGGTAACTACTTCTCTATCTTGAAATTCAGCTTCTTTTAGTATTCCACATATAAGTGACATCATTCAGGATTTATCTTTCCCTGTTTTATTTCACTAAACATAGTGTCCTTTAGCTATCTTCTGTCACAAATAACAGTACTTTTTTCGTCCCCACCCCCATATTGGAAATCAAACCATGGCCTTGCAGATGTGAGGCAGTGTTCTACCACAGGGTTTCACCCCTAGCCTTCTTTTTTGATTTTTGTACTGAATAATTTTATTTTTGTTGGTCAATTTACCATTACTTTACCAAGTATCTGAGATAACTCAGTTTCCAAGGAGGAGAGTTTTATTTCTGCTCAAGGTGATACTGTTGACTAGTCTTTCTGACGGCATACCTGTGGTGGTCAGGATGCACAGCCACCACCAAGATCCTTATGCTGCTTGCTGTAACCCCACCAACCTCCTTTGTAACTATCTCGGATGATCTGCCCCTTGATGGGTTCATCCTCTCCTATGGACTAATTTAAAAGCAGGTCTTCTGCATAGAAGCCTCCAGTGATAAAGTGATGCACATTCACCTCCAGCTTTGTTTTCCCATCACAAGAGGCCAGTAGCACCTTTGGGTGAAGGGATGCAGCAGAGTAGAACTTTCTCAGCCTGCTCACATGGTTGTTCTCAGTGTCTTCCCACAGTCTCATCTGTCCCGTGGGACTTTTCTGGAATATTTACAGAGGTGCAAGTTGTGAATAGTCATTATTTGTCTTAGCTACTGCTAGGCAGGTACAAGAGCTGCCAAAATCACCCATGTGACCTGAACTTTACTTATTAATTATACTAAATTCTTCTCCCAGGGTGATTATTTGTCTTGTTTTGAATGTGCAAATCATGACTGGTAACTCTGCATGCTCAGGAATGACTCTACACATAGTGAGTCTTTTCTATATGACTATGTATAAGTTTTCCCAGTAAAAGAAACCACTTTTTTTTAAGAGATTTATTTATTTATTTACTTATTTACTTATTTATTTATTTTTTTTTAATTTTTATTAACATTTTCCATGATTATAAAATATATCCCATGGTAATTCCCTCCCTCCCCACCCCCACACTTTCCCGTTTGAAATTCCATTCTCAATCATATTACCTCCCCATTACAATCATTGTAATTACATATATACAATATCAACCTATTAAGTATCCTCCTCCCTTCCTTTCTCCACCCTTTATGTCTCCTTTTCAACTTACTGGCCTCTGCTACTAAGTATTTTCATTCTCACACAGAAGCCCAGTCATCTGTAGCTAGGATCCCCATATGAGGGAGAACATGTGGCGTTTGGCTTTCTGGGCCTGGGTTACCTCACTTAGTATAATACTTTCCAGGTCCATCCATTTTTCTGCAAATTTCATAACTTCATTTTTCTTTACCGCTGAGTAGAACTCCATTGTATAAATGTACCACATCTTCATTATCCACTCATCTGTTGAGGGACATCTAGGCTGGTTCTTTTTTTTTTTTTTTAACACAGGTTCTCACATTAGCCCCCAGGCTAGGTTCAGACACACTATGTAGGCCAGGCTGTCTTTGAATTCTTGGTCTTCCAGCCTCAGTCTGAGAAGGACTGGGATTACAAGTATAGACCCCTACACCAGCTAAGTTAAAATCCTACACAAAGCCCCCTACCCCTTCCTCTCCTTTCCTTCCTCTTTCTATCTTTCCCTTTCCTTTTCCCTTTCCATTTCCTCTCTTGTACTAGAGACTGAAGGTAGAAAGCCCTATGCATGACAGACAAGCACTCTACCACTGAGTTGCCTTCCCCAGCAATTCCTGCTTTCTTTGTGCAGAAGACACTGTGCTGGGAGCTATCTCCAGTGCTCTCCTTGCTTGTTGCAAGTAGTAGCCCTTTCTTTACTCTTATCTCCTGTTTGTGCTTATCAGCTTTGTGTTCTCCAGAAGCAATGAGGCCTTTGTGTTGAGTTACAGTTGGGTTTCTCTGAGGGAGAACTGGAACTAGGGAACTGATACTCTGTCTTCTTGCTGATGTCATTCTGACTTTCTCTGGATCTGTTACTGATAAGTAGTTTTCTGTCCTCCCCCCCATAAAAATAAGCCTTAATTAGGAGTATCTGATTACTTATAAATTTGGAGGATGAAAAATTAAACATAAACTTTCTGGATACTGGATTTTACAGTAGTATTTAATTATGGAGTGAGGTCTAGAATCCAACATTAATTAGTAACATTCTAAAATGCCTATGCAAAGGCAGGGGTGGTGGCACATGCCTTTAATCCCAGCACTTGGGAAGCAAAGGTAAGAGGATTGCCATGAATTTGAGGCTACCCTGAGACTACATAGTGAATTCCAGGTCAGCCTGAGCTAGAGTGAGATCCTATCTCAAAATCAAGAATGCAGAATTTGTCCCAAGACCTTCCTTCCAGTGTGCAGGATAGTTAACATGGGAAAGATCTTAGTGATCAAGTAAACAATCATGTCACAGTGAAGCAAAACTGATGCTCTGAGTTGATTTGTTCCCTTGCATGTGCCAGACATCTCATCAAAGTCCAGCTGTCCTTATGTCTTGCTGAGTTTTCTGTCCATATCTTTACCTGTCAGTTCTGGCCTAGTAGTTAGACTGGGTTATTTACAAAGAGAAGAAATGTATTTGTCACTGTTCAAGAGTGACAAGCCCAAAATCAAGGTGCCCCAAGGGTCACTTGTCCTGTGAGAACTGTATCTTCTGGAAGGAAGGAATGCTGTATCTTAATATGAGAGGAAGTAGATGTCCTGTTTATAAGACTGTAATCCTAGTCATATAGGAGTTGTTCTCATGAGAACTTTTTTATGTACATGTGTGGTATACATATGTAAGTATAAGTGTGGGTGCACGTGGACATGCAGGTTGTCTCCTTCAGTTGATCTCCGACCTTATTTACTAAGGCAGGGTCTCTCACTAGAACCTAGGGCTCACCAATTTAGTCTAGTTAGCCAATTTGCCCCTGGGATCTCGCTCACATTGGCAACACGTAAATTTTGGAAAGACTGTATTAATACCTTCTTGCTCTTGGGTACTCAGGAACTTTTAACTTCTGGAGAAGTCATTCAGCAGAAGTTCTTAGCATTAGAGCTTCCTTGACCAGCTAGAGTCTTCCTCTTGTATTACAGAGTTGAATGTTATAATTACAACCCTTGAACTATGACATCTGACATCATCTCCAGGTAGGGAGTATCAGAACTGAATTGAATTAGAGGTCACCCAACTGAAGTACATCGGAGAACCTACTGCATAACCGATTGCTTGTTTAGTAGTAGTGATGAGGAAACTTAGTGTAGCATATTGGTCACAGACATAAGACAAACTTGGTTTGTTTTTCTTGTATCTTAATGACAAAGGATCTGAGTAGGCTTGCCTCCAAAGGAAAGATACTTAGTGGTTGAGCATGGTGAACCTTTAGAGAATGGTCAGACACACACACTTGAGACACTACTTCACACATACTGGGAGGGATATAATTTTTAAAGCAAACAGCAACACATGGTGTTGAGTATTTGGAGAAATTGGGAGCTTCTATACACTGCTGCTGAAAAGTTGCTGTAAAAGATAGAATCACCATGAGTTTGAGACCACCCTGAGACTACATAATGAATTCCAGCTCAACCCTACCTCAAAAAACAAAAACAAAAAAAAAAAAAAAAAAAAACAGGGCTGGAGAGATGGCTTAGTGGTTAAGCGCTTGCCTATGAAGCCTAAGGACCCCGGGTTTGAGGCTCAATTCCCCAGGACCCATGTTAGCCAGATGCACAAGAGAGTACATGCTTATGGAGTTTCTTTGCAGTGCCTGGAGGCCCTGGTACGCCCATTCTCTCTCTCTATCTGCCTCTTTATCTCTCTGTCACTCTCAAATAAATAAATGAAAAAAAATTGGATTTAACAGTTCTATTTAAAAAACAAAGAAAGAAAGAATGGTGGTTCCTTAGAATTGTAAATACTGAGTTAAATACTGGTCAACCTTTTCATTCCTGAGCCTGTATGATAGAGAAGTGTAAACTTATACTCACATAAAAACATACTATGTAGAAATGTTCATAGCCGTGTCATTGACAATAGGCAAAAAGTGTAAATAAAAAAATGTGTATTAACTGAGTGGATGAAATATAGTATATCCATACAGTGGGCCAACTCAGCCATAATAAGAAAAGTTTGCTTCTCCAGACTAATATATATGTTCTCATAACATTTATATCTTTTAGAGGGTCACTTTTAGCACCAGAATCCAAAGGTAATGCTCAACTGTAAAAACTTATATTTCTAGGCTTCTTAAGACTCATTTCTCTGTGACCTTAAATCCTAAAGTATAGAATAGCTGGATAGACATGGCAGTGTACCCCTGTAATCCTAGTACTTAGAAGACAGAGATGGGGATTGTGACCTCAATCCTAGCCTGTCTGTAAGTTTATAGCACCTTCCATTACCAATTAACAATTTGATCTTAAGTCTGGTGTAGTAGCTAACACCTGTAATCCTAGCACTCACAAGGCTGAGGCAGGAGAAATGCCATGAGTTCAAGGCTAGCCTAGGCTACAGAGTGAGACCTTATCTTACAACAAAAAGGAATTTGAGTTTAAATTTGCTAAGTAAAGTGGCCTTTTCATTGACCTTATAAGCCAATCGGGTTACACATCAGTCTTGTTAACTTTTTTTTAATTTAATAACATAACAAAGAATCACTTCACATAGTACATACTTTTCTCATTTTATTATGGTTTGCAGATACTGTGATTTTTAGATATTTAAAATCCAAAAAGAGGTCATCAAGCTTTTTAATCCAGAAATTGGTGCATTGAGAAAGCAGACTTTGCAAGCAAGTGCTTGAGTGCTGAGCCCTCTCTCTTGCCCTCTACTATCTATCGTTAATAACTGTCAATTGTATTTACCCTACTCTAGAGCATTAGAGGTTATTCCTTCTGTCTAAATGCACCCTGTCTGTTACCGCCCTCTCTCTGCCCACCAGGCATCTACCCTCTCTTCACCATGGATGGAGTTATTTTTCTATGAGATCCTTATTTTTAGTTTCCACATTCAAGTGAGGACATGCAACATTTGTCCTTATTCCTTGCTTATTTATTCCTTGCAGTTCCATTCATATTGCAACAAATAGTAAGGCTTCATTTTTTACTGTGTGTGAAGAGCAGTCCATTGTGTATATATAGCACACTTTCTGTATCCATTTATCCACTAATGACCACGTAGAATCATTCCCTATCTTTGTTTTGGGGCTTTGAGACCAGGTTTCTTTTAGCCCAAGCTGACCTCAAACTTGATATGTGACTGCGGATAGGATTGAATTGAATTCCTAATCTTCCTGCCTCTGCCTGCAGAGCACTGGCTGGGATTGCAGACATGCACTGTCACAAATGCCCAGTTTATTTCTTTACTCTGTTGTCCAGTGCCGCAGTCAGCATGGGGGAGTGAGTGCATGTGGCTTTTGATTGACATACTTCCTTTTTTTTGACAATATTCCCCAGTAGTGGGATTGCTGGATAATATGATGTATGTCTAGTTATTTTTGAAGAATTTCTGTAATTTCCGGTAACGACTCCACAGATTACATTCCTATCAACAATGTGTCAGTGTTACCCTTCTCTACATCTCTGCCAGCATTGATTATTTTTCAACTTTCTGTCTGTTTTATTTCACCAGCATAGTTTTATTTATTGTTTTATGTTACTAATTTTATTAAATCTTTATTTATTATTATTATTAACATATTTTATATGGATACATCATGTGTTGGTACCCTCTTTCCCCACATCCTTGCGGATGCTTCTCAGTGGGGTTGCAGGTATTCCCTATGGGGTTGTAGTTTATGTGTTGTGGGAACAGCAGTCAGTTATTTTGGTGGGGGATGCCTCTGGGCATGATGTCTCAACCTGTGGCTCTTACAATCTTGCTGCCCCTTCTTCTGCAAAATTCCCTGAGCCATGGTAGGTGAGTTTTAAGTCTGCTTCAGTGATGAGTTTTTAGGAACCTCTGGATCTTTGCTTTGGTAGGTGTTGGGTATCCTCAGGGTCTGGCTCCTTTACCCTGGCACTGACTATCAGATTCAGCATGGAAGCAGCTCTCATGCTCGTCTCCAGTTTCTCTGTGGTTTCAGCTGTAGTTTGGTTGAAGTGCACGGGGACGTTTATCACCTCCAGTCTTGGTACCTTCTAAAAAAGAACAGATTCTCCAATGGAGAGTGAAGTCAGCATAGTTTAAATGGGATAAGCATCATTAATTTAGGGAAAATTTGATGTGTGTAACCCCTCTTTTAGCCAAAGACTAAAGAGAGCTTGACACTGGCCAGCACAATCTTTGTCTCTATAGGATTCTGATCTGGTTCCCAATTCCAGATGTGGGGTCCTTTATACTTTGCGGATTACTTAGCCAGTCAGAAAGTTACTGGTTACCCACTGAGGCTATGTGCCACTATTGCACTGGCATGTACATTCTGTCAGAGTGTTTGCTTCGGAGTAGCTTAGACCTCTGGTTGCTCAGACCATTGTTGGCCACTTTCCCCCAGTAGCTCATATAGGCTGTCTGAGGACTGACTTTCTTCCAGATTCTAGCCAGAGACCTCTCCATGCTGTGTGTCAGCAGCATATGCTGTCCTCAGCAATGGGGTCTTACCTTTTGCCTTATTCACCCCTTTTCTAAACTTTTTGATAATAGCCGTTCTGATTTGGGTGAGAGGATACCTCACTGTGAATTTAATTTGTGTTTCTCTGATGATTAGGTGAGTGTTTCTTTATAAGCTTTTTGGCTATTTATGTATCTCCTTTTGAGGAATGTCTGTTCAGATCTTTTGACCATTTTTAACTTAGATGATGATGAGAATTTGTTGTTACATATTGTTGATACTAATCCCTTCTCAGATGAGTAATTTTCAGATGTTTCTCTGTAGGTCATTCTCTTTGCTATGCAAGAACTTTTTGGTTTAGTATAATCCCATAATCCTATCAGGTTTTGCCATATCTAAACAACAACCACCCCTCCCCAACAAAAAAACAGCTGCCAGGAACAGTCTTAAAGTGCTTTCAAGAAGTCTAGCAGCACCATGTCTTGCATATGTTCTTGATACATTTTTAGTTGCCTGTCTATATGATGAGAGACAGGTGCCCAGTTTCATTCTTATGCATATTTTCCCCAGCACTGTTTGATAACAAGATTACCCTTCAGTTTGATTTTTGATGCATTTACAGTTGGCTATAAGCATGTGAATTTTTATTAGGGTTCTCTAGTCTGTTCTGTTGGTTGATGTATCTGATTTTATGCCAGTATCATGCCCTTTTGGGTACTGTAAGCTTTGAAGACAGACACTGTGATAACTACTCATTTACTTTGTTTAAGAAGGCTTTGGCTATTCAGGATTTTTTTTTTTTTTAAGGCAGGGTCTTGCTCTAGCTCAAGCTGACCTGGAATTTACTATGTAGTCTCAGGGTGGCCTTGAACTCACAGCAATCCTCCTACCTCTGCCTCCCGAGTGCTGGGATTAAAGGCATGTGCCACCATGCCTGGCCAGGATCATTTGTGTGTGTGTGCACGTGCACGCATGTGTGCGTGCATCTGTCCATACATGTGTCTGTGTGTGTTTGCATGTATGAGTTGTACAAGAGCATCACATGTATGCAGAGACCAAAGATTGCTGTTTTCCTTGCTTGCTGTCCACTTCACTTAATAATTTTACTGTACATGACTTTATTGATGAAGTGAGGTGGGTTTTGTTTTGTTTTGTTTTGTTTTGTTTTGTTTTGTTTTTTACAGGGAGCATATAGGTGGATTTTGCTTTTAATCTGTTCTGTTCATGTGTCTCAAAATTGGGGAAATGGCCAAGCGTGGTGGTGCATGCCTTCTCAGCACTCAGGAGGCAGAGGTTGGAGGATTGCCGTGAGTTTGAGGACACTCTGAGACTACATTAGTGAATTCTAGCTCAGCCTAGGCTACAGACCTCGAGAAACCAAAAAAATAAAAAAAAACTGGGGAATTGAATTGGTTTTGTTCATGGTTCTTGCTGACAATTAACACCCTGCTTTTGTTTTGCTGTATTCTTGTTGTTTTTTTATTCTTGCTGTTCACCTTCAGGATTTCCTGTTTTTCTGTAATGATAAGGTTTGATCTGTTCTCATTTTCATATGCATGCATGAGTTGCATAGTCTTTATTTTATTTACTTATTTATTTTTTAATCTTTTCACAATTTTATTAACATTTTCCATGATTATAAAAAATATCCCATGGTAATATCCTCCCCCCCCCCACTTTCCTCTTTGAAGTTCCATTCTCCATCATATTACCTCCCCATCTTGATCATTGTAATTACATATATACAACACCAACCTATTAAGTACACCCCTCCCTTCCTTTCTTTTCCCTTTATATCTCCTTTTCAACTTACTGGCCACTGCTACTAAGTCTTTTCCTTGTCACTCAGAAGCCCAATCATCTGTAGCTAGGATCCACGTATGAGGGAGAACATGTGGCACTTGGCTTTCTGGGCCTGGGTTACCTCACTTAGTATAATCCTTTCCAGATCCATCCATTTTTCTGCAAATTTCATAACTTCATTTTTCTTTACCTCTGAGTAGAACTCCATTGTATAAATGTGCCACATCTTCATTATCCACTCATCAGTTGAGGGACATCTAGGCTGGTGCCATTTCCCAGCTATTATAAATTGAGCAGCAATAAACATGGTTGAGCACGTACTTCTAAGGAAATGAGATGAGTCCTTCGGATATATACCTAGGAGTGCTATAGCTGGGTCATATGGTAGATCAATCTTTAGCTGTTTTAAGAACTTCCACACTGATTTCCACAATGGCTGGACCAGATTGCATTCCCACCAGTAGTGTAGAAGGGTTCCTCTTTTTCCACATCCCCGCCAACATTTATGATCATTTGTTTTCATGATGGCAGCCAATCTGACAGGAGTGAGATGGAACCTCAGTGTAGTTTTAATCTACACTTCCCTGATGACTAGTGACATAGAACACTTTTTTAGATGCTTATAGAGTTGCATCGTCTTGAATTCTTTCATGCCAGTAGTTATTATCGTCCTTTCACTTCTAGATTTAGACCTCCTGCCTAGTAATCAATTCTTCCCTGTTTGCTTAGTTTAAGGAAGAGAACATTTCTCTTTTGATCCTGAAGTTTTTGGCTTTATTAGTAAATTTTTAGGTGTTTGGCCACATGTGGGTCCTCCCCCTCTTGGAAGGGTGAGGTAGGAGGATCACTATGAGTTCAGAGTCAGCCTGGGCTAGAGTGAGACCCTGCCTTGAAAAACCAAAAACCAAACCAATAAAAAAAGAAGTTTTAGGTGTTAATTCATTTGATATGTTTTCTGTGTGTGTCTGTTTGGGTGTGTTGTTTGGTTTTATTTGTGTTTGGTTTAGATTTTTTTTTTTTTTTTTGAGACAGATTGTCTATCATCTGGCTTTGTAGCTGAGAGTGGCCCAGAACTTTTTAAAAATATATATTTTATTTATTTATTTGAGAGAGAAATAGAAAGAATGGACACCCCAGGGCCTCCAGCCACTGCAAATGAACTCCAGATGCGTGCGCCCCTTTGTGCATCTGGCTCACTTGGGTCTGGAGAGTTGAACCAGGATCCTTTGGCTTTGCAGGCAAACACCTTAACAGCTAAACCATCTCTCCAGCCTGACCAAAAACTCTTGATCCTCCTGCCTCTACTCCCCAGGGGCTTGGGCTGTGGGCTTGTACCACATGCTCAGTTTCTTTTCCCTCACACTCCTATAATGCACCCCCCACCAAATACTGGGCTAGTTTACAAAAGAATTTCAGAAATTTTTTTCTGCTTGACCTATTCTGTTGCTGAGACTCTTAATTGACTTATTTCACTCACTGAATTCTTCCACTACAAGATTTCTGCTTCTTTTTTATGAGCGCTTTGTTGAATTTTTTTTCATTCAAATCATGAATTATTTTTGTGATTTCTTTGAATTGTCGCCTCTTATGTCCTGTTAAGCTTGCATAAGATAATTATTTTGAATTCCTTTTTAGACGTTTTGTAAATTACTTTTATTTGGGGTTAGATACTAGGAAATAATGTTCCTTGGAGGTATTGCTTTTTTTTTTTTTTTTTCTGTTTCTGGTGGCCCTCCATTGATTTGTGTGCACTTAGTGCAGTTAACAGCTTTTTGTTTTATGGAATTTGTTCCTCCTGTAGGGAGAGGTTTTCTCCCTGTGAGTGGGCTCCCATCTTCCCATTGAGTATAATGTGGAAGCTTATGGATGCTCTTCTTTCTGTTGAATGTAGTATGAAAGCTTGTAGAAGCCAGTCTTTCAGAAGCTTGGTTCTTCCTGGCTCAGTGTGGCTGATTGAAGTCCCTCAGCTGTTGCTATTCTCATCAGTGCCTGCATGTGTGTCAGTGGCCTGGGCTACCCATATGTGTGAATGTGGTGGTGCCTCAGCATTTCTCCTGTGCCTGAGGTTTGGAAGCTGAGATTGTGGTGGTGCAGCCACCCATGAAAGTGTGTGGTGGAATAAGGATGGTCTTCAGGATGAAGACACACCATGGGTACTGGCATCTAGAAAAGGAATGGGTCCAGTTTGAAGATGCCACCAACCTATGGACTTTAAATCATGGTGGGTAGGGGATATATCTCAGGGGCTCCTACTCTGTGGTAATGTTGTCATATAAACACCAGGAAACCTCCTCTCAAACTGTTGGGCTGTGAGAGCTACAGAAGTCCACTATGTAGTCATCTGCAGGGACAGTTGGGACTTTGGAATCCTCTAGCTTTCTTTTTCCCCATAAGGAGACCAACTGAGCTTTTAGCCTTGCCAGTGGAGAGTTTAGGGAATGGAAGGTATTTCACTCCTCTCTCTGGTGCTTTTTTCCCAGCTAAGCAAATGGAGACCCAAGTTATAAACTTTAATAATTAAACACCTGAGTCTATGGGAGACATACATTCAAACTACCACACTTCACATCCTCTTGCTCTTCTATGCTTTAGACCCTTTCAGGCATGTCCCCTAAAGACTTTACTCTAGCCCTTTGCTTCAGAGATACTTGTTCAGCCATATTTATTGGTGCTTTTAAAAATATATTTTTTAATTATTTATTTTTAGTTGAGCTAGAGAAAGAGAATGGGTGCACCAGAGCCTCCAGCCACAGCAGATGCACTCCAGACACATGTGCCACCTTGTGCATCTGGCTTACTGGGGAATTGAATCTGGGCCCCATGGCTTCACAGGCAAGCGCCTTAACCCCTAGCCATCCCTCCAGCCTTGTTGGTACTTTATTTACAATAACTAAGAAATGGAATCAGCCTAGATGCTTATGAACTGATGAATAGATTATGAAAGTGTGGTGAATATACACAATAGACTTATATTAGGCTATAAAGAAAAATGAAATTTATAAAAAATGAAAGGAGTTGGAAATGATCATACTGAGTAATGTAACCCAAACTGAGAAACTCAGATGTCACATGTTCTCTCTTAAACACTGTTCCCCATCTGCTTTGGAAAGAGTGATATAAATGCCCCATTGTGGCCTGAAAATTCAACTGTCACTTGTTCTAGCATTTTGATCAATTGTGAATCTCTATAGCAACAACCTGCTCCTGCCAAAATAAGCTTCTCTGACTAAAGCTGAAAATCCAAATCTTTGGGCATAAATATAATTATTTACAAGGCAATTTGACAGACACAGCATATTCATTTAGCAAACAACATAAGTATCTTCCTATCAAGGCCTACATCTTGCACAGTCACAGAATTTTGACCACTTTAGAGTACCAGAAATGTATCCCCACTTTGCCCTGTGCAGTGGAGTAGGCCTCAAGTCTAATCAGAATGTGATTGGTTACCTCCATAGCAGTAATGCTGCTTTTGAATCAGTGGCCATCTGGGATGGAAATTTGGTGGTATAGGTTGCATGGTCTACCACAAAGTGAGATTGTTGTTGGCACTTCTCTGTCACTTCTTCTCAGCTCTGTGGTGCCTTCTGAATCATCTCAGTGTCACCACCATCTGAAAACAGAAGCTTCTCTAACCAAAAGTATATACATTTACCCAGATACCAGCAGACATTACATCTCTAGGATTAATGTCTTCCCCTGTCACAGGTTTTTAGTATCAGACATGTATTCCCTCCCGTGGAGCTGGCCTCTAGTCCAATTAGAGAACAGTTGGTTTTCCCCATAACAGACATGTCACTATTGCAACTGTTGGCTCATTTGGCCTGGCTGGCCAAACTTAAGGCTTGTACTGTCCACGGTTGTTCACCTCCACTGATGACTTCTCTTTCTCTCCCATGGAGCTGCATGCAGCATAGCTTTTTCTAACTTAATGTCAGCTAGTCTATACGGAGGAAGTTTTCAGCTCAGTTCCAGCAGGATTTCTCAGTGACCTTGCAGCTCAAGCATGTGGAGTCTTGAGCAGTAGGGTCTTACCATCTGTTCCTGATGGGAAACCAAGAGCCTTGGCAATGGCCTGTAACATTTTGGGGGTATCAAGGACTTCCCTGGCCAACAACTCACTGGAAGGTATCCCACCCCTGACACTGAAAATTTTCTAATGACAATTTATGGCTTCTGGGTATACCATTGTCCTGAAGAGTAGATTTCCATATGTCTTATTTATACCCTCTTAGAATTTGATTAACCCTCCCCTCACCTTTCCTTTACTCAGTCTCTTCCCCTGACCTCACTTAGGCCTTTCTACCCCCAGTAATTTGTTCTTACATTTAACATACATATAGTAACATCCCCTTAAGTCTTTTCCTCCTCCTGCGTTCTTCCTCCTTTCTGGCTCTTCCTTCCTTCCTTTTTTTTAATTAATCCAGGTAGTGTCTTGCTAGCCCAGTCTTACTAGATTTCATTAGGAAGTCCTAAGCTGACCTCGAACTCACAATGATCTTCCTACTTCTGCTTCCTGAGTGTTGAGATTAAAGGCGTATGCCATTATGCCCAGTTTCCTTTCTTTTTTAAAATTACTTTCTCTTCTATTTTGATGTCACCACTTTTTTCCTTCCTATTTATTATACAGGTTTTGTGTAGATAACATCAGCCACTGTGAGGTCATGGATGCAGCCACCCCTTTGAGTCTGGATGACAGGATTACAAAACACTCCTTCCCTCCCTTTGGCTCTTACATTCTTTCTGCCACCTTTCTGCAGTAGTCTCTGAGCCTTCCAGGGTGTGATAGAGATGACTCACTCAGTGCTAAACACTCAACTATCTACTTCTTCACACAAGTTTTGAGTCTTCCCAGTACTCACAGTCATCTATAACAAAGTAGCCTCTCTGATCAAAAGTGAGTGTAGCATTAATATTTGAGCATAAAAACAAGAACGTAAAGGGCAGTTTCGTGGGCATAATATATCAGTTTAGCCAGACAATGCTAGTAGCCTTCCCCCCCTAGAGCGTAGGACTTGCCCAGCTATACACTTTTGATTAGATTTTTCAGTGCCAGGCATGAATGAATTCCCTCCCAGGGGCCTCAAATCTAATCAGCAAGCAGTTGATTTTGTCCATAACAAACATGCCACCATTGCATCTGTTGTCACATTTTAGCTAGGTTTTTCTATATTAGCTTTTCAACAACTATTTAAGTGACTTCTCTGCAGTCCATTCTGTTTCCTGGGCATATATTAGAATATAAACCTTTGGTACATGTTTACTGTGGTTGGAGAGACAAGGACTATGTTTTCTAACTCATTTATTTGTTGTTGTTGTTGTTTTTGTTTTTTTGAGGTAGGGTCTCACTATAGCCCAGGCTGACCTGGAATTCACTCTGTATTCTCAGGGTGGCCTCAAACTCATGGTGATCCACCTACCTCTGCCTCCTGAGTGCTGGGATTAAAGGTGTGCGCCACAACACCCAGCTCTAAGTCACTTAACCTTTATCATTCTATACTAATATCCCTTATATGGTATACGTTGGCTCATTTCTGTCTTACTGTTTGACAGTCTTTGAGGGTATCTGGATATTTGACATCTTATCTGGTCAAAGCTTGTCTTTTCAATCAAAGATGACCTGAAAGTCTATGATTGACTTGACCTCTACATCAGTTATAAATAACAGAACTTCAAAGCAGTATAGGAATGTAATCTGTCACTATGTGGGTAAAGTACTATCTAGAACTTCATTTCTTTGGACAAAGGGGAGAACATAATAGGAAACAATGAATAATTGATCACAGAATGGATATAAATCTCAAAATAAGTATTTCTAAATAAATGTAGGTTGTTTTTTTTCTACAAATGCAGCACAGACAGTAATACACCATTGTAACTTTGGAAATGTGAAAATTAATTTTAAAATCCATGATTGTGACATTGCACTTCTGCAATTAGAGAACACTTGTGTTGTAAGAGTATCACTAAGCCAAACATTAAATGTGAATACCATATATATATATATATATATATATATATATATATATATATATATATATATATATCTTATATGTGTGTGTATGTGTATGTATATATATATATATATATGATAGATAGATAGATAGATAGATAGATAGATAGATAGATAGATAGATAGATAGAGACAGCCAGGGCTGGAGGGATGTCTTAGTTAAGGCATTGCCTGCAAAGCCAAAGTACCCCGGTTCGATTCCCCAGGTCCCACTTAGCCAGATGCACAAGGGGGCGAATGAGCCTGGAGTTCATCTGCAGTGGCTGGAGGCCCTGGTGCGCCCATATTCTCTCTTCCTTCCCTTCTTCCCTCTTTCTCTATATTAAAAAAAAAACAGTCATATATTTTGGACTTGGAAGTAAAGCTAGCAGTAATGTTAAGAAGAGCCTTGGTTTTGCATTTAAATCCTCAAAACATTTTCTTTGTGCTGCTACTTTGTGTGCTCCCATGGAAACATTTTTATTAGCAGATCTTTTGAGGTTTGTGTTTATTTATGCCAACAGTTTTAAACTGTCAAAATTATGGCAATGTACTAGTAAAAGAGAGGAATAGTATGTGAGCTGGGGGAGATTGGTCAGTGGCTAAAGGTGCTTGCTTGCAAAGACTGTGGGCCTGGTTCAGTTTCCCAGCATCAGCGTAAAGCTGGATGTAAAAGTAGTATATGCTTCGGGAGTTCCCATGCAAGTGGAGTTCATTTGCATCTAGCTGCGAGAGAATTTGCACACACGCACACACACACACCTTTTTTACCTTTTTAAAAAACAGATGGTATTAAATAAAAAATGAGTACCAGTGTGTAAAATAAATGTTCCCAATCAGCAGTATAGAGATTGTAATTGTCAACTTCTGTTTGCTTGAACAAAATATCCAACCCAGAAGCAATGTAAAGAAAGTTTATTTCAGCTTATGGTTCTACAAGGTAGTTGTCATGGCAGTGAAAGCATCACAGAAGCAGGAAACCAGAGTCAAAATGTCACATCTGCAGGGAGGAAGTAGAGAGCAATGAATAATTCTGCCCAGAGTTGAGGTGGGTCTTCCCACTTTAATGTAATCAACATAATCCCTCACAGAGGCACTGAAGCTAATCTAATCTATATAGTCCCTCACAAATGATTCTAGGTCTTACGAATTCTAGGACATTGAATTTATAAACAAAGCATAAAGATATTCGAAGTCAGCTTAAGAAACTTATCTGTATTTTAATTATTTTTATTGTTGTTTTGGCTTGGCTTTTCAAGGTACAGTCTAACTCCAGCCCAGGCTAACTTGGAATTTACTATGTAGTCTCAGCCTGCCCTTGAACTCTCAGTCATTCCCCTTCCTCTGTCTCCCAAATGCTGGGACTAAAGGTGTGTGCCAACACACCCAGCTTGTATTTTAATTTTCATTCTTTGCTGCACTTTCAATAAGTTGAGTATCACTTACACAAAATGCTTGGAACCAAAATGTTTCAGAACTTTTAATATTTGCTTGTACTTAATGAGCTTTTTTTGATGTGGAGACCCAAGTCTAGTCATGAAATTGTTTCTCTCATATATACCTTATACCCATAGGCTGAATGTAATGGTACACAATATTTCTTGCAATAATTTTACACATAAACAAAGTTTCTGCATGGGGAATTTTGCATTTGTCACATTATGTCAGCATAGTAAGACTTTATCTTAGTAAGGAAACATCCTATAGTCTATTAATGAGACTTATACACTAGAGTAGTGAGAATAAGAAATTGGTAGTTTATAATGGTTTTATTCATTGAAACAATGTTAAAAATTGATGTCCTGTCTTTCCTTTTTTTCACAGGACAATGAAAAGAGAACCCCCTTACATGCTGCTGCCTATCTTGGAGATGCAGAAATTATTGAACTGCTTATTTTATCTGGTATGATAGCATCTGTGTGATAAGAGCCCATTATGTTTACTTCTGTCATAATTAATGTTTCTTAAAGAGAGAACTTGCCTCAGTAAAATTTTAATGAGCTGGCCATGGTGGCACATGCCTTTAATCCCAGCACTCAGGAGGCAGAGGTAGGAGGATCACCATGAGTTCAAGGCTACCCTGAGACTACATAGTGAATTCCAGGTCAGCCTGTGCTAGATAGAATAAGACCCTACCTCAAAAAACCATCAAACAGGGCTGGGGAGATGGCTCTGTGGTTAAGTGCTTGCCTATGAAGCCCTAAAGACCTCGGTTCAAGGCTTGATTCCCCAGGACCCACGTAAGCCAGATGCACAAGGGGGTGCTCATGTCTGGAGTTCATTTGCAGTGGCTGGAGGCCCTGGCACGCCCATTCTGTCTGTATCTATCTGCCCTTCTCCCTCCTTCCCTCCCTCCCTCCCCCCCCCTCTGAAATAAATAAATAAAAATAAACAAAAAAAAATTTTAAAGCATCAAACAAACAGAAAAAGTTAATGGTTTCTCAACCCTAACTGAATATTGACTGCATGACTTTATTACTAATATTTGTTTCCTAAGTTGAAACTGGTTTATTTACTCATTATATAAATTCTGGTCACAAATCTTGTTCTAGATGCTAACAGTACATTGAAAAACAGAACAAAGGTCCTTAATATAAAGTTTATTCTCTGGTAAATACAAGTAATTTGACAGCACATTAAAAGATGATAGCTGGCTGGATAAATGGCTTAGCGGTTGAGGTGCTTGCTGTGAAGCCTAAGGACCCATGTTCAATTCTCCAGGTCCCACATAAGCCAGATGCACATGGTAGCACACACGTGTCTGGAGTTTGTTTGTAGTGGCTAGAGGCCCTGGCACACCCATTCTCTCCCTCCCTCTCCCTCTCTTTCTCTCCCCCCCCCCCACCTACCTGTCTTTAATAAATAAATCTTTTAAAATGTGATAGCTACTGTGGAAAAATGAACAAGTACTAAGGATAGTAGCTGTAGGGAGATGGGTGTTATAAAAGGTATGATGGTGTATTTGTAATGGGCTTCACTGAATACAGTTAGTAAGGGACAGTTCCTCTGAACAGGGGTTGGTAGGGGGTAATAGTGGCCCAGACCAAGGATGTATGGTAAGACTTGGTCTGATTATATACATGTTTTTAAAGCTGTGCCAATAGGATTTCTGTCTTCAGATCGCTTTTATTTAACTCAGTTTTGAGGGTCTGTAAAATGGTTAGGAAATTATGCTTGAGCTGAAGACATGGCTTGGCAGTTAAGGCATTTCCCTGCAAAGCCAAAGGACACACACAGATTCAATTCTTTAGGACCCACATAAGCCAGACACACAAGGTGGCACGTGCATCTGGAGTTTGTTTGCAGTGGTTAAAGGCCCTGATGCACCCATTCTCTCTCTTTCTATCTGCCTCTCTTTCTCTTTCAAATAAATAGAAAGTTTTTTTAAAGAAAAAAGGAAATTATGATTTACTTTTGAATTTCTTCCAAACGATTAAAGTCTTTATAATATGAAGCAACAAAACACCAGAACTTCCTATTATTGACCAGCTCATATTATCATCATAGTGCCTGTAGTTCCAAAGCAGGCCATTGAGCAGCTTAGCAATGTTTCTGTTATAGCCAGCTTACTATAATAATTTTTAGTAGTCCAATTGATCTTCTGTTGTCAAATTAAACAGATAAATCCATAGTGGGGATACAATCAGAATACAGTGCTAATAGAAAAAGAAAATTGGTATGATGATCTCATCATATAGTAGCCCTCATTAAACTTTTGTCATTACAAATTAATAAAATATTTTAAATCTAACTTTGAGAAAAAATATCTCATGATCCTAGAATTAAAAATGGTTATACATGTGCCACCTGCTAATGTTATTTTCTAGATTTGGGTTTTTTTTTTTGGTTTTCCAAGGTAGGGTCTCTCTCTAGTCAGGCTGACCTGGAATTCACTATGTAGTCTTAGAGTGGCCTTGAACTCAAAAGTGATCCTCCTACCTCTGCATCCCAAGTGTGCTGGGATTAAAGGTATGCACCTCCATGCCCAGCTACTATTGTTATTTTCTTTATGAATTGTTTGGTCTGTAATAATCCTTTCTTGAAGATGTCTGCCCATCTATGGATGTTTGCCCATTACTGGAGTTAAGTACTAAAGAGATAGAGATTCAAGGGAAAAAATGCAATTTCCTGTTTACTCTGAAGTGTGGTTTTGGTTTGTTTTGGTTTTTTGAGGTAGTATCTCACTCTAGTTCAAGGTGGCTTCACAGCAATCCAACTGCTTCTGCCTCCCGAGTGCTGTGATTAAAGGTGTGTGCAACCACTCCCAGTTGGAAACATTTTTTTGATAATAGAAATTGAGTTATAACTTAGGTGTGGAATTTTGTCACATTGTTCAAAAAATTCTCTTTTTGCTGGGCGTGGTGGCGCACACCTTTAATCCCAGCACTCGGGAGGCAGAGGTAGGAGGATCGCCGTGAGTTCGAGGCCACCCTGAGACTACATAGTGAATTCCAGGTCAGCCTGAGCCAGAGTGAGACCCTACCTTGAAAAAAAAAAACAAACAAACAAACAAAAAAATTCTCTTTTTATGTTAAATAGTTGTGTTAGAAACAGTACAGTTCATTTATTTTAATCACTAGGACTTTCAGTAAGAACTCTACTGCTGTAATTGTAATAGATTTTATTTTTATTTAATTTTATTTTTAATAATCATTTGAGACACTGCTAAATTCATAGCCAAGGATGACCTTGAACTTCTGATCCTGTAGCCTCCACCTCCCAAGTGCTGGGATTACAGGTGTGCATCACCATGCCCAGTTTTTAATAGAAATATTTTATATGATTCAGTATGGAGGGGTAACTTTCCCCCTCTTCTAAATGCTTGTGGTTGACTCAATCCCTTTTAAAAGTGAATATTTGCAATACGCATTTTTAGTTACTCTGTAGAAGATTAATTTACTGAAATTTGTACGTTCACTTCAATGTGATAATTTCTAATACAAGCTTTCAAATAAGAATGTAACTGAGAGCCGGGCGTGGTGGCACACACTTTTAATCCCAGCACTCGGGAAGCAGAGGTAAGAGGATTGCCGTGAGTTTGAGGCCACCCTGAAACTACATAGTGAATTCCAGGTCAGCCTGGGCTAGAGTGAGTCCCTACCTCAAAAAAACAAAACAAAAGAATGTAACTGAATATGTAAGATTAACTAGGGTGCATGTATAAAAATCTGTTTCAACTTGCCTTTGATAAATATTTTTAATATTAGATTTTCAGTTTTATGATACAGTATAGCCCATGTAGCTTTTTTATTCTGTAAGTTTGGAATGTGGACACAGTTGAGCTGGATCTTTTCTGTTAGAATCTCTCAAAGCTACACTTTACTGTTCAGCTTCTAAGTTTTCTTATGCTGTTGATACTATTGTGTCCTTAGAACTATAAATATGAAGTCATTTGAAGCCTTTTCCCTTTCCTTCCTTCCTCCCACTGAAGAACATGTCTCTCCCATCTCTCCCTCCCCCAGCAACCATTGACTATCAGTAGCTCCTCAGGCCGGGATGCAACTTCATGAGACTCCTCCCACCCCCAGGGTGACGAATGTTGAGAAGCTTGATCTTGTGCAAGTCTTCAGCATGTAAACACAGCTGCTATGCAGTCATAAGCACAACAGCCATGTCCTATCCAGAGGATAGCGTTCACAACATTCTTCCCCATCCTTCAGCTCCTACATTTGTTCCATCATGAAGCTTTTATACAAAGGAAAAATGAAGAATTCCCACCTCTAGGTGCTTGCCTGTTGCTTTCTCAGCCCGAAATTCCCATCTCCAGTATGAGCTGGAACTTAATATCCTCTAAACATCCTTATAAAGCATACTTGCTTTTATTGTCTTCTGTCCCCGCTGGAATGTAAGTTCCACAAAGGCAGAAAACTGGTCCATTTTGCCTCTCCAAGATGTACAGTACCTAGAGTATTGCTGAGTAATAACAATTCCTCCACATCTATGAAGGATTGATTCTAGGGCATACACATGCTTATGCACACACAGGGATTCAAAAATCTGCAGATGCTGATGTCTCCCATGTAAAATGACATAATATCCACATGTAAATATGTGCATCTGCCTGGGTACTTGAAATCACCTCCAGATTACATTTATTTAAAACCTAATATAATGTAGAAACAGTGTAAATAGTTGTGTGCTATGTAGGGAATGGTACTTGTTAGAATCTGTACATTTGATATGTATATATTTTTAATATTTTTAATATTTCAATCTGTAGTTGGCTGAATCTGTAGATGTGAAACTGTAGATTTGATGGACCAGCAGGATGTGCTAACTACTGTATAATAATAATAAGTTTGGGCTGTTTTTCAGAAATTTTTTTGTGTTTACCTTTTGGTCTCAACTTCCCACATCTTTACTGGAAGAATGGGAGACGTGGGGTTGGTTATTAGCACAGAATTGAAGGGGATCAGGTAAGTGAGGAGGGAAAGAAAGTGATGTGTTTTCTGTGGCAGCAAGTAAAGTCTTTCATCTGTGCTTCTCTTCAGAATTGCCAGTTAGTTTTAATTTTTATTAATTAGGTCCTAAAAGGTTAAGAGTAAAACTTGTTGAAATAAAATTCAATGCTAACTTTGTATTAAGCTAGAACCCTAGTTTTCTTTCTTTCCTTCCTTCCTTCCTTCCTTCCTTCCTTCCTTCCTTCCTTCCTTCCTTCCTTCCTTCCTTCCTTCCTTCTTTCTTTCTTTCTTTCTTTCTTTCTTTCCTTTCTTTCTTTCTTTTTTTGTATGTGTGTGCACCATGGTATGCATGTGGAAATCAGGGGTCAACCTCAGACATCATTCTTCACCTTCTACTTTTTTTTAATTTAATTTTTTTAATATTTTATTTTTATTTATTTATTTTAGAGAGGGAGAGGAGAGAATGTGTGCGCCAGGGCCCTCAGCCACAGCAAACGATTTCTAGATGCATGTGCCACCTTATGCATCTGGCTCTTGTAGGTCCTGGAGAATCAAACCAAGGTCCTTTGTGCCTAGTGCCTAGACCATTAAGTCGTCTATCTCTGCAGCCATACCTTCCACCTTCTGAAGGCAGGGTCTCTTGTTTGCTGCTACATTTTCCAGGCTAACTGGTCTGTGAACTTCTGGGAGGTTCTCTCGTCTTTAGCACCCATCTCACTATAGGCATACACTGATTATAGATGCTCACTGCTGTGTCTAGCTTTATGTGAGCTCAGGGGATCCACCTTCAGATACTCATGGCAAGTACCTTTTCCAGTGAGCCATCTCACAGTCCCCCAGTGTTCTGTATATCAGTGAAAATGTAAAGGAATCACTAGACTTTATGTTTCTATCAGAGATCATGCAGGTAGTACAAAGAGCATAGGCTCTTCGGCCCAGCAGCTTGGGATTGTACAAGGTCTGGTTCCATTCTGTAGTACCTTTATAATCTTTGCGAATTCAGTCATTCTCTGAGCATGCCCAACTTCCTCATCTGAAGAATAGGAAAAATAGAAATTTTATGGACTTTGAAGAGCTAATTAAGACATTTAGCCTGGGCGTAATGGTGCACACCTTTAATCTCAGCACTCAAGAGGCAGAGGTAGGATCGCTGAGAGTTTGAGGCCACCCTCAAGGCTACATTGTGAATTCCAGGTCAGCCTGAGCTAGTGTGAGACCCTACCTCGAAAAACAAAAAAATAGAAAACAAAACAACAACAACAACAAAAAAGACATCTAGAAAATTATCTGGTACATAATAGAAACTTTAAAAATGTGGTAATTGTTTTAAGGTGGCCATTTTCCCATCAACCTTTCAGTCCTGCCTAATATATAAATGAGTTGCTGTCAGAAGTGAAGTTTTATTTTTCTGGCTTTTAGATAAGTATCCATTCTGACATAAAAACACAAGGAACTGAGAAGCCAGACGTGGTGGTGCACACCTTTAATCCCAGCACTCGGGAGGCAGAGATAGGAGGATCACCATGAGTTCGAGGCAACCCTGAGAATATAGAGTGAATTCTAGATCAGCCTGGGCTAGAGTGAGACCCTACCTCCACAAAAACAAAAACAAAAAACAAACAAGCAAACAAAAAACAAGGAGCTAGAAGATAGCTTAGTGAATAAAGTGGTTCCTTGTAGACATGAGCATCTGAGTTTGATCACTAAGACACATGTAAAGATGCCAGGTTTGTCAGTGTGCATCTGTAATCCCAGTAAAGGGAAGATGGAAACTAGAGGATTCCTGAAGTTCACTACTAGCCAGTTTAGCCTAACTGGTTACCTCCAGGACAATAAGAAATCCTGTCCCAAAAAGAGATGAATGGCATTCCTGAGGATAATACCTGAGGTTATCCAATGTCCTAAGTATAGATACACATACACCCCTCCAAACACACAAAAATAAGTTACATAAAATATCCAGAAATAAACCTAACAAAATAGGTAAAACAACCTCTATAAGGAAAACTTTAAGGCACTGGAAAAAGAAATTGAAGAAGGTAATAGATGATGGAAAGATCTTCCATGCTTGCCTCCTGTGCTTCTGAATGACAAATAACATATTGTTAAAATGGGGCTGGAGAGGTGGCTTAGCAGTTAAGGCATTTGCCTGCAAAGCCTATGGATCCTGGTTTGTTCTCCAGGACCATGTAAGCCAGATGCAGAAGGGGGCTCATGCATCTGGAGTTCATTTGTAGTGGCTGGAGGCCCTGGTGTGCCCATTCTCTCCTCCACCCCCCCAACTGTTTCTCTCTCTCAAATAAATAAAATATATTTTTAAAATATTGTTAAAATGGGCTGGAGAGATGGGTTAGCAGTTAAGCGCTTACCTACGAAGCCTAAGGACCCCAGTTTGAGGCTCAATTCCCCAGGACCCATGTTAGCCAGATGCACAAGGGGGCACATGCATCTGGAGTTCATTTGCAGTGTCTGGAGGCCCTGGCACACCCATTCTCCCTCTCTATCCGCCTCTTTCTCTCTCTGTCTGTCACTCTCGAATAAATAAATAATTAATTTTAAAAATATTGTGAAAATTGCTGTATTGCCAAGAGAAATTTATAGATTCAATGCTATCCCCATGAAAATTCTCATGACATCAATCTTAAACCTCTTTATGGAAACACAAAAGACCACAAACAGCCAGAACAGTTCTAAGTAGAAAGAACAAAGCAGAACTCCTGACCCAGCCCATCTTGTGATGAGTGCTTAGTCTTCACATTCTGTACCCCAAGGGGGGAACTTAACATGGGCTGGCAAAAAAACTTGAAGTTGGCTATAGGGACCACAATTTCCTGGTGATCATGGTTCCGGGCCACAGCTGCCACCACATCACACTCATCTTTGACCCTCATGAGCCTAATATGGAAAGAGTATACAGGCCTCCAGGGTCCCTCCTCAAGTGAGGACTGTTACCACAGGTGAAGACATATTACCCTAGAACTTGCCCAGCACCAGGGGACCATAAAAAGCAGCAGCCTATTGGGGGTAGAAGTGACTCCCAATAAAGAGGAAGGGAAATTTAAAAAAAAAAAACAAAAACAGTCAGGAGGCAGAGGTAGGAGGATTGAGTGTGAGGCCACCCTGAGACCACATAGTGAATTCCAGGTCAGCCTGGGCCAGAGTGAGACACTCTGGGGGGTGGGGGACAAAGAGCATAGTAGGAGACATACTACCTAACCTCAGACTATACACCAGAGCCATGGTGATACAGACAGCAAATAGGATTGCATGAAATTAATCAGCTGCTGAAAGAAAGAAACTAAACAGCCTACAGGGAGAAAATCTTCTTCAACTATACTAGAGATGAGGGGTTATAGATAGATTATATAAAGAACTACAAAAATTAACAACCCCACAAAACTGCCAACTAATAAGTGGGTCAATGAAGTAGGCAGACAGTTCTCAAAAGAAGAAATACAAGCTGGGCATGGTAGTGCATGCCTTTCATCCCAGCACTCAGGAGGTAGGAGGATCTCCATGAGTTTGTGGCCACCCCGGGACTACGTAATGAATTCCAGGTCAGCTTTGGCTAGAGCAAGACCCTACCTCGAAAAACAAACAAAAAAAGAAATAGTAATGGTCAGTAGATAATTTAAGATGTGCTCAGCATCACTAGTCATAAGAGAAATGCAAAATAAAACTGCTTTGAGAATCCGTCTCATGCAAGTCAGAATGACTACATCAAGGAAACAAATGACAACAAATACTAGTGAGAAATGGGAAGACGGGACACTTACCTGCTGTTGATGAGAGTATAAACTAGTGCAGCCACTATGACAGTCAATGTGCGGTATCTTCAAAAACTAAAACTAGAACCACCATGTGACCCCGCTCTACCACACCCCATAGGACTCTACATCCTACTGCACATCCATGCTTATCCCTGCTCTTCCCCAATAGCAAGGAAGTGGAATCGGCCTAGATGCTCATCAACAGATGAATGAATAATAAAATACATATGCACAATGGAATTATATCCAGCCATAAAGAAAAATGAAAGTGTAATATGTCCTGGTGATGGCTGGAAATGGAAAACCTTGAGGAAACCCAGACTCAGAAGGACATACGCTGTATGCTCATTCTCATGTGAGTCCTCGCTGTTACCTGTTTAATACATGTATCTAGATGGGAGTAAATGTGGAAAAAGACTAGGAGACCAGAAAACAAGAGGCTTTAAAGGAAAGGGAATGGAGAAGACAGAACATAAGAGGGGGAATTTTTTTAATGATTATTATTACTGGCAAGATGTTTTGTATGGATACACCATGTGTTGGTACCCTCTTTTCCCTCGTCCTTGCCCCCATTCCGCTGGTGGCGTTCCCTCAGTGGGGTTGCAGATATTCCCCATGGGGTTGTAGTTTATGCATTGTAGGAGCAGTAGTCAGTTATTTGGAAGGGGAGGGAGAAGGGGAATGTTGAAGAGAAAAGGGGAAGGGAGATGAGGGAGGATCACCCCAAATGAATTTTATATGAAAATGCCATAGGGAAACATGTTAACTTTGTAAGCCAATTTAAGGAAATAAAAATCAAAGTGTAAAGGAAAAAGCAATCATAAAAGAGACTCTTATATCAGAGGGGGATAAAGTGGAGTTTATTTCTACAACTCAGAAAGGCAAAGGTTGAAAGAAAACATACCTCATGAATAAGTGATCATTCTTACTTAACAGATTTGTGAATTAAGAAAACAGACCTAAGCTTGATAGTGTCTGAACCTGATGCCCAGAATCTGAGAAAAGAGCAAGTACTCATATAATGTGCAGATGGCAGCTGTAACAAGAAGATAGTTAGTAACTGACCAAAGTTTAGTTAGGCTTTTTTCTTCAAGCCAAGTGCATAACTTACTTGATTGATATACTGCTGCAGGGACTTGAGGTGGGTTGCGAGCTGGCTCTTATGCCATAGGTATTCTCTGCTGATTGACTGTTACTCTCCCTCTGAAATAATAAAGTTGCCTGCCTGGCTCCTTCTTTAGCACTGCTCTGCCTTGCTCTTTTGTGGTGAAAGTTCTAGGTCATCAAAAAGATTGTTAGGGATTTTTAGGGCACATATAACAGAGAGAAAAAGCGTACGCAGATGTGGAACAAACACGCCCTTTTACAGAACTCAATTTGCCTTCCCAGCATCTGAATAAGCTTTCCTTTGGGTCCTTCCTCATTCCCAACCTCTTACCTGAAAGGAGAAACTCCTCATATTTTGGTTTATGTTTGTAATTGTTCCCTTGAATTTAAGATGGTATTTCTTCATATTATCTTATTCTTGGTGAATTAAGGTAAAACTGCTTTTGAAAAATTTGTAGTCTGACTGGAGAAATGAGCTCAGTGGTTAGAGGTACTGGATTGCTTAAAAATTTGTCCACCTAAATTGAATATGTGTCCATGATAAAATCCCAACATTTGTGGTAAGGGGTATTAGTTTTGACATTGATACATGCAATCAAACAATTAAACTTCCTTTTATAGAATCTAGTTAAGTATCCATTTCAGTTAATAATTATGGATAGGATAAAATAACGAGTACTTACATGTTACATACAATACTAAAAATAGCCCTTTGTCTCATATATCCTTAGCTCTGTGGAAGCAGTGTTAAAAACAAAGAAGCCAAAGCACTTAGTTTTCATAATAGATAACTTCAGCTGAAAGTAAGTTACATTGCTAATAGAAAAGCTAGACAGAAATGAGAACTGAGCATTCTACCATAGCCATGTAGAACTCTGGTGTCCCCTGCATGTTCTTCCCTGTACTTGCCAGCACAACTTCACATTTCATAAAATCACTTTCTTGAATGTATATTTTAAGGGCTAAATATTCTGACCATTCAGGAATAGATTTTTTTGTGGAGGGGCCGTCGAGGTAAGTTCTCACTGTTGCCCAGGCTGACCTGGAATTCACTATGTAGTCTCTGTAGAGTGTCCTTGAATGCATGGTGATCCTCCTACTTCTGCTTCCCAAGTGCTGAGATTAAAGGCGTGTGCCACCACACCTGGCTTTGTTCTTGTTTTTGAGGTAGTGTCTCACTTTATCCCAGGTTGACCTAGAAACTCACTCTGTAGTCTCAGACTGGCCTTGAACTCACAGTAATCCTCCTACCTCTGAGTATTGGGATTTAAAGGTGTGTGCCACCACACCCAGCAGGAATAGATATTTTTTAAAAATTTTTACTTATTTAATTGTGAGGAAAGACAGAGAGAATGGGCATGCCAGGGCCTCTTGCCACTGCAAATGAACTCCAGATGCATGTACCACTTTGAGTTTTATAGGAGTACTGGGGAATTGAACCTGAGCTTGCAGGCTTCGTAAGCATGAACCTTTAACCACTAAGCAATCTTCCCAGCCCCTGGAATAGATACTTTGTTTGAGAGCTATTAATTTATTGCCTTATTTAAAATCATATGTCTAACAGTGTGCTAAATATCACCCTGGTTGCTTCTAGTACCTACTAGGTCATTAAATGACTGCCTTATGAAAGATATTAGTCATCGACTGGCCTTTTATAGAAAATAATCCTTAATCATATAGGAATCTGATGTTTCTGGTATTGGGAGTTAAAACTAAAGAATGAATCCCTTGAAAGCCTGCACCTCTGGTGGTCTACCGTAACAAAGTACCACAAACTGAATAGCTTAAACAACAGAATTGTATGTTTCTCACAGTTCCAGTTAGAAGTCTAAAATCAGATATTGGCAGGGTTGGTTGTTTCTGAGGGCCATTTAGGGAAGGGTCTGTTCTAAGCCTCATTCCAAGCCTTATGAATAGCTAACTTCTCCCTTTGCTTTCATTAGGGCCATATCCGTATCCATGCTTCTTGTTTTCCTGAGAACACCAGTCATGCTAGATTTAAACCCATCCTAATGAGCTTTTAACTTCATTATTTTCAAAATAGTTTTAAAGATCCTATCTCCAAATGAGGTCACATTCTGAAGTGCTGGAGACCAGCACTTCAATACATGAATTTAGGGGGATGTACAATTTAGCTGACAATTAGTAGTATCCACACTGCTCTCTTAAAAGATACATTGCAATCATCTGCTAGTTAGTGGTATTTTTAGTATTTTAGATGGAACTATTATTATTGTTTGCTCCTTCTGCCCCCATCCTGGTGACAGAATCTGAAGCTTTTGATGCAGCTTTTTTTGTTAGGCAGCCAAAAGAAAGAGGGATTGGAAGCGCTTGGCCTCAAGCCTACTTCATGAGTATGGACTATCTCTGTGACTTTAGAGCAAGGCAGAGAACAATTCTCCACTGATACAGGCTTTGGAAAATGTAATTATTTGTAATTATTGCAAGCTCATAAGAAAGCACAAATAGCTGTAGTAGTACCTTCATCAATTGGCTGGCTTTTTACTAAGTGTTGGCTTATGTCGGCCCAGGCAGTATAGGCCCTGGCAACCACTGAAGTCTGTTATAAAAGCTACTTGGTACTTAACTGAATAGGCATAGGTGTGTCTGGTAAAAGTGCACAGATTAGCCAGCCCAAAGCCAGTGAACTGGAGTTTGAAGGCTCTCAGCATTGATTATAAAAGCTACCTCATCTGTATATCGCTAAAGTCAAGCAAGAAATCCATTTAAGTTAGCATAACAGAACACTTCTGTAGGTTTTAACCTCTGGGAAGTCCAAGATCCTGGCACCACTAGGCTAGGGTCTGCTAAGGGCAGCATCTTTTTACCATAACTTCACATGGCAGAGAAGTTGGGGACATTTTCTCTTTGTAAGGGAACTAATCCCACTCGTGAGTGCTCTGCTGTCACAACCTACCTGCCTCCCCAAGGGCCCATCTCTTGTGACAGTTACTTTGGGTTAGGATTTCATTTGGCATTTTGGAGTCACACAAACATTTAGACCAGGAGTGTATAATCTGTAGCCTGTGGATATGCACACCAGGATAGGTATGGATGAGCCCCAACATACTTGTCCATGATAGCATCAAGTTACAATGTCACAAGGCTAATTTGTTGTTTTCTCATTGCTGTGAACAAATACCTGACCTGCTGAATGAAGGAAGGAAAGGGTTTCATTTTACTAACAGTTGTAAGGGTAAGTTTTGTGGCAGAAAAGGCATAACAGTAGAAGTGAAAGCAGAGCTGGTCCAATTGTGTTCACAGACAGGAAGCAGAGGACAAACAGGAAGTGGGACCAACCTATAAAACCTCGAGGCCCACATCTAGTGACCCACTTCCTCCAGCAAGGCTCCACCTCCTAAAGGTTCCATTACATTCCCAAACAGTGCCACCAGCTGAGGAAGACCAGGTATTCAAACACATGAGCCCATGAGGGACTTTTACATTGAAACCACAACAACTGGATAGCCCTGATTTAGACCATTGGACAAGGTATTTAATAAATATGAAATTTTCTGCTAATATTTCAAAATAGGGTAGAATGCTAGAACTGAAAATAGATTACAAGAATCATAGTCACTGTCCCTATTTTGCAGGTAATGGGGTTTAAAAGTCAAACTTCTTTTGAAAACTTAGTGACTGATTAGATTAGGGAGAAAGCATCCAAGACCTGAAGTCAAAGTGGGATACTTTTAGTTGCTGGCTGTAAAATTCACAGAAAGAGAGGACCCTATGTTGTTTAAATCTGGGGTCCATTCTCACCTCACAACCTCATTCATTCCTCCACTTACCTATGATAGGAGACAGGAATTGTGATTAACAAAATGAAGATTCAGGCTCCTGGGACAACCTGAATCACAATGTTTACTGATTATGGACTATGGACAGCTTTGTTCAAAACCATGTCACTCCTCCCCCTTGGTTCTTTCTACTAAACACTATCTATTTGCAAATGTAGACTGTATCACATGCATTCTAGAGCTCAGAATAGAATGAGTAAATCAAGTTTTTTGTTTTATTTCTTAATTACATATCTCCATTTAAGCTAGATACTTATTCCAGAAATCTCACCCTACATAATTTTTTCCTTATGGTATGTACCTATAGTGTATGCCAACACTACAGAGGAAGAGACATGATGGTGTCAAGTTTGAAACCAGCCAAGGCTATAGTAACAATACTGTTCAAAAAATAATAATCAAAGAAACCGATTATTGCTTCATAGTCTTAAGAGAATACTTTCATTTTCTTGTGGTGTGTGTAGTGCATGTCAGTGTTTGTGTGTGCAGATGCACATGTATGTGGAGGCCAGAGGAGGACATTAAGTCTCTGTCCTTCTCTGTTGGTTTTCCACCTCATTTTCCCGACACAGAATCTCTCACTGAACTTGGAGATTGCTTTTTTTGTTGTTGTTCTACTGACTAATTAGAGGCTCCTAGCAACCCCTCCTGTCTCCACACCCCTTTGTGTGGCTATGCGTGGCTTTTTATATGGGTGTGGGGATCAAATTCAGGACCTCATGCTTGCATAGGAAGTTTACCTACTGAGCCATCTTCCCAGCCATAAGGGTATATACATATTATTTGAATTAGTTAAGTGAAAATTTTAAGTTAGGGAAAGCCGGTTAGCTATAGTTTTCTATGTGATAAAGCAATAATGTCAAATAAGGACAAACTTATTTTGATGTGATTCTGAAGTTGACTTTTGCTTGTGCTTTTATTTAATAAAAGAAATCAAATCATATGTCTATCCTCAAAAGGTGAAATCCAAAGTCAGATATTTATATGTAAATAAGGCTGTGGCTACTTACTTTAGAAAAAGTTGATTTTGCTTGACAAAAAAAAAAAAGTTGAGATAATGTTCTTGGATTTGGGGGAATATAGTAACAATAAGTTAATTTTTGCAGTTGTACCATAAACATTTTGGGTTTAATTAAATATGCTCCTGGCACTTACAAGATTTTCTATGAATACTTGTTTGTAATAGGCATAGCAGTCAGGCATAGTGGCACACGTCTTTAATCCTAGCACTCAGGAGGCAGAGGTAGGAGGATCACCATGATACTACATAGTGAATTCCAGGTTAGCATGGGCTAGAGTGAGACCCTGTCTAAAAAAAAAAAAAAAAAAAAAAAAAGACATAGCAACATCTTCCTCAAATTGCTTTAAAAAATATTTTTGGCCTTCAGTTTCTTTGTAGCATTTCCTCCCATCAAAGGATCTGCCAGGAGCCTTGTAACATAATTCAACAAGCAAGCTGAGGTTGCTACTTTATATTTTCTTTTCTTTTTAAAAAATTTATTTATTTGAAAGGGAGAGAGAGAATGGGCACACCAGAGCCTCCAACCACTACAAATGAACTTCAGATGCATGAGCCATCTTGTGTAGCTGGGTACTGGGGAATTGAACCTGGGTCCATAGGCTTCACAGGCAAGCACCTTTAACCATTAAGCCCTCTCTTCAGCCCTGTTTTCCTGCTTTAATGACAAGAATATAATGGAGAAATTAATTTTTTCTTGGTGACTTGATGTCAACTTCATAGCCCACCAGTTTTTTTCATTTTCATTTTTTAAAATATTTTATTTATTTATATGAGATATCGAGAAATAGGCAGGTAGAGAGAGAGAGAATGGGCTCACCAGGGCCTCTAGCCACTGCAAATGAACTCCAGGCACAGTGCCTCTTTATGCATCTGGCTTATATGGGTCCTGGAGACTCAAACCTAGCCTTTAGCTTTGCAGGCAAGTGCCTTAACCACTAAGCCATCTCTCCAGCCTCGTTTTATTTTTTTATTAAGTAGAAACTTTGTATGGACATATCATATATTAATACCATCATTTCCTTCTTCCCTGTCTCCACTCTACTGAGGGCTGGTATTCACCATGTATTTGTAGGTTACGAGTTGTGAGAGCAACAGTCTATCATTATAGGGAAGGCTATGTCTCTGGTAGCCTACAAATTTTATCTTCTGCCACATATAAAACATGTGACAATTCTACCAGTGACTGTTTTGTTAAATTTCTCTCTGCAAAGACATGTTTCAAATAGGCATGATCTCTACTCACTCTTCTTCCATCTGTATCGCCTTGCTAATCTTCATGGGCCATCTTCTATATTTCCAACTAACTAGTTGCACTGCTTAACTTTCACTGTACCCTGGATGTCTTTTCCATTTCTGGAGAGACTTTGCTGCCTAAGGTGTTTATTAATCTGTAGCTGACCTTTGAGCACTCTGTTTACCTTCAGAGACTTCACAGAAATCACACAGATTCTGGGAAGCTGACCCACCAGAGGTGTGCTGCTATGCTGCAGCTTTCATGCTACTGTTTCCCTTTTATAAGAACACAGCCAACTGTTGCCCTTGGTGCTGTCTGTTACTCTGTCTTGTTAGTTAGTAAATCATGTACGAAGTAACGAATGTGGATAGGGGCCGTATCTTTCATTGGTGTCCTCAGATTTCCTGTATATTTGGTCTTTAATGGTCCAACAAATTGAAATGTTTAATTAGTGCTTTTAGAAGAAATACATGGGCTGGAGAGATGGCTTAGCTGTTCAAGCACTTGCCTGCAAAGCCAAAGTACCCAGGTTTGATTCTCTAGGACCCGCATAAGCCAGATGCAAAAGGTGGTACATGTGCCTGGAGTTTGTTTGCAGCGGCTAGAGGCCCTGCTGTGCCCATTCTCTTTCTTTCTCTATCTGCCTCTCTCTCTCACTCTCTCTTCAAATAAATAACTAAAACCAAATATTTAAAAAAACATGTAATTTAACAAAAGATACGTCTTCTGTGAAAGATGATGATCAGAAATCTAAAATTTTATCATGTAGATCTTCCTACTGATAAGAATCTTCAGACTCAAAAAGAACAAGCCAAAAAAATTTTAGTGTTGTCTATATTAATAAAATATGGCAGTATGATATATCCTCAATCAACCACCAGTGAATTCTTTAGTGTAGACACTTGTTTTCATAAATATTTTGTTGTTGTTGTTGTTGTTTATTTGTTGAGGTAGGGTTTCGCTTTAACCTGGGCTGACTTAAAATTCATCTTGTAGTCTTAGGGTAGCTTTGAACTCAACAGCAATCTCCTACCTCGGCCTCCCATGTACTGGGATTAAAGGCATGTACCACCGTGCCTGACTTAAAGGAAATTTTTATAAAACTCCTTTTACCCTATTTCTGGTTAGTTTCCATTTGCACTTGAAGCTAAATTCTTACAATGTTTTTATGACCACCCCTTTTTCCCCTCTTAAATATATTTTGTTTAGACAGATAATATTTCAGTTTAAATTAGAAAAAATGTACATATAGAGATTAGACTGATAGAATAACAGTGAAGTAGCCCTTAAATCCCAGCCCTATATGGCCAGATTTCTGTGTACACCATGACCAGCACAAACACCTAGTCTTTATCAATGTCTTGTTACTCTAGGGTTTCAGTATGCATATAAAGCAAATACTTGCACTGGAGAGAGAGCTTAGTTGGTAAAGTGCTTGCCTTGTAGTAAGTGTGTGGACCTGAGTTCAATTCCTGGAAGTCACATAGAAATGCTTGGCATGGTAGCGCACACTTGTAATCCCAGCACTGGGGAAGTAGAGATAGGCAGATCCCTGAGGCTCACTGGCCAGCCAGCCTAACCTAATTGGTGACCTTCAGGCCAGTGAAGTACCCTGTCTCAAAGGGATAGACATTGGTCTTGAGGAAGAACAACCATGTTTGTCCTCCTGTCTCACATGCTTGTATATGCACAAACATGCCACTGTATACAAAAGTAAAGCAGATATGACTCGTAATTATTCCTTTTGTCATTTTATTTCTCAGAGTTCTTTCAGCACAGGGAGAGTATCCTTGTTTATATGTTTCTTCACAGCAATTTTTTTTTTTTTTTTTTTTTTTTTTGTCGTAAGTACCTGAAAGCAAACTATTTGAGGCATTTTATGAGACTTTGTTCTTTGTCTTTATTGATCTTGGGTAATCTCTTCTAGGGGTCTGTGTCCATACCCAGGCCTTACTGAGATATACCTTTTATTTATACACACACACACACACACACACACACACACACACACACACATCTGTAAACTATAGAAAGAACCATAAAGCTTATAGATAACTATTGAACTCCTAACCCAATGAGAGAGTGAAGTCCCTGGTTTTTGTATCACTTTGGCACTTCACTCTAGGATTCAAGCCATCTAGCAAACAAGTATTTTAGATGTTTCTATCTGTTCTGTACTCAGAACAGAGGGTAACTTCACTCTAGTCACGTTATCTACTTTAGTAGCCATCTTGGTTCCACAGTATCTGGCAGGTAGGCCTCCAAATGTCTATGACATGAATCTACTCCTCCGTCTGTGAAGTAGCCCAGTGGTACAGCACTTGCCTAGTATGTGCAAGGCCCTGATGTAGATCCCCAGTACCATAAAATGATACATTTTAAAAACACATGTATTCCTCTACTACTCTTTTTGGCTGGTTCTTATGTTCTGACTCCCTTCCCTCCTATATACACACACCTAGAAGGGGCCACACTATCAGTAAAGGCAAAAAGAAGAGTCTTAGAAATGGTTTCATTGTGCTCAACCCAGCTGCCCACAGAGAACTCTTCTACTCTCGGAAAGAGACATCATGTGCCTCTTCGTGCATCTGGCTTTATGTGAGGACTAGAGAATAAAACCAGGGAAGGTTTTGCAAGCAAGCACCCTTAATTGCTGAGCCATCATCTCCCCACCCCTGTTCACGGAATTTTAATGGCTGCATTTGCATAAATTTTCTGAATTTCCACTTCAGAGTGTCATATGTTCAAGGCTTTTTAGATCTACCCTTAACATAGTGTGCTGTGTGCAATGAAGTATTATGAAATTTGTTTTCTAAGTGTAGAAACTTAGGTGGAGAGGGATGACTGTAGCTATAGTCAACTGGAACTAATATGCCATCAGGGCACTTGATTATCCACTGGACCCTCATTAACCAAACGCCAAAAAAGTGTAAGCATTAGGAGATGGGAATTTTAGCAATAGTTAACTCTGATTTGTGTTACATAAGTGTAAAACTAGGGCTGGGAGATGGCTCAGCGGTTAAAGACACTTGCTTGCAAAGCCTGACCACCTAGGTTCAACTCCCCAGTACCCACATAAAACCAGATGCACAAAGTGGCACATGTGTGTGGAGCTTGCAGTGGAAAGAGGCCCTGATGTGCCCATTTTCTTTCTCTCCCCTCAAAATAAATCATATTTTAAAAGATAGGTATAAAACTTAGCAAATTATTAAAGAGATTATTCACAGTGCCTTTATTTCATTATCTAAGGAGTAAGGAGTTTGGATTTGGGATACAAATTTAGAATGATTTCTAGGACAGGACCTGGTGGCCAGTTCCAAGAGCAAGAGCTGTTTCTTCTGTACTTGTGATCCTGTTGTGTGCACTTACATTTGGTAGAGTTTTCTTTCTCGCATTATGCAATTCTTTTTATTTTAAATGTGTTTGTATTCTCTGAGGGTGTATCTTACTCATTTACTTAATGATTGTTAAATAATTATACATACTTAATTTAAAAAATCCTTCCTTAAGCCTTAGTCATAACCAAGAAAGGCATGTGAACAGGTTTATTTCTTTCTTGTTTTACTAAGTCTATAAGTATTGTGTCCATGTCATGGAACTGTCTTTGTGTTGCACTGACTGCTTTATGACATGTTACATTCATTATTAAAGAAATGTAATGATGCCTTTAAAATAATACACAGTTCATCTCTAGGAGTAGTATGCCCATTTATTTTAAGTGTTTAAGTTTTAACACTTATCTGTAATGTGATCTGGTTTTTATCTTGGATATGCTCTGTATAAAGGTGGCTTTTTCTTCCCTAAATATAAAACGATGTTTATTTTATTTTTAATAAAGAGTTAATACCTCATTGGATAATTACATTGATTTTAAAAATGATACTTTTGTTTGTATAATTTATGGATAATTTATTGGCATGAAGTATAAGACATACAAAGTATGAAAATATTTTTTCAATTGGGACTTATCCAATTGGGACTACAAATAACTATTACTTGAAGAGATTTATTAAAAATAGTTCATGTAAGGTATTTCAATTTATTTTTTTCTTCTTGTTGCAGGAGCTAGAGTTAATGCCAAAGACAGCAAATGGTTGACACCTTTACACAGAGCAGTTGCATCTTGTAGTGAGGTATGACATTTCTCTTAGTAAATGTATGTAAAGAAACATTAAGTCCACCCCCACATGGGCCCATACTAAAATACCAGACTGGTTACTTTACTTCAGATTTTGTACAAACCAAGCTAATTGCACATTTTCCTTTTATGTAAGACCTCTTGGAGAGTCTGAAGTAAATGAAAGTAGAAGCACTTTCTTTCTGTCCCTCCCACAAGAGAAATTATTTTTCTAATACAGTCTTTCTTGAAGCCTTTCTAACTGGTTCACAATAGTCTCTTACAGAGTTGTACTGACCATAGTCAAGACACAGTGTTATCAGTGAATAATGATTAATTTTTAAACACTTAGCTTCAACACTGAAGTTAGTTTTAGGAATATAACTTGATGCCTGTTTTACCAGCTTGAAATGTTTAAGCTTTAAATACACATGGAATAATTCCTTCTTCTTTAAATACATTTGGAATAATTCTTCTCTAAATACGCATAGAATAATCTTTTCTTCCTTAAATACACGTGGAGAAATTTTTCTTTAAAAGTACTTTTATTGTCTGTGCATCATGATTACTGACATTTTTAGAGATGATGCATTTGCATTCATATGTTTTTATATATGTGTGCATGTGTTAGTGTGTGCAGGTGCATGTGGAGTTCAGAAGACAACCTCAGATGTCATCCTGAGGAATGTCATCCACCTTTTTTGCGACATGGCCTGATTGGCCTGGAGCTCACTAGTTAGGATAGAATGGCGGGCAGGCAATCCTCAGGGATCTGCCTGTCTCTGTCTCTCCCATGAAGTTACAGGGTCGTGTTACACCACACCACACCACACCCAGAATGTTAATGTGGGTTCTGGGGATCAAAGTCAGGTCCTCGTGCTTGCAAGACAAGCACTTTACCAACTGTGCTATCTATGTTTTTATGTCTTTCATATCTTCTAGATCTTCTGACATCTCTATGAAGAATGGGCCTATAGAGGCAGCTCTTGAATGGGAGTGTTATGGCAAAAGCCTGGACCTTGTCTTTTGCTTTGTTGTTTAGTGCTTTATTAAAGTACATGAGGTGCTTTTCTAAGATACAGGGTGTAAAGCACTCTTTCATCCAACTTTTGGTACTGTGCTTGTTTCTTTTTTTTTTTAAACTTTTCAAAAGTTTTTATTATTCATTTGAGAGAGAGAAGCAGAAAGAGAGAGAGAGGGAGAATGGGCGCTCCAAGGCCTCCAGCCACTGAAAACTGAACTCCAGACACATACGCCACCTTGTGCATCTGGCTTACGTGGGTCCCCGGGGAATTGAACTGAGGTCCTTTGGCTTTGCAGGCAAGAGCCTTAACCACTAAGCCATGTCTCCAACCGTTGTTTCATATTTTTGAAGTAAATATTAAATGAATACTTTTGAAAAAGATAAAGTATGCAGTTGTACATGATGCCAATCCACCATTTCTCCAGTTACTCAAGTTCTGAGAAATCACAACTTCCCTGGATGTAATTGTTGCTTCTCTCCTCATGGGCCCAGGTAGTCCTGGAAAAGAAACTGGGGAGCTCCTGCTTCTTTACTCTTGTCTGTGTTGCTTGTTGTGAACCTCTCTGTGGATCCAGAACAAGAACTGGGGAGAGATGGCAGGGAAGCGTGAAGGATGAAAAAAGAATCTTGCCATGTGATAGGCAATGTGTTGGGTGGCTGAGGCAGGAACATAGGTACATTGGAACATATAACATGATTCCAGCTGGGTTTGGTACTGATGAACTTGTGCAATTTAGATTTGGTGTGTGATGTTTGAAAATCTGGGTGGTTGTGAAAAGTAACACACAGTAGCCCAAACATTGTGAGTTTTGAAATTCCATAGTAATTATTAATGTTTAGTTATTCCTATATAAGGATGCTTCTCTAGATAAAAGCAGTTTAATTAAGCATTCCTGTTATTGAAACTTACTAGTGTTAGCAATACCTGGTAATTATTCAGTAATGACTTTTGTGAATGTGGCAATTAAAATTAATGTGTTTTAAGGGCTTGGGAACATCAGTTAGTGGTGTAGCATTTGCCTAGCATGCACAGGGCCCTGGGATTGATCCTTAATACTTTGAAAGAAAAGTAAAAGTACTAACTTCAGGAATTTTACCAGATTAAATCACCAAATAGTACACTGCATATTTACAGCATTTATAAAACAGGCTAAAAACAACTTAATGTTAGAGAAAGATAACAGGAGCTGCTAATAGACTTGACTCTTGATTTCTTAAAACTATATACTAAGCCAGATGTAGTAAAATACATCTGTAATCCCAGCACTCAGGAGGCTGAATCAAGAGAAGTGAGAGTTTAAGTACATCTTGGTCTATGCAATGTACTGACACCTTTTATCAAGAATAAATGCTGGTAAATATATTGAGTTTTCTCAGCAGCCTAAAAACTACTGACCTATATGTATAAATACATATCTTGTTACTTTATATGTTTATAGTCATAATTTAAATTTAATTGACTTTAAAAAATTGAGCTTCCTTGGGGCTAGAGAGATGGCTTAGTGGTTAAGCACTTGCCTGTGGAGCCTAAGGACCCCGGTTCGAGGTTTGATTCCCCAGGACCCACATAAGCCAGATGTACAAGGTGGTGCATACATCTGGAGTTTGTTTGCAGTGGCTGGGAGCTCTGATGCACCCATTCTCCCCCCCCCCCCATCTCTATCTGCCTCTATCTCTCTCTCTCTCTGTTGCCCTCAAGTAAATAAATATAAATTTTTTAAAAATTGAACTTCCAAAAGCATGTTATGTGTATATGTGTAATATCTGTGATGTGTGGTGTATGCACACACGTTACAAATGCTTGTACCCCATACATGTGCATGCAGAGGAAAGAGAGGAATGTTGGAAGTCCTATTATTGCTTATCTGTGTATTTTTTTTCCTTGAGAATGGGGTCTCACCCTCAACCTGGAGCTGTTGACCGTCAGCAAGCCCCAGCTGTTCTCCAATCTCTGTCTCTGCTCTTGCTACTGTGGTAACATACATGTATAGCCATGCCAAGCTTTCTGTGTGGGTTTTGGGTAGTCAAACGGCAGTTTCTGGCCTCAAAGGCCTTCCTGCTTAAGTGGCAAGCACTGTTAACTGCTGAGCCATTTTCCCAGCCTCTCCAGTAAGCACCTCTTACACATATTCTCTAATATGTGAAAAACTGGAATTTTAATTACTAGGTTATAGAATTGTAAATTGTGGATAAAATAAAACAAGTTTCTGGTTAGGTTAAAAAATGAATATTGTGACATGGCATCTTAGACACAAAGTTGATTTACGTAGGAGAACACAGTACTTCTTACGAAAAGCTGAACTTAGTGTTGCTTTATAAAGTATGTTTTATATGTACAGCTTTAGAACAGTCATCAAGAGATGTATTGTTTAAAGGCAGAATTGTAGATATCTTTTGATTTGTGCTTTTGAGATGCTTTGAGATCCACAGGTAATGGGAGTAAGTCATCCATAACTACTGTTATGTTACATGCACAGGAAACATGAGCTGCATGTGGGTGACACATGCCTGTAATCTTAGCATTTGGAAGAATTGTTGGAGACCAGCCTGGGCAACATAATATGCTATATGTAATAGTGCATGCCTATAAGCCCAACACTGAGACAAGAGCATTGCTGCAAATTCAAGATAAGCCTAAGATAAGATAAGATAAGACTCTGTCTCAAAAAAAGTAACAAAAGAAGAGAAAGAAACAACCAGGCATGGTGAACACGCACTTGGGAGGTTGAGGTAGGAGAATCAACATGAGGTTGAGCCCAGCCTGGAGCTGCAGTGAGACCCTGTGGGGGGGGTTGTGGGGGGTGAGAAACACTTAAAAAGTGAAGTTAATTTATCACAAATATTAAATCCTTCTTGTTAATTCCCTCATTGAACCTAGGTTGAGAAAGACAACTTCAGGTTAACTCTCTAAAAATGTTGCAACTCCTCCTCCATTCTGCTTCAGTGACATTGTTTCCACATACCTTCTCCTAACAGGCTCCCTAAATCTTTCTCTACCACCAACAAAAATCAGTTTCATATGTGTGTAAAAGAGATGTTACACTATAGTTTTTAACTTAAGTAGGGAGTCAGTTTTAATTATGTCTAAATAACTGAGTTTTAATTATATAATCACATGAGAAGTTAATCTGTCTTAAGTATTTATATGACAATCTGCCAACCCTTCTTTTCCTTGTACCTTTCTTCAAATCACTGTTAAAAATTACTTGAGGGCTGGAGAGATGGCATAGCAGTTAAGCGCTCGCCTGTGAAGCCTAAGGACCCCGGTTCGAGGCTTGGTTCCCCAGGTCCCACATTAGCCAGATGCACAAGGGGCGCACGCGTCTGGAGTTCATTTGCAGAGGCTGGAAGCCCTGGTGCGCCCATTCTCTCTCTCCCTCTATCTGTCTTTCTCTCTGTGTCTCTCTCAAATAAATAAATAAATAAATTTTTTAAAAATTACTTGATTTTTTTTTTTTAAACATGTAGAACTAAAGAAAGCTGAGCCAGGCATGGTGGTACAAGCCTTTAATCCCAGCACTTGGGAAGCAGAGGCAGGAGGATTGCCCTGAGTTGCGTGAGATACAGCAAGGCCCTACCTTGAAAAAAACACAAAAAAATGTTTAAAGAAAGTTAGTTAATGCTATGGAGTCTTTTCAGATTGTCCCTAAAATGTGAATAAATACTTTTTGAGTATAGCTATCTAACCATTTCTTGTCATTCTGTTTATAGTCATCATTCACATTTATTTGACTTTTTAAAAACTCAAGCTTCTAGCAAGCATTTCATATACATCCTAGTAACTGGGAAAATGAGGATTTAAGTTATTAAGGAATATTTGTTGCTAGTGAAACTATGCCTTTTATTATCCTCATATGTTATATTCCCACATTATATTATTTTATAGTGTTAGTTTTATCCCCCAAGTCATGATAACCCTCTTAGAGGTGAGGATAGGAATCCTGCTAGTATTTATACCTTTTCCATAATTTTAAGTGTGTGTTCCTCTGTGCATCCTCATTTTCATATTCCTCTTTAACCTGATATAATTTTGAGTGAAATTCATAGATTTTAAGTGTATATTCATGAGTCCTGACAACTGTATACACCTGTATGACCTTTGCCCCAATGAAGATATAAAAGACCCCCCCCCCCCAAAAAAAAAAAAAGATGGGCCTGGTGGTTCACGCTTTTAATCCCAGCACTTGGGAGGCTGAGGTAGGAGGATCGCTGTGAGCTTGAGGCCAGCCTGAGACTAATTCCAGGTCAGCCTAGAGTAGAGCAAGAGCCTACTTCAAAAAAGGGATATAAAAGATTTTCTTCACATTAGCAAAGTCCTTCATGTCCCAGAGCTCCCTACTGTTCTGATTTGTATTAGTGTAATTTGCAGTGTTCTAGAATGTATAGAAGTAGAATCAAGAAGTATCTTACCATATCTTGGTTTCTTTTGTGCAGCATAACATTTTAGAGGTTTGTTGATGTTGCATTCATTAATAATGAACTCCTTGTTTCTGCTGAGTTTTATCATTGTATAGTTAGTTGTATGCCAGTTGGCCTTTTCATTTTCTTATTGATGGACATTTATAGTTCTGGGGTTTTGTTGTTGTTGTTGTTGTTTTGGTTTTTTGTTGTTTGGTTGGTTGTTTTTTTATTTTTTGAAGGGGAGAGAGGGGTTACTCCAGGGCCTTAGACAGTCACTGCAGAAGAACTCCAGATGTACCATCTTTTGTATCTGGCTTACATGGGTCCTAGGCAGGCACTTCAACCACTAAGCCTTCTCTGCAGCCCCAGTTCTGGTGTTTGAATGTGCTGAGGCATTGCTGGATAGGGGTATTTTTATTTCTTGGGCAAATAACTAAATAGAATTGTGGGGACATAGGCCTTTGCAAGTCTCCTTAGCAGGTTGATAGGGTACTAGGCATACATCTTTTGCTAACCCTCTTAGGTACTTAAGTGGTTTCTCACATTTCACATAGTTCTAATTGTTCTCTATTTCAAGATCTTAAAAAGCTAGGTATGCCGGGTGTGGTGGCACATGTCTTTAATCCCAGCATTCAGGAGGCAGAGGTAAGAGGATCGCTGCAAGTTCAAGGCCACCCTGAGACTACACAGTTAATTCCAGGTCAGCCTGGACTACAGTGAGACCCTACCTCAAGAAAACAAAAAAAGTTAGGTATATCATGAATAGTAGTCTTTCTTAGTGCCTTCTGTATTTGTAGCTATTTATGATTTAACACTTTCACACACATAAATTTATTGTACCTTACAGCAAACTTGAAAAGAGTGGTGGTTAATATTCCCCCTTGCCCCTAGGTAACAACACCAAGGGCCAGTTTTATAAGACCTGAGTTGTATTTATTTTAAATGATGAAATTGAGAATCTGTTCTGCTTTTGTTCATTTTAATATATAGTTCAACATTCTTCTGCCAGAGGATATGATTATCACTGTATGGGAAAAATTTTTACTAAATTTAATAATGATTAGATTGCTTAATGTTGATGATGTGCTGAATTCCTTGGCACCTTGCCATGAGTCCACTTTATTTATACAAATGGTGGTGTGAAGATTGCCATGTGCTCCTAGGAGATAAGTTTCTTTGAACAATAAATTCTTCTAAGTTGCCACAGTACTAACATTGATACTAAGTAGCATCATGACACAAACCCTTGCGTTTGTCTTCTGTTTTTTCTAATGTAATTTCATGAACTAGACATAGTGAATTTTTGTTTTGTAAAATGTGTATTACTTTGAGAAATAAGAAAGGTTCTGATTTTCATTTTTATAAATTTGGTATAAAAGTAATAAACCTTAAAATTGCTCAGTATATAAAGTAATTGTATTTTGTTGAATATAAATATAAACAGGTGTTTTAACAACTGAATCATCATTTATTTGTACATTTTTTCCTAATATATTTTCATAGGGATTGTCATGTCTATAATCAGGAGTAGAAAAGCAATATTTTATCAAGATGGATATTATGGCTCTGAGTACTATCTTTAAGTGCAAAATATTTTGTGTTCTTGAACAAATTTTCACTTATAGTGGGCTTTATTAGAACTATTTTCTCAGGATTTTTCCTACTATATGTGTACATTTTTATAGTTTTTTTTAAATGGTTAACTTCTTTTATTTATCTTCATATTTTAGGAAGCAGTTCAGATACTTTTGAAGCATTCTGCAGATGTTAATGCTCGAGATAAAAACTGGCAAACTCCTCTCCACATTGCTGCTGCTAATAAAGCCGTGAAGTGTGCTGAAGCTTTGGTGCCTCTCCTGAGTAATGTGAATGTGTCTGACCGTGCGGGGAGAACAGCATTACATCATGCTGCTTTCAGTGGACATGCTGAGGTAGCTGCATTCACTTAATGATTGGCTTTCTTCCCACTCCTAGATAGTCAGGAATGTGCCTTTTCCATCCATTCGGTCCATAGTGAAAGTAAACAAAAATATTTAGCTCTCTTGTTTTCATCTAATTCTGCCTTCATCAGACTTTCAAGCTTTTTCTTTTTTTAATGATAAACAAAGCTTTCGTAAATGTAAAATCTTATTGGTAAATATTACCCACATACCCAAATTCGTAGTCATCCTACAGTGACGAACACTGCCAACTGTACTATAACAGGAAAAGTACACTCTGTTGAAAAATCTAAAGAAGGGCTGCAGAAATGGTTTAGCAGTTAAGACACTTGCCTGCAAAGCCAAAGGACCCAGGTTGTTTTCCCCAGGCCCCACACAAGCCAGATGCACAAGGGCAGGGTGGGGGGTGCACGTGTCTGGAGTTTGTTTGCAGTGGCTGGAGACCCTGGCACACCCATTCTTTCTCTCTCTTTCTCTCTTCCTATTTCTCTCTCAAATAAATAAAAAGAAAATGTTTTTTGATGTCTGCCCTGTTTTATTTTATTTTTTCTCAATTTTTATTAATGTTTTCCATGATTATAAAAATATATCATGGTAATACCCTCTCCCCCTTTCCTCTTTGAAATTCCATTGTCCATCATATCCCCTCCCCATCTCAGTCTGTCTTTTATTTTGATGTCATGATATTTTCCTCCTCTTCTGATGGTCTTGTGCAGATAGTGTCAGGCATTGTGAGGTCATGGACATGCAGGCCATTTTATGTCTGGAGGGAGCACGTTGTAAGGAGTCCTACCCTTCCTTTGGTTCTTACATTCTTTCCGTCACCACTTCTGCATTAGACCCTGAGCCTTGGAAGGTGTGATCAAGATGTTACTCAGTACTCCAGTCACTTCTTCCTTCCAGCACTATGATACCTTCTGAGTTGTTCCAAGGTCACTGCCATCTGAAATGAGAAGATTCTCTGCCCAAAGTGAGAGTAGCTTTAATATAAGGGTATGAATATTAAGAGAAGTGCTTACTGGGCAGTTTGGTAAGCATAGTAGGTACATTTAGCCAGACAGCAGCAGACGTTATACCCCTAGGGTTTTAAGTTTTCAGTATAAGGGATGTATTCCATCCCATGGAGTGGTCCTCCAGTCCAATTGGAGGGCAGTTGGTTTCCACCATGACAGACGTGCCACTATTGCACCCATTGGCTCATTTGGCCTGGCTGGCCAATTATAAGGCTTGCAGTGTCCACTGTTGAGTATCTTCACTGGTGGTATCTCTCTCTCCCATTGAACTGCATGTAAAATGGCTTCTTCCAGCTTTCTGTCAGCTGGTCTAAATGGAGGTTATCAGCTCAGTTCCAGCAGGATTTCTTAGTGGCCTCGCAGCCCAAGTATGTGGAGTCTTCAGCAATAGGGTCTTACCATCTATTCGTGGTGGGAAACCAAGGGCCTTGGCAATGGCCTATAATGTTTTGGGGGCATCAGGGACCTCCCTGGCCAACAACTCACTGGAAGGTATCCCATCCCTGGCAATGAAAATTTTCTAGCAACAATCTACGGCTCCTGAGTGTTCCATTGTCCAAAAAAGTAGGATTCCATACGATTTATTTATATCCTCTTAGATTTTGATTAGCCCTCCCTCCACCTTCCCATTACTCAATCTCTTCCCCTGACCTCACTTTGGGCCTTTTCACCCCCGTTAATCTATTCTTCTACTTAGATATATACCAGACCAACCAATTAAGTACCCTCCTCTCTTCCTTTCTCTTCTCTTTGTATCTCTTTTTTAGCTTACTGGCCTTTGCTACTGAGTTTTTTCCTTCTCACACAGAAGCCCAATCATCTGTAGCTAGGATCCACATATGAGAGAGAACATGTGGTGCTTGGCTTCCTGGGCCTGCATTACCTCACTTAGTATAATCCTTTCCAGAGCAATCCATTTTCTTGCAAATTTCATAACTTCATTTTTCTTTACCGCTGAGTAGAACTCCATTGTATAAATGTGCCATATCTTCATTATCCACTCATCAGTTGAGGGACATCTAGGCTGGTTCCATTTCCCAGCTATTATAAATTGAGCAGCAATAAACATGGTTGAGCACGTACTTCTGAGAAAAATGAGAGGAGTCCTTCGGATATATACCTAGGCGTGCTATAGCTAGGTCATATGGTAGATCAATCTTTAGCTGTCTCAGGAACCTCCACACTGATTTCCACAATAGCTGGACCAGATTGCATTCCCACCAGTAGTGTAGAAGGGTTCCTCTTTTTCTACATCCCCACCAACATTTATGATCATTTGTTGTCATGATGGTAGCCAATCTGACAGGAGTGAGATGGAATCTCATAGTAGTTTTAATCTGCATTTCCCTGATGACTAGGGATATAGAACATTTTTTTAGATGCTTATATGCCATCTGCATTTCTTCTTTGGAGAACTCTATTTAGCTCCATAGCCCATTTTTTTAATTGGCTTGTTTGATTTCTTATTATTTAATTTAACTTTTTGAGTTCTTTGTATATCCTAGATATCAATCCTCTATCAGACATATAGCTGGCAAAGATTTTTTTTTCCCATTCTGTAGGTTGCCTCTGCTATATTCACTGTGTCCTTTGCAGTGCAAAATCTTTGTAATTTTATGAGGTCCCAGTTGTAAATATGTAGTTTTATTGCTTGAGCAATTGGGGTTATATTCAGAAAGTCTTTGCCAAGACCAATATGTTGAAGGGTTTCCTTCCCCTACTTTTTCCTCTAGCAGTTTCAGAGTTTCAGGTCTTATGTTAAGGTCTTTAATCCAGTTGGACTTAATTCTTGTGCATGGAGAGAGAAGACTCTATTTTCATTCTTCTACAGATACATATCCAGTTTTGCCAACACCATTTGCTGAAGAGGCTGTCTTTTCTCCAATGAGTATTTTTGGCATTTTTATCGAATATCAGGTGGCTATAGCCACCCAGACTTATATCTGGGTCCTGTATTCTGTTCCATGTACATATCTGCTTTTGTGCCAGTACCATGCTGTTTTTGTTACTATGGCTCTGTAGTATAGGTTAAAATCAGGTATGGTGATACCACCAGCCTTATTTTTGTTGCTCAGTATTATTTTAGATATTTGAGGTTTTTTGTGATTCCAAATGAATTTTTGGGTTGTTTTTTTCTATTTCCATGAAGAATGCCATTGGAATTTTGATGAGGATTGCATTAAATGTGTAGATTGCTTTTGGTAAGATTGCCATTTCACAATATTGATTCTTCCAATCCAGGAACAAGGGATGTTTTTTCCATTTCCTAGTGTCTTCTGCAATTTCTTGCTTGAGTATGTTATAGTTTTCACTGTAGAGATCCTTTATTTCCTTGGTTAGGTATATTCCAGTGTCCTTTATTTTCTTTGTTGCAACTGTGAATGGAGGTGGTTCTCTGATTTCATACTCTGTGTGTTTGATGTTAGCAAATAGAAAGGCTACTGATTTTTTGTATTATTATTTGTATCATGCTACATGGCTATAGGTTTTTATCAGCTCTAACAGTTTGCTGTTAGAGTCTTTAGGGTCCTTGATACATAGAATCATGTTAGCTGGAGCTGGACACTGGCAGTGAGGGAGGGAGCCAGGCATTGGCGGCGGGGGAGGGGAGGCTGCCAATGTTGCTGTAGTTCTCTCGCTGTTCCATGTGTTCTTCTACCTTGTGATCTGTTCCTCCCTTGTTCACTGCCACTCTCCCTTCACGTTTCTTGAGTTTGCAGAAGCTCTGGTATGAGTGGAAAATCCCCTCACCTGGCTTTTCCTGTGACTCAAGCTGAGCCTGGCGATTGGCGTGCCGCCACTGCCGTCTGGTCCCACAGACGTGCTGGAGCAGCTTCTGCAGGCTTGTGTGGATGCTCTGGATCTCTCCTACTTCTCTGCTGCTGTTTCAATTTCCTGTACACCTCACTTTATAGTAAAAGTGTGTATTTTGCTGTTTTTTTTTTTTTTTTTTTTTTTTTGTCTTTTCTCCCTAGGCTGCTTTGGCGTGGTACCTACGCTGCCATCTTAACCAGAAGTCACCAAAAATATTTTTATAAAGAAAAATTCATTGTTTTCTCAAGACAGTAGCAGAGCAGCAGAATTTCAAAAATATATTTTTATAGTTTATTACTGACATTTAGTGAACATAACTCCTTGGTGATAGTACCATCAAAAGAAACAACAGAAGAAAATTTGATTCTTGTTATCTTTCAGCAAACGCTGGCTTTTACAAATTTATCAAGCTAAAAAATAAACCTTTGAAGCTAACCTGGCAAGTCCTTTTTATTTCTCTTGTCTTTCCTTCCCTTTTTGTTCCTTTCTGTTCTGTTCTTTATCCCTCCCTTTCTCCATCTATCCTTCCCTGCTTTCCTTTCCTTTGTTTTCTTTTCGATGAGGTATTGCTATGTTGTGAGCTCCTGCCTAGGCTCAAATTATCCTCCTCCATCCTCCAGGAACACACCAATACACCTTGACCTAGTCCTTCACTTCTGTGACAGACACAAGAGGTAGAAGGACATTACCAAAAGTCTGTGGATAGAATCCTCATGGCTTCATTGTTCTTTTAATTGAAGTACTATGAAAAAGAGCCCTTGCCTCCACTATAGCTGTCACAAGATAAAGAAGGAATTGTAAATATTATGAAGTGTAACTACCACTCTTGGTTTGTTATGAGATAAGTAGTCTATAGAATGATTTGATTTGATCATATTGTAGCTACTTTGGGGGTTTGAATACAGTTTCAAATATTCCTGGAATGTACTTTGTTTTTTGTGGAGTTTTTGTTTTTTGTTTTGTTTGTTTGTTTTGTATATATGATGTTTGTGAGAAGATGCACATTCCCCATGATCACTCATGGTGGCCAGAGGAAGACTTGAGTGTCTTTCTCTATTGCTGTTCCACCTTATTTCCTTGAGACAGACTCTCACTGAGCCTGGAGCTCACCATCTTAATAATTACAGGGACTGATCAGCAAGCTTCAGTGATCCTCCTGACTCTGCCCCACCCATCACTGGGATTGCAGGTTGTGAAACCAGACCTGGCTTCTTTACATGGGTGCTAGGGATTGAACTGAGATCTTTATACTTACGCAGGTTCTCCTACCTACTGAGCCATCTCCCCATCCCCAGAGCTTGTCTGTGTATTCTAATGACACTTGTCCATCTTTAGACTTTGATACTTAGACTTAGTTGTTGTTAAAAAAGCAAGTCACACAGTGGCATCCTAAAACATACTGCTGCCTGACTTGAATAACACTCAACACTGAACCTTTTTTTCATATTTTATCATTTATATTAAATGCTCTTCAGTGTTTCATTTAGCTCCTCCTTTTCTAAAGTTACAGAACTTTGATGACAGAGAAACAGAAGAGAATCATTTCAAGGCGTATTCATTAACAAGTCAACTTCTGAATATCAGTGAAACTATGTTTTTATTCCAGATGATCAAGCTACTCTTATCCAGAGGTGCCAATATTAATGCTTTTGACAAAAAAGATCGACGTGCCATTCATTGGGCAGCATATATGGGTATGTACTTTTTAAATGTGCTTTAAAAACTAGTTTTATTTATTTGCAAGCAGAAAGAAAGGGAAAGAAGAGAGAATGGTCACGCTAGGGCCTCCAGCTGCTGTAAATAAACTTCAAATGCATGCTGCACTTGGTGCATATGGCTTTACTAGGGAATTGAACCCGGCTTGTTAGGCTTTGCAGACAAGTACCTTTAAACACTGAGCCATCTCTTCTGTCCTGAAATGTGCTTTTTGACATTATATATTTAGGAAAATATGAGCATTTTGTTTCTTGGCATTTACAAGCATTGCTTTCAGTACAGTGATGTTATACCACATCTGGGCTGGAGAGATGGCTTAGAGGTTAAGTGCTTGCCTGTGAAGCCTAAGGACCCCGGTTCGCGGCTCGGTTTCCCAGATCCCACGTTAGCCAGATGCACAAGGGGGCGCACGCGTCTGGAGTTCGTTTACAGAGGCTGGAAGCCCTGGCACGCCCATTCTCTCTCTCTCCCTCTATCTGAGTCTTTCTCTCTGTGACTGTCGCTCTCAAATAAATAAATAAAAATTTAAAAAAAAAATCTATACCACATCTGAGCTAGCTACCCACACAGAACAAGCCAGGTAGTGGGACAAGCTTGCTACAGCAGGAATACACTGGTTCCTGTTTATCTAAAAGCTGAAGTAGTTATTTTTTACCTTTAAAAGAGAGGTACCTCCAGACACTGACCTAGAATATGTTTAATATTTACTACCCATCCTCGTTTATGTACTTGTCCTTATTTTTATTGGAATATTAAGGTACAGGTCATGAAGATTTATTAAGAAACCTTTTATTGGACTAGTATATAGCTCAGTGATAAAGAGTATCTGTAGCATGAGCCTAGGCCTCAGTTTAAGTCCCCATCTCTGCAAAAAAAAAAAAAAAAAAGAAAAAAAAAAACCCAAGAGATAAAAACTATGAATCAGCCTGGAGAGATGGCTTAGCAGTTAAGGCACTTGCCTGCAAAGCCTAAAGATCCAGGTTCAACTCTTTAGATTCCACATAAGCCAGATGCACAATATGACACAAGCATGCGTGGTTGCACATGCACCCAAGGTGGCACATGCCTCTGGAGTTCAGTTACAGTGGCTGGAAGCCCTGGCGTGCTAATTCCTGTCCCTCCTCCTCCCTCCCTCCCCCTTGCTTGCTCACTCACTTATTGCTCTTTGGATTAAACACATACACACACTCTTTAATCCTAGCACTTGGGAGGCAGAGGTAGGAGGATCATCGCCATGGGTATGAGGCTATCCTGAGACTACATAGTGAATTCCAGGTCAGCCTGGGATAGACTGAAACCATACCTCAAAAAACCAAATACACACACACACACACAGAGAGAGAGAGAGAGAGAGAGAGAGAGAGAGAGAGAGAGAGAGAGAGAGAGAGAGAGAGAGAGCGCGCGGGCGCGCACGAGCACACACGCACACATTTGGGGCTAGGGAGATTGTTCAGCCAGTAAAAGCACCACATGCATGAGGACTTGAGTCAGTAACCAGTACCCATGTAGAAAGACAGACAGTGGATGTCTTTAATTCCAGCACTTAGGAGGCAAAGTTAGGAGGATTACTGTGAGTTCAAGGCCAACCTGAGACTACATAGTGAGTTCTAGTATGACCTGGGCTGGAACAAAACCCTACCATGAAAAAAAACAGTAACAACAAAAGAAAAACAGGAAGAAAAATAAAAGCCAGGGATGGCCACACATGCCTACAACCATAGTCTGGGATGGTAGGTGCAGAGCCAGGAGAATCACTGGGACTCACTGGTCAGCCAGACTGACTGAAAAAAAATAGCAATTCCAGATTCAGTAAGAGCTTCCTTCTCTAGGAAATAGTGCAGAACAGTAAAGGAGGTCATTCAACTTTTTACCCTAGCCTCTTTTTGCATACATACACATACCACATACCACAAGCACACCCATTAAATACATTATATACATATATAGCTGCAAACCTATTATTTTGGACCAAGCACTGGGTCAAATATGTAGCATCATATTTGATTTTATAACAGTAATTTCACAGAAACTAAGGCCTAGAGTAGAGGAAAATAATACAGTTTTGAAAATCTTACGATTGCACTCTAAAACTGGTAGGAGTTCATGTGTAAATGAGGCATAGACCACCTAAAACCTATGCAGTTTGGGAGCAGAGCATTAACAAATGTGACACTGCATTCTTAATATGCCATGAAGATACATCAGACTTTAAGATACTTTGAAATGTATAATCATAGCAGCATAGAAATACTTGCCTGTGGGTGCTCAGACCATGCTGTCAGAATTGAGTCTCTGCCCATGAAGGAAATAGAATCAACCATGGACTTAGAGGTCCTGTAAGGCTTGGGTTCCACTTCTGGGAGGAAGCAGCAGAAAGAGACGTTCCTGTGGAATTTCTTACAAGAGCTAAAAGAACGCCCCTCTTTGCAGCCATGGAGCTCAGGACTTGTTCTTTTCCTGTTAAAGGTTATAATTTTGCCTCCACTATCTTGGCTTATCTAGCTAGAAAAATCCCACATATGAATTAATAGATCTTCTGTGCAATACAAAGCATAACAATCCATTTGCTTCCTTAGTACCCACATAAAGCCATATGCAGAAAGTGGCGCTTACATCTGAAGTTCATTTGCAGCGGTTGGAGGCCCTGATGCACACATTCTATGTCCCTCCCTCCCTCCCTCCCTCTCTCTCTCACACTCTCCCCATGCATATAAATAGCATGTTTTAAGCTGGACGTAGTGGCGCACACCTGCCTTTAATCCCAGCACTTGGAGGTACAGGTAGGAGGATCAGTGTGAATTCAAGGCCACCCTGAGACTCCATAGTGAATTCTAGGTCAGCCTGGGATAGAGTGAAACCCTACCTCGAAAAACCAAAAAGAACATAAAAAACATACTTTAGAAAAAGATTAAAAGAAGATTCAATGGAAGGTTTCCCCTCCCCCCTTCCCTTAAGATAGAGTCTCACTCTAGCCCAGGCTAGAGTACCACAAGCACACCCACAGTAGTCCTTACCTCTGTCTCCAGCGTGCTGGGATTAAAGGTTTGTACCACCACACTCAGAAGGTTTTTAACTTAACAGTGTTGGAATACCACAGGTCAGTGTAAAGCAAGTAAATTAGCAAGTGAATGGACTATATGACATTGTAACATAGTTGTAGACCATTTACATACATATACACCCATACGTATATATGAGTATATATGTATATAAAATATTAGTATGAATACTCTTTAAAGTTTAGGAAACTGTTGCCTATGTTAAAAAAAAAAAGCAAGGAAAATCCATATTGAATTGCATTTCTGACTCAAGAGGTATAAAACAAAAGATTTTAAAACATGAACATTACCCTTTTTGTCGTTATATTCTGATATCCCAAAACTGAGCACTGTTTGCTTCATACCAAAAATTTTGTGTCTGTACTCTTGTAATGCATAGTTCTCTCATACCTATGGAAGTAACAGAAATGGTCTTTCTTTGACATCCTGACACCCTCACACCCCATAGGGTTCACTGTCTTCAATCCATAGAGGCCTTTCTCAACTCTCCCTTGTAGCCTGTTCTTCAAGGCAGATGAAAAACAGCAAGTTGGTTCATTGCATACTTTGCACTTTATGATTAAAGGTTTTCACATTAAGCAGAGTGCACCAGGCACTTTACTTCCAAAGAACTAGGCTCAGCTAAACTGCTACTTCCGTGAGATAAAGGAGAGCAGTTTTGTGGGATGCTTGTAGTTGAGCTCTCAGAAGAGGTGAGTGTGTAGCCCTTGGCCTAGCCTCACATAGCTTTGTTGTCCCTGATCTACTTGGTTGAGGCTGAGAAGGTATTCTGTGTGTGATAGACATCACTACATGTCTTGATACATTTTTTATTTAACTGAATACCCATGACTGATAACTTACTATGAACAGAAAGTTAGTTCCTCTCAGATATGGAGATTGGGCAGTCAAGAGGAAGGCACTAGTGTCTAGAAATGGCCATGTGCTGCACTATAACATGGCAGGAGGCCTCACAGAAAGAAATTGGGACAAGGTAGGGAGTGAGGGGGGGTGTATAACCTGTGGGCTAAAAGCCAAGATGTAGAGAAAACAAAAAAGTAGAGTTATCACTGGATGAAGTAACAAATGTCTATTTTTACTTATTCTCTTAACCAACATTTGTCAGAATTACTCTGAATTCTTAGATTTTTCTCCTAACCTCTCTCAAATTAGAGCATGATTTATTGGTGGTATTTATATATTACATACTTAATGTTCACTTTTACCTTTCTTGAAAGGTATTCAAGATAATATTCTTTATTCTTGGCAAACATTTTCAGGTCACACGGAAGTAGTGAAACTGCTTGTGACCCATGGAGCTGAAGTGGCATGCAAGGATAAAAAGTCTTACACTCCTCTTCATGCAGCAGCCTCAAGTGGGATGATCAGTGCAGTCAAGTACCTTCTAGATCTTGGAGTTGATGTAGGTATACAGATCAAGCAGTATAAAACAATAGAGCACTTTTATATTCTTGTTATTGCATTATTAGCAGAAGTCATTTCAGGTTTGAAAGATATAGTAATATTTGTCTTTCTACCAGCTCTTTATAGTCTGTCAAATAACATAATGTGCTGATATGTTCAACAAATGTTATTTATGTAAAGAGTCAAAATCTATTCCAAAGCTGAAATATTCACCAAAGCCAAAGTTTTTTTTTCCTATGAAATTGTAGACCCTGTGGTTCCATTTTTTTAAAATATTTTGTTTTGTATATTTGGGGGCGGGGTGAAGAGACAGATAAAGAGACAATGGGCAAGCCAGGGCCACTGAAAATGAACTCTAGATAGTTTGCACCCTCCCTGTGCATCTGGCTTACATGGGTACTGGGGTATTGAACCTGGGTCCTTAAATACCAAACCATCTCTCCAGCCCTGTAGCTCCATTTTTAAAAAAATATTTCATTTACTTATGATTTTGAGAGAGAGAAAGAGAGAAGAGAAAGGGGAAAATAGAGAGAATGGCTACACCAGGGTCTCTAGCCATTGCAAATGAATTCCAGATGCATGTGCCACCTTGTGTATCTGGCTTTACGTGGGTACTGGGGAATCGAACCTGGATCCTTTGCTTTGCAGGCAAGTGCCTTAACCGTCAAGCTCTCTCTCCAGCCCTCCTCTTTTATTTTTATTTTGTGGGAGCCAACATATCAGACACAATTCAGTTAGGTGGATATGTTGTTAGTTTTATTAGCTACTGAGTCTGATAACTGTCTTTAAATGACTCTAGCATACGAGAATGAACCTAAATCTATATGCCAACTAAAAAATAAATAAATAAAAATGTATAATAAACAGAAAGAGTGACTATGGCAAATCACATCATGGGATATCAGCAAGACCTGTATATAGTACTGCAAAAGACATATAAGTACTATAAATGATATGCATATAGTAAATTAATTCTCTTTGATTAGGAAGGGATGCTGCTCTATCTGGGTATATTTGATGCCCATCAGCAAGACCTGTATATAGTACTGCAAAAGACATATAAGTACTGTAAACGATATGCATATAGGAATTCTCTTTGATTAGAAAGGCCCACTGCTCTATCTGGGTATATTTGATACCCAAATTGAGCCAGCTAAGAATACCTGTGACTTTCACAATGCCATTATTTAAAGAGATGCACAAAGTAAGACAGTTTCACTTTGAAGCCTAAGCTGGCTTCTTCACTTGCAGTCCTCCTGCCTCAGCTTCCCCCATACCTGGATTATAGATTTACCAGGCTTGGTATGTTTACTCTTTCTTTAGGGACATCTGAGACAAACTTGCTGACTCTTCAAAGTAGCCAACTAGAAGGAAAGGGTACAAAGCTCTATTAGAGGGAGATAGCTAAGTCAGTTGGAAAAAACTAATGAGAAGTAGGTCAATCTGTTAGACAAAGAATACATGACAGCTGTAGAATCGGATAAATATTAGTTTGGGGCCCTTGGGAATCACTTTGTTGAAAACAAGAAGACATTGGAAAAGTGGGATTTACAAAAAGTTGAAAAATACCCAAACATGCTGATGCATAAAGTACTAAGGAGATAAACATTTCATTTCAATTCAGCAATTCTGAAGCTATATTTTAATTGAATAACAAAATGGCTTTAAAGGACCCTTGATAAGGATAAATAAGGCAACCTTTTTTCTATTCACTGGAGTAAATTCTGTATTGTCCTAAAAGATTTCTGTTTTATTTTTTTGGTTTTTCAGGGTGTAGGGTCTCACTCTAGTCCAGGAATTCATTGTGTAGTCTCAGGCTGGCCTCACACTCATAGTGATCCTCCTACCTTTGCCTCATGAGTGCTGGGATTAAAGGTGTGTGCCACTATGCCCAGCCTAAAAGATTTTTGAAATTGCATGATATTTTTGTTTCTCTAAACTGCCTTTTGGAATAATTTGAGGTTGTCATGTTGACACTGTATATGTGAATTACAAATGTACACAACCCATTTGATACCAAAATGATTGTCACATTCATTATTTTAAAAGAACTTTAGAGGGCTGGAGAGATGGCTTAGCGGTTAAGCGCTTGCCTGTGAAGCCTAAGGACCCCAGTTCGAGGCTCGGTTCCCCAGGTCCCACGTTAGCCAGATGCACAAGGGGGCGCATGTGTCTAGAGTTCGTTTGCAGAGGCTGGAAGCCCTGGCGCACCCATTCTCTCTCTCTACCTCTATCTGTCTTTCTCTCTGTGTCTGTCGCTCTCAAATAAATAAATAAATAAATTTTTTTAAAAAAGAACTTTAGCATTTTAAAGCCTCATCTTTATATTTGTCCCTTTTTGTCTTTGTCTCTCTAATAGTGATCATATTCACAGCATACTTAAAATAGCTCACAGTAATGATTAAGATAATGATAAGGATTACTTCAGCAGTTTTTTCTTTCAATAGATGAATGAACCCAATGCCTATGGAAACACACCTCTTCATGTGGCCTGTTACAATGGACAAGATGTTGTTGTGAACGAGCTCATAGACTGTGGTGCTAACGTGAATCAGAAGAATGAGAAAGGATTCACACCTTTGCACTTTGCTGCTGCATCCACACATGGAGCCCTGTGTTTAGAGCTTCTAGTCAGTAATGGGGCTGACGTCAACATGAAGGTGCGGAACAAACCAGAACCTGTCCTTTACTCAGTTAACGGTTTAAAACAATATTCGTAACATTCAACAGTAAAAGAGGAGTTACTGATGAACTTAAGAACATAGATAAATCTTAAAAACATTATGCTAAGTGAGAAGAACTTAATCGGCCTTGTATATCTGTATAAAGTTCTAGAACAGATGGAATTCTTCATGAATGGAGCTCCAGAATTTGTAGTTGAAAAAAACAGCCATTGTTGCCTCTGGGGAGAAGGATCAGCTGAGAAAGGGACATGAGGAAACCTACTAGAGTGATGATAATGTTTGGTATTTGGGCAGGGGTTTGTATAATATAGATAAGCATTTTTTTTTAAGATTCATGAGATAATACCTTTAAGATATATAAACTTTGCTTTAGAAGAAATAAGGTATGCATTGAATAACAATGTGTGTACTGAAGTTTCCTGTAGTGATGTCTGCAATGAACTTTAAAGTGGTGTTAAAAGACATACAAGAAAATGTTAGTGGTTGAATCAAGATACAGTGGGTGGGTAGGGGTGTGTGTGTGTAGATTTCTGCTAAAGCTCTTTTTTGGGCTTGTTTTCTTTTGTGAAATTACGGGTAGTCTTAAAAAAAATTACTGTTAGGAAAAAAAGCTGTTACTCAGAAGGAATAATAGTTGTTTTGGCTTTCTCTTCATAGTCACTTGCAGGAGTAACCATTTGGATTGTAGAAATACGTTCAAATCCAGGGCCAAAAAAAATTTTCTTTCACTTTGTAATTCTGTAAGAAAGTACATACAGCCAAGCTTTCAAGAGTCATTAGTTTATGGAACATAACCAGTTTTAAATTGTCACAGGTGCTTTCGCTGGTTGTTCCTATATTGATTCATCTGTCATTGGCAAGCCCTGTCTTTGGTATGAATATCACAGGCAAAATTGAGCCATTTAGAATTAGTCAAAATATTTTAAGTTTAACATGTGGTTAACAGCATTTTTGCTGTGTGAAGTTTTGGTTCCTTTATTGTGTTTGATGACTGTCTTCTCCATCTTCATTGAAACTACTGATCTACTCAAGAGCCATAGCATAAGTCTACCTAGCTCATTGTTCAAAATGTCTCTCTCTCTTAACTGTGGGACAAAATTTATTCATACCATACTCAAGGACAGGCATGAGGTTCATAAAGCCCCTCTATCAGGTTTAAAGCTAAAATGTCTAGCTTTAAGAAAAAAGAATATACATTTAAAGATAAATGTGATGGTACACACCTACAATCCTAGCATTTAGGATGCTGAGGTAGGATTTTGAGCTAGCCAGGACTACATAGTGAGACCTGGTCTCAACAAAGCAAGATGAGCTAGGGAGATGGCCTAGCAGATACTAATGCTTAGTTTACAAGCATGAAGACCTGAGTCTGAGTTTATGCCACATAAAATGTAGGCATGGCCATACATGCCTATATAACCCTAGTATTGAGCCAGGTAGAGTCAGGATGGCTTGGGTAAAGTTCAGTGAGAGAGACCCTTTCTTTTTTCCTTTGGTCTTTTTGAGTTAAGGTCTTGCCCTAGCCCAGGCTGACCTGGAATTCAGTAGTCTTAGGCTGGCCTTGAACTCACAGCAATCCTCCTACTTCAGCCTCCCAAGTACTGAGATTAAAGGTGTGTGCCACCACGTCCAGCGTGACTAGGATTTCTTAAGGTCTCCATGTACACCTTTTTAGTATAAACTTAAAACGTTTGGCACATTTCCTTTTCGGTATCCATGCCGTAGATGGACTGAAGAGTGCTGAGGGATTAGAAGCTGCAAAACAGTTTCTTCCTTTGTATAGTTTCACTAACCAAAAGATTTTGGGGGGAACATTTAGAACTTTGAATTTCTATATAAACCAAACATACCCGGAGCCAGTCTGTTATTTTAAATAATTTGAGAAGATACCTAAGAGCATTTTTTACAAATAATAATATAAAGTTGATATATAGTTTTTAAAATGACTTGTAGTGACTGAAGTTAATTCTAGTATGTCTTTTTCCTTGGCCATGAAGGGATTTGGAGTTTAATAGAATGAAAGCATGTGAGCCTGCATCCTGACCATACCTCTTCAGATAATGTGTTCCTGATTGAATCACTTAGTGCCCCCGTGCTTTAGTTGTCCTCTTGTAGAGAATAGGAGTGGTGCTAAGATTGTACCATACAATACCTCAGAGCTCTTTGAAAACCATAACCATGGAATTTTTTTAAATGTATTCATACTTTATGATACACATGCTTAAAAGGTAAATTTGTGCTTTTGAACAGCCGTTTTATTCCTTAGGCTTAAATTAAACTTAATGCTTGAATAATATATAGAGAAAACAAGAGAATTTACAGAATTTAAGAATTGCGTATTCTGGGTATAATAGTAATTTTAAAAGAAATTTTGTTCTATTATTTCAGAGCAAAGATGGGAAGACCCCACTGCATATGACTGCACTCCATGGTAGATTCTCCAGATCACAAACCATTATCCAGAGTGGTAAAAAGTATTTCTGTTTGTTTTTTTTATTTCATAAATGTAGCTTTAAACTTCCACATAGTGAGTGGTCCTGAGAAATTGTTATGACAATCTACGTATGAATACATATTTTTTGCTTGTGTGTGTGTGTACTGATCCCATGTATACTTGTGCAGGTGCTAGAGGAGAATGCTGGGTGTCCTCTTGTCACTCACCTATGGGTTTCCTTAAGACAGCCTCTCACTGAATGGAAGCTGCCATTTTCCATCAGACTGGCTGACCAGCGAGATCCAGCAGTTTCTGTGGTCTCCATTCCCCACAGGAGTGGGTTTATAGGCATGCATGGCCATGCCCAGTTATTTATGTGCGTGCTGGTGTGATTCTAACTCAGCAAGTCAGAGTGGTAAGCACTCTTATCTGCTGAGCCATCTCCCCAACCTCAGTCTAAAGATATTTTTTTTTCTGGTTTTTCAAGGTAGGGTCTCACTCTAATCCAGGCTGATCTGGAATTCATGGCAATCCTCCTACTCTGCTTATTTTTAAGAAACTCAAATAATATATTAAAAATCTTTAGACTGGCTGGGTTTGGTGGCGCATAACTTTAATCCCAGCACTTGGGAGGCAGAAGTAGGAGAACTGCTGAGTTTGAGGCTACCCTGAGATTTCCAGGGGTCAGCCTGGGCTAGAGCGAGACACTACCTTGAAAAACCAAAAAAATAGAAAGCAGAGTATAAAATGCCATGAATATGTGTCACTCATATTTTTTTTTCTGTTCTCCTCAATTATGAATTTCATTTCTTCTCTTTGGAAGAGGTGGAATTTTACTAGGTAGCTTAGACTGGCCTTGAATTCACACTCCTCTTAGCATATGTACCACCTCACCCTACTATGAATTCTGTAGCAGTTAATGTTGATGTTTGGTTTTAACATTGCTAAGTAGGAAACTGCCTTTCTGCAAATATGTTAATATGTACTTCCTTGCATATTCTTGCTTGAATGTTCTGAACCATTTTTAGGGGTTTAGTTTATTTTCTGTTCTTTTGTGTTTGAATTAGTATTAAGCAAGCTGAACTTTTAGGTATACTACTATAAGATCTGTGTTACCTAGACCATATTCCAAATGATTGTTAAAAGTCTACAAAATGCAGCATTTGCTATAGGTTTTACAAGTGGGTTTTTTTGTTTGTTTATTTTTATTTATTTAAGAGCGACAGAGAGAGAGAGAGAGAGAATGGGCACGCCAGGGCCTTCAGCCATTGCAAACAAACTCCAGATGCATGCACCACCTTGTGCATCTGGCTTATGTGGGTCCTGGGGAATCGAGCCTCAAACCAGGGCTTCACAGGCAAGCGCTTAACCGCTAAGCCATCTCTAGAGCCTGGTTTTACAAGTTATTATTGGAATAGTTTTTCAAGAAAAATCTGAAAGTAGATTAATGATCAAATGATTTCTTAGGTACTGTGGACAGTCTTCATGTGTCCACATTAAAGTTCTAAAATGTGTTCTAAAGAAATATATTTAACATAGTGGGCTCTAGACTTATTAGACCCCAAAATCTTGAATTGTATACTCAATTTACAATACTGCCTTAAGCATAAAATTCATAATCCCAAGTACCAGGCCCACGTAAATATGCTATGAATGAAATTTTCTTAGAATTGCTTAAACAGTCTTGTACATTTATTACACGTAACAGATTTGGCCTATCTTAATATAGTGTAGTGTCTGACACGATGTCTTTACTGTAGGAGCTGTGATTGACTGTGAGGATAAAAATGGAAACACCCCTTTGCACATAGCAGCGCGGTATGGCCATGAGCTACTAATCAACACTCTAATTTCAAGTGGTGCTGACACTGCAAAGTAAGTAGTGCTTCAGGAGTGTCCTTCCTCAGGCCCTGGCCACCTTTCTTTGAGACAGGGTCTTTCACTGGCCTAAAACTCACCAAGTAAGTTAGACTGGCTGGCCAGCAAGCTCCAAGAGTCCGCCTCCCCAGTGCTAGGATTACAAGTGCACACCACCTCACCTGGGCATTTTTACATGGGTTCTGGGGATCAAACTCAGGGCTTAATACTTGTGAGTTCATCACTTTACTAACTGAGCCATCACCCTAGGCCCAACTCTCTTTGTTTTATATATTAAGCTTTGCATTTAATTTTTTTAATTTTGTTTTTGTTTGTTCTTTTTTTTTTAATTTTTTATTTATTTATTTGAGAGCGACAGACACAGAGAGAAAGACAGATAGAGGGAGAGAGAGAGAATGGGCGCGCCAGGGCTTCCAGCCTCTGCAAACGAACTCCAGACGCATGCGCCCCCTTGTGCATCTGGCTAACGTGGGACCTGGGGAACCGAGCCTCGAACCGGGGTCCTTAGGCTTCACAGGCAAGCGCTTAACCGCCAAGCCATCTCCCCAGCCCCTTGTTTGTTCTTTTGAGGTAGAGTCTTACCCTAGCCCCAGGCTGACTTGGAATTCACTGTGTAGTCTCCTGACTTACAGCGATACTACTACCTCAGCCTCCCTAGTGCTGGGATTAAAGGCGTACATAACTATACCCAGCCCCTGCATTTAAATTTTGTTTGAACAGTGACTTCTCTGCGAAGGTCAGGGCCATACAGATAGGTGTTACTCATTCATGCTTGTCATTTATATGGATTGGTTAGCCAGTTGTAAACCTATATATTTGTAAATGGTATGCTACTTGTACATACTGTCTTTGCAAATTTAAATTAACATAGTTTCTGAATGTAGATACAAATTTGAGACATTGTCATGTCTAAGTAGCTCTGGTTTATGGAATTTAATTACTGTTATAAAGATGCACAAGTCATTCTCCTCATCTACAAATAAAACACTTTTAGATTTCCACTACTACAGAATGACTGAGATGAACATTGTTAGCATACTGCATTTACAGGTATAGTTCTAAATGGTAGGGTGTATGCAAGGAGTTTTGCTTCCTAAGTAAATAGCCAGAGAGATTGGTGAGGAAGGCTGCCAATTACATCAGTAAGCATAGCCCAGGGTTATTGCTGACCATCCTCCATGTGCAGTATAGACTCCATACATAGGTGCAAAGCCATCATAATAGCATGGCACAGACCCCATACATGTGCATCAGAGCCATCATGATAGTGATACTGAGGTGGAAAAATATTGCTCTTGTAAAAAATAGCTGAGTAGTAAGTCATGCCCACTTTCATCAAAGTATAAACAGATTTTTGACTCATTTAGTTATCTTTTGCTTAAGTAATTCTCCTTGTAACTTATTTAAATGATTATTTTTCTTGTGTTATAATGAAGTTTCGATTCTATTAACTTTAGGCGTGGCATACATGGAATGTTTCCCCTCCACTTGGCAGCCTTAAGTGGTTTTTCAGATTGCTGTAGGAAACTTCTTTCATCAGGTAAATGAAATCTTCAGACTAGGTCATTTACACCCTATCTTTACTCCTTCCTGCTCTTTTCCATCTCCCTCAAACTTTTTTTTTAAAAGATTTTTGGGGGTTTTTGGTTTGGTTTTGTTTTTTGGAGGTAGGGTCTCACTCTAGCCCAGGCTGACCTGGAATTCACTATGGAGTCTCAGGGTGGCCTCTAACTCACAGCAGTGCTCCCACCTCTGCCTCCTGAGTGCTGGGATTAAAGGCGTGCGCCACCACGCCCAGCTGATTTTGGTTTTCTTGAGGTATGGTTTCAGTCTATCCCAGGCTGACCTGGAATTCACTCTGTAGTCTCAGGGTGGCCTCAAACTCATGGCAATTCTCCTACCTCTGCCTCCCGAGTGCTGGGATTAAAGGCATGCGCCATCACGCCCGGCTTTTTTTTTTTTTTTTTCTTGTGAGACAACTTCCTATATAGCCCCAGTTGTCCTTGACCTTGCAAGTCCTGCTCTCTCTTCTGAGTGTTCAGCTCGCGTATGTGTACTACCATTCTTTACCGAGGTAGTCACCTGCTGTACAGCTCCAGTATACGAGGGTGTGTAGTCATCATTACAGTCCAGTGTGGGGCACCTTCAGTTCCTATTTAAAAAGGAACAAAACCATTAGCTGTTAGGCTGGCTGCATTTTCTCCTTCCCCAGGCTCTAAGCTACCATTATTGTATTTTTTTAAAATCTCTATAAATTTGCCTGTTCTAAACAGTTCAAAGTAATGGAATGACATAATCTTTTGTGATTGACTTTTTTTACATAGCAGAATGTTTTTAAGGGTCATCTTTGTATCAGCATCAATACTTCATTCCTTTTTTTGGTGTACAATATTCTATTGTATCCAGTGCTGTATAGATGTTGAATAAGTTTGTTGCTTGCTCATGACAGATTTGACTCTGTTTCCCAGGCCAGCCTTAACCTCCTTGGCTCAAGCAATTCTCCTTCCTGAGCAGCTGATTATATATAGATGGGAGCCACTACTCCTGGAATAACAGCCTTTTCAGCAAGCACTCCAGCGCTTGTCAAACTGCCATACTATTAGCTTATATTGTACATTTCTAATATTTTTTTCTTCATTTTGTACTTGTTCGGTTGTTTAAGGTTTAAGAGGATGTGTTATTTGACATTGCTTGATGTAATACTTAATGCAAAGCAATAAATAAAACATCTTTATTCTTACAGGATTTGATATAGACACCCCTGATGATTTTGGCAGGACCTGTCTACATGCAGCTGCAGCTGGAGGGTATGCTGATGGTCATTTCTGTTTCTTCAAAAAGGTGTGGGGGCTGGTTGCGGTGGTGCAGTCTTGATTCCAGCACTAGGGAGGCAGAGGTAGGAGGATTGCCATGAGTTCGAGGCCACCCTGAGACTTCATAGTAAATTCCAGGTCAGACTGGGCTAAAGTGAAATCCTACCTTTGGCGGGGGGGGGGGGGGGAAGTGTGGGAATCCCTGGCATGCAGCTTAGTGTTAGGGCATGTGCTTATCCTACAGAGCCGAGGTTCAGTTTTGCGAGAGAGACAGAGCCTATACATTGTTCAGTCATGGAAGCTGTCTCTTTCATTTCTCATTGTAAGTTCTGAGTCACCACAAAGTAGAAACAAGAACCCAACAGGACTTTTAGACAAAGAAAGTCCGGGATAACACAAATTGCTTGTTTTGTTTTCTTTGTCTTCTTCACCTATGTTGTATATATTGTATGTGGGAGAAAGAAAATAAATCTACAAAAGGAAACGACTTATTTGAGAGAGGCAAATAGAGAACATGAGTGTGCCAAGGCCTCTAGCTACTGCCCAAGAACTCCTTTTACATGTGCTACCTCATGCAGTTGGCTTATATGAGTACTAGGGAATCAAACCTGGATCCACAGGCAAGTGCCTTAACCACTAAGCTATCTCTCCAACCCAGAAATAGTACTTTTGTGTTTTTTTCTTTTTTATGTTTCATATTTATCTATTTGCAAGCAGATTGAGAGAGATACAGCAAAGAGAATGGACATGCCAGGGCTTCCAGCCACTGCACACGGACTCCAGACACATGCACCACCATGTGCATCTAGCTTACTTTCCTGGGTCCTGGGGAATCAAATCTGGGTCCTTTGGCTTTGCAGGCAAGCACCTTAACTGCTAAGCCATCTCTCCAGCCCCGGAAACAGTACTTTAAACAAGAGAAGTGTAATTCATAGACAACTGAAAAGTTAATACAATGATAATGATATGAGATTTGGGGGTAGAGGGGTCCCCAGGCCTATGAACCCCAACTTTTAGATTCTCGTCCATTTTAACAAAGAACTGAGGAAATAGACTCCAGGAAGAGTAAATTGCGAAGCTTCTTCAGGGAGAGCTGATATCCAGAAGGCTAAAGAGACTTCCCCTCCTTGCCTATCTGGAAAGGGAAGGAAGGTAGAGAAAACCTCCCTCACAGAGAAAAGTTCCCAGAGTGAAAGATTTGCATGCGCAAAAGGCAGAACCTGAGAGCACATGCCAGGAGATTTAAAAGAAACTCTTGTACACTGCAGATGAACTCCAGATGTATGCACCACTTTGTGCATCTGGCTTACGTGGGTCCTGGGGAATCGAACCTAGGTCCTTTGGCTTTGCAGGCAAGTACCTAAACCACCAAGCCATCAGACTCAAGGAGCTAGCCCAGAAAAGGCCAGCCTGCCCAGGTGTGCCAGATTGGGGAAGTAGGGGGCACTGCCGCTGAGGAATTATTTGTAGTCATTTTAGGTGAGACTGGATTAAATACAGAGTTCTAGCTTTGCCAGGGCAGGTGAGGCGACAACTCCTCATTCTGTCTGTGTTTGGGCCTTTGTCTCCCACTGCCTATAAAGAAAAAAACTTCTAGCTGTGATGACACATGCCTTTAATCCCAGCACTCAGGTGGCAGAGTTAGGATTGCCATGAGTTCAAGGCCACCCTGAGACTACTTAGTTAATTCCAGGTCAGCCTAAACCCCAGTAAGACCCTACCTTGAAAAATCAAAAACATAGAAAAGAAAAATAAACTGTCAGCCCGAGCTTAGAGTGAGACTCTACCTCAAAAAGAAAGAAACTGGGGCTGGAGAGATGGCTTAGTGGTTAAGCGCTTGCCTGTGAAGCCTAAGGACCCCAGTTGAAGGCTTGATTCCCCAGAACCCACGTTAGCCAGATGCACAAGGGGCACACACATCTGGAGTTCATTTGCAGTGGCTGGAGGCCCTGGCACGCCCATTCTTTCTCTGTCTCTATCTGCCTCTTTCTCTGTCTGTCACTCTCAAATAAATAAAAATAAACAAAAATAAATTTAAAAAAAAAAAAAGAAAGAAACTACCTTGCTCCTACTTCTCCTTTAATGAAGCATCAAAATATTTGAGCATTCTGACCAGTACTGTACTTTGGAAGTGTGGGTCTTATGATTGTCTCTAGGAAAAAATGTCAGTGGTATAGTTATGCCTCCTTGTCTGTACTCAGAAGAAGAAATTTTGTGATTAGAACATTTTGGACTTACTTTATTTCAGGGTTTTTATATCTTTTTTTTTTTTTTTTAATTAAAAGTAGAAACCTGGGCTGGAGAAATGGCTTAGTGGTTAAAGTGGTGCTTGCCTGCAAAACCAAAGGACCATGGTTCAATTCTGCAGGGCCCACATAAGCCAGATGTACAAGGTGGCACATGCATCTGGAGTCGTTTGCAGTGGCTGGAGACCCTGGCACATCCATTCTCTCATTTTCTATCTCTGTCTGCACCCCCCCCCTCTCTCTCTCTCCCTCTCTTCCTCCCTCTCTCTCAAATAAATAAAATACTTTTTTAAGTAGAAACTTCAGGGCTGGAGAGATGGCTTAGCAGTTGAGGCATTTGCCTGCAAAGCCAAAGGACCTTGATTCAATTCTCCAGGACCCACATAGTCCAGATGCACAAGGGGGTGCATGCGTCTAGAGTTCATTTGCAGTGGCTGGAGGCCCTAGTGCGCCCATTCTCTCTTCCTCTTCCTGCCTCTTTCTCTGTCTCAAATAAATAAATAAAAATAAAGTGAGAAGTAGAAACTTTATATGGAGAGTTTTAATTTATTTGTTTATTTATATTGTTTTTTGGGGTAGGGTCTCACACTAGCTCAGGCTGACCTGGAATTCACTCTGTAGTCTCAGGGTGACCTTGAATTCTCAGTGATCCTCCTACCTCTGCCTCCCACATGCTGGGATTAAAGGCATGTGCCACCACACCTGGCTAAGAGTTTTTAGTGTTTTAAAACCGTCTCACTACTTAACCAAGACTACCTCAGTTTCTGAAGTACTGGAAAGGCAGGCATGTGCAGAACCTCCTGGCTTAGATTATGTTTTAAATAACACTACCAGTAGCTGATTTTACTGAATGACAAAAAACTTGGCCTCTGAAAGCATACTGCTAACTTAATGTTTCTAATACAAGAGTTTTATTTCTAGTTACAATTCCTGAAAATTTTCCCATGATGTCATAGGACAGATGTGTTAAGCTAAGAATAAATACCACCAAGCCAGTCTAAATTATGGAGAAGGAATGTGAACACATATGATTGACTTAACTTGCTCTTCAGAAGATCCTGGTTAAAGTCTTATTGTCATGTAACTTGCCTGCAAGAGATAATATGAGACAGTAGCAGAATTGACAGGGTGTTATATGTGGTTTGTGGTTCAGGGAAGTAGCCATTTTAATACAGCATTTTAAACCACAAATTTAGTGGGCTAGAGAGATGGCTTAGTGGGTAAGCGCTTGCCTGTGAAGCCTAAGGACCCCGGTTCGAGGCTCGGTTCCCCAGGTCCCACGTTAGCCAGATGCACAAGGGGGCGCACACGTCTGGAGTTTGTTTGCGGTGGCTGGAAGCTCTGGCACGCCCATTCTCTCTCTCTACCTCTATCTGTCTTTCTCTCTGTGTCTGTCACTCTCAAATAAATAAATAAATAAATAAATAAATAAATAAATAAATAAATAAATAAATAAAATGAACAATAAAACCACAAATTTAAGCCATTTAATTATGAGCATATTGATTTCCTAAGTTGCTCAGAATCTTTTAGAAATGTACTCTTCCTTTAAACCATGATGTGATTATTTCCTGCCAATTATGATATAGTACCTTAAAGTGCTAAATATGCTTAATCCTAATGTTTTGTTTTTCACAAAATATAAATCACGTCATTTTCCACATTTACTATTTATTTAATTTATTAGATCAAAACCATACTTTTATGCTACCACTGCTTTTCTCTGGCTAGGAATTTGGAGTGCCTGAACCTTCTGTTGAATACTGGTGCAGACTTCAACAAAAAAGACAAGTTTGGGAGGTAGGTTCTTGGATATAAAAGCTGATTATCTTTATTTACTTAATGGCTTGATTGTCCTTCAGACTTGGAAACTAACATTGTTTACATTGTAATCATGATTTATTGAAAGTCCCAGCTAGGGATAGGGATGTGGCTCAGTGTTAGAGTGTTTGTCTTGAATACACAAAAGTTATTGCATTTGCTCCACATTATTGCAAAAGAGGAAACACAGAAAGCCCACAAGTGCTCTCCAGTCAAGGATAGTTAGGAGTTTCTAAGTACTGATTCTTCTATTGGGATTCCCCCAACTGTCCTAGGCAAGCAGCCACAATCTTACTCTTACAAAGGTCTCTGTTCTTGCTGATATTGCTTCCATAATTATGAACATGGAAATTTAAAACTCCACCATACCTCTATGCCATGAAGAAACTCATAATTCCTAGAATTTCCTTAAGTCATTCTTTCGTGAGACCCTACTTGCCATATCTGGTTACAGGAATATCTCCTTATATACCCCAATTTTAAAGAGGGAAGAAATAGGTTACAAATATATGTGATTTTTTTTAGCTTTCTTTTCCAACACATCCATATATTCCACTGTATGCAATCTATAGAAGGCAGTTAGGAAATTACAACAGAAACTCTTGCCATTCAGCCAAGGTTCTCTCACAGTTTAGCCGTGGGCTCAGTGCTACTAGCATTGTGAAGATAACATTTGAAGTTACTAATATCTATTCCTACTTACAGCAGAAATAGACCACAGGGAGTGCCATTTGAATTTGTTAGAAAGATGAAGGTGGCAGTGTGAGAAAAATGATGTGTCACCAAGTTGAAAATTATATATGTCAAAGTATCTGATATGAAGGGTGTGTATCAGAAGGAAATATATATCCATGGATGTGATAGGGCCACTGCAGAAGACAAGTATGAATTATGTATGATAGGAAGTTAGAAACAAAGAAACTAAGCTGCTTGACTCTGTGATTATGTTGAGGAACAGACTGAAATCATAAAACCTACTTAATGAAAGGAACTAATGACCTACAAAACCAAATTACTCTGGCTTTGGAGTACATTATTAGTATAGCCAATTTGCTTTTAATTTGTAGTGACTCAAACATTCCATATAACAAATAACAAAGAAGACTTTTGAAGCAGGTTTTCAGGTTAGAAGCTTTAAAGTAATTCCTGAGTTAACTGCATTTAAAAAAAATTCTTTATTATCCAATAGTGCAAAACATTTTACTAGGAATGTGTTAGGGGAAATAAAATTATCTACAACCTGAACAAATTTACTATAATTTGTCTAGTTTTGAAAAATGAAATCAGGAGCTGGGTGTGTTGGCACATACCTTCAATCCTAGCACTTGGGAGGCAAAGGTAGAAGGATTGCTGAAGTTCGAGGCCACCCTGAGAATACATAGTGAATTCCAGGTCAGCCTGAGCTAGAGTGAGACCCTACCTTGTAACACCTCCCTCCCAAGAAAAAACAGGGCTGGAAAGATAGTTTAACAGTTAAGGTGCTTGCCTGTAAGGCCAAAGGACCCAGGTGGGATGCCCCCAGGATCCATGTAAGCCAGATGCACATGGTGGCTCATACATCTGGAATTCATTCCCAACAGCTAGAAGCCCTGGTGCACCCATTCTATCTCTCCCTCTCTCTCTCTGCCTCTTTCAAATAAATAAATAAAAATAAAATATTTTTTAAAACATGAAATCAGCCAGACATGATGGCACACGCCTTTAATCCCAGCACTTGGAAGGCAGAGGTAGAAGGATCACTGTGAGTTTGAGGCCACCCTGAGACTACATAGAGAATTTCAGGTCAACCTGAGCTAGAGTGAGAGCCTACCTCAAAAAAAAAAAAAAAAAAAGTCATCGGGGCTGGAGAGACGGCTTACTAGCTAAGGCACTTGTCTACAAAGCCTAAGGACCCAAGTGTGATTCTCTAGGTCCCATATAAGGCAGATGCACATGGTGGCACATGCATCTGGAGTTCGTTTGTGGTGGCTAGAGTACCTGGCACACCCATACTCACTCTCTCTCTCTCTGTTTCAAATGAAATTAAATCTTTTTAAAAAATGTAATCATAGAATCATCATAGTTGTATTATCCCAAAAGTTACTCTTAAATTTAGTAACATCCTGTTTCATTTTAGTAATCAGGGAAAAATCAGCTATGATTATTCAATCCTTAGAAATCAAAACCGTTAGCTTGCTCTTCTGAATAGTCTTCAGCCAGGCATGGTGGCACATGTCTTTAATATCAACACACCAGAGGCAGAGGTAGGAGGATCACCATGAGTTTAAGTCCAGCCTGAGACTACATAGTGAATTCCAGGTCAGCCTGGGCTAGAGTGAAACCAAACCTCAAAAAACAAAAAGCAAACAAACAAACAATAAAACAAGAATCATCTTCAAAGCTGTGCCTGATTCATTGCATGAGAAATCTGATATTCAGGTCTATTGTATAGGTGACATAACCGAGCATTCTTTTCATGCTATTTCTTTTTCCTCAACTAAGACATGAGCAGTAGCTGCCACTTCTGTGCTGTAGGACATTTTATTGGTTTAGGGTAAACTTTATTAAATGAAAGTTTTCAGTTTTCTAAGCAAAATGGGAAGGTTGTAGTTGACTCAAGAGACTGTTAGAACTGTTTGGGGACCAGTAAATGATTACCAAAAGGTTCTTTTTTTAACCACTTGACTGTGTACTCTCAGTTTTAAGGCCAGCTTCACAAAAGACTTGATGCAGGGTAGAAGTGAATGAGTGCAAGGCTTGCTGTGGAGACAATGTTTGTAACGTGTGGTTTGTGGGTCAGCTAAGCCTCGTGTTAACTAGTGCATACCCCTGGCCTTTCTCTTTCCTGTCGATTTGGGTACAAAGATCTCCACTGCATTATGCTGCTGCCAACTGCAATTACCAGTGCCTGTTTGCTCTTGTGGGATCAGGAGCAAGTGTGAACGACCTTGATGAAAGAGGCTGCACACCCCTGCACTACGCAGCTACATCAGACACAGATGGCAAGTAAGTACCACATGAAGTACAGAAGATAGTTACTTCTACAAATTGTTATCTTCTTGTGGGTAGCTGTTAATATTGCAAATTTTTGCTTCCTTTTTGTATTTTTATTATCTTTCCCTGAGTCTTAGTTTGTGACATGAAGACATTTCATAATTACTCCTAAGTCATGGCTATTACTTACTCATTCTCTTACCTGCTAAGCCTGCTCTTACCAAGTAATCTGGTAAAAGATAAAGGCCCCTTCTCATCAATCCTGTCAAAACAACAATTTCATATCACTTCCAGTTTCTTTCAACTTGAAAGGGAGAGAGGAGAGACAGTGTAAGAAAGTCAGGTAGTGATTGGATTACATATATACTCTTTGAACTGTGTTCAAATTTGCAGGGAGTCCTTATAAATGGGCATACAAAAAGTAACTGAACTGGAAGAAAGCTGACACTTAGTGGGGAGGACACATTGCTTAAGTAAATAAGGTAAATGACAGACAAAGTACATGTTGATCAATAAGTAGGTGATAAGAATAGGTGACATAGGGCTGGAGCGATGGCTTAGTGGTTAAGCGCTTGCCTGTGAAGCCTAAGGACCCCGGTTCGAGGCTCGGTTTCCCAGGTCCCACGTTAGCCAGATGCACAAGGGGGCGCACGCGTCTGGAATTCGTTTGCAGTGGCTGGAGGCCCTGGCGCGCCCATTCTCTCTCTCTCTCCCTCTATCTGTCTTTCTCTCTGTGTCTGTCACTCTCAAATAAATAAATAAATTTTTTTAAATTGTTTAAAAAAAAAAAGAGAGGGCTGGAGAGATGGCTTAGCGGTTAAGCACTTGCCTGTGAAGCCTAAGGACCCGGGTTCGAGGCTCGATTCTCCAGGACCCACATTAGCCAGATGCACAAGGGGGCGCATGCGTCTGGAGTTCGTTTGCAGTGGCTGGAGGCCCTGGCGTGCCCATTCTCTTCCTCCCTCCCCCTCTCTCTCTCTCTCTCTCTCTCTCTCTCTCTCTCTCTCTCTCTCTATCTGCCTCTTTCTCTCTGTCACTCTCAAATAAACAAATATAAAAAAAAAAAAAAGAATAGGTGACATATAAGCCATTTTATACCAAGCTTCAGGCTTATTTATTTTATTTTATTTTTGTTTTTGTTTTTGTTTTTTTCAGGCTAGGGTCTCACTCCAGCCCAGGCTGACCTAGAATTCACTATGTAGTCGTAGGCTGGCCTCGAACTTACAGCAGTCCTTCTTACCTCAGCCTCTTGAGCATGTGTCACCATACCTAACCAGACTCATTTATAGTGCCTCAGTATTTTTTTTTTTTCTTAAAAAAAATTAACTTGGGCTGAAGGGATGGCTTAGCAGTTAAGGTGTTTACCTGCAAAGCCAAAGGACCCAGGTTCAACTCCCCAGGACCCATGTTAGCCAGATGCTGAAGGGGGCACACACACTTTCTCTCTCTTTCCCTCCCTCCCTCTTTGTCCGACAGGTAAATAAATAAAATATTTTTAGAAAGAAAAAAGTTAACTCATACAGACAGCAGATATCTTCAATGTCTATTGTGGTATAGCTGTGTATCTTTGTGAGTGAAAAGTAAAAATAGCTGAGTGTGGTGGCATACTCCTTTAACCCCAGAACTCAGGAGGCTGAGGTAGGAAGATTGCTGTCTGTCTGTCTGTGTCTCTCTGTGTCTCTCTCTCTCCCTCTCTCTCTCTCTCTCTCTCTCTCTCTCTCTCTCTCTCTCTCTCTCACCTCAAAAAATAGACAGAATCTAGCATAATTAATGCATACTTACACCAAATTAAGAATGAAATTATTTCTTAAGAAAAACTTCCTCAGGTTACTATTATTTGGCTGGAAAAGGTATACATTTCAGTGGAACATGTTCTGAGCATACCTAACGCCATGATTTCAAGCCCCTACCCCCCAAAAAATCCTACCATTCCATGTGTGTGGTTTTTTTTTTCTAATTTTCTATATGAATCCCAATTTTACTTGTAAATTGCCCAAGGAAAGTTTCTGCTTTACATCCCTTCACCTTGGCATTGAATAAATATTAGAGGGTCTGGAGGGATGGCTTAGCAGAGACGGCATTTGCCTGCAAAGCTACAGGACCCAGGTTGGACTCCCCAAGGACCACGTTAGCCAGATGCACAAGGGGGCGCACGCATCTGGAGTTCGTTTGCAGTGGCTGGAGGCCCTGGTGCACCCCTTCTCCCTCTCCCTCTCTCTGTCAAATAAATAAATAAATAAATTTTTAAAACAATAAAAGAAAAATATAGGAAGTTTTTCCCAACCCAGTCTACTAGTCAACCCCATCATCCTGATGGCTTGCATCATGTGAGATCATGACTCAGCAAGTCCCCTGAAGTATCTCCATGTTCACATAATGTTAAGAGTCCAGCAAGGGCTGGAGAGATGGCTTAGCGGTTAAGCACTTGCCTGTGAAGCCTAAGAACCCAGGTTCAAGGCTCGATTCCCCAGGACCCAAGTTAGCCAGATGCACAAAGGGGCGCACACGTCTGGAGTTCATTTGCAGTGGCTGGAGGCCCTGGCACGCCCAACTCTCCTCTCTCTCTCTGTCTCTCTCTCTGTCTGTCACTCTCAAATAAATAAATAAAAATAAACAAAAAAAAAGTTTTTTAAAGAGTCTAGCAAATACATGGTTTTTTATTACAGATACATACATTCAGTCTTAGTACATGCCAGTTGAGAGGAGTAGGACTGGATTTGAGCAGGATAGTGAGGGTCTCCTGCATACCTGTATGCTCTATAGGTAAGAAAAGGAGGAAAGAATGAGGTTTCCATTGGGGGTGTTTTGCTCTTTCATTTGATTGTTTCTTTTTATTTGTTAGTTTTGTTTTGTAAGGTAGGGTCTTGCTCTAGCCCAGTCTGAGCTGGAATTCACTAAGTAGTCTCAGGCTGGCCTTGAACTCAGGGCAATCTTCCTCCTGCTGCCTCCCAACTTCTAGGATTAAAGGTAGGCACCACCACACTCAGCATTTTGGGATTGTGCTTTTCATGCATGTGCATGCCTACACACACACACACATCATATAGAAGGAAAAATCCTCATACAAACTCTTGAGATAGCCACCACTAACCTTTCTATTTCTATACGTGTAGGTTGATTATTTTGTGTTAATCAGGTGTTTAAAGTTGAAGGTCTGGTTGGGTCTCTCCAGGGGGAAGGTCTTGGCAGGTTCGGTGTCTTGGCAGGTTCTGCCTCACTGAAAGCTGTGGTCTAGCCTGAGACTACTTAGTGATTTCCACGTCAGCCTCGGCTAGAGGGAGAACCTACCTCTAAATAAATAAATAAATAAAAGTTTTATATGAAAAGTAGTTGTGTTTGCAGATTAAAACTCTTGGAGTCTGTTTGAGGTGTGTTCACCCTTAGACTAGTTGAAGCTCTCTCACTTTGCCCAATTACATAATACTGGAACAAGCACACGTGGATCCAACAGAACACACTACTGAAAGAAGCACCTGCAGGCCCAGCCAGCCCCAGAGCCCCACAGTACAGGGTAGTCTGGTCTACCTGGGACCCAGACATGGCTGGCTCAGGCAGTGCCCTCTGCTTGCCTCATACCTGTCTGCTCTGGGCTCTAAATTGTCGTAGTAGCCCCATCGTTAGCAGCCATTTAACATTTGAAGAGTTTTAGCTCAGACATTCATGGAGTACACTTGCATATTCAAAAGACAGAAGATGATAGAGCAATCACACATGCCTGTAATCTCAGCCTTGGAGAATGTGAGGCAGGAGGATCATGAGCAATAGATGATAGAATTAATCTTTACCATACTTACTTGGATATTGTCTAATTTCCTCACCATACTTGCTCCCATTTGAACCACTTTGCTCTAGAAATGTAATGATTCCCAGAAAGAACACATGTGGTTTACACATGTGATTTACACTTGTGGTAGGAGGACGTGTATTTTATGTGCACTTCAACAAATGTTGCACGTTTGCTTAGATGTCTCCTAATTAAAATTGTAACCCAGATTTTCAAGATCAAGTAATTTTTTAGTTCATTATTATGATAAATACTCAGGTTAAATTATTGCCACAATATTTTAGCCCCTGTGTTTGAGCTTGGCAGAAGTGTGGAAAGAATCATCTTAAGACCAAAGGACTGGGCTGGAGAGATTACTCAGCAGTTAAGGCATTTGCCTGCAAAGCTTAATGACCCAGGTTCAATTCCCAGTACCCACATAAAGCCAGATCCACAAAGTGGCATATGCATCTGGAATTTGTTTGCAGGAGTTAGAAGCCCTGACGTGCCCATATATCATCACCATCTCCTCTTTCCCCCTCCTCCTCATCCCCCTACGGCCCCCTGTCTTTTTCCTCCTCTCCTTCCCCTTCCTCTCCCTTCTTCCTTCTCCCCTTCCTCCTCTCCACCCCCCTCCGCTTGTAAATAAATATTTTTTAAAAGACCAAAGGATTGATTAAATAGCCCTTGCTTTACCAAATTAAAGCCACTCGGTGCTGTTTCAGAAAGTGAACATGAACTTGTTTTGCTTCCTTAAATAAGTATTTTCTTTGGTACTCATGTATCAGTGAGTTATCTTAAAATAGTTTGTTCCACTAATAGAGTTTGCCTTGTACTCAGGTGTCAGGAAAGGAAAACCTTACATCTAGAGAACTTGCTTTAAAGGGAGAGATATGGGTGTGCCCATGTAAATGCTATTAAGTGACTTGTTTGTACCTAGAATGAGTCCTCTAACAAATCTCATGCCTTTTCTGCATCCTGGTAAACATTGTCCTCTAATTTTGGCACCTAGGAAGCCTGCAAACAGCTTACATATTGCCTGAGACAGTTCCTTTGCCTCTCCTGTCCTCTGAGCTAGTTTAGAACCTTTGGAAGAATCCCAGTCTTAGTACTTTAGAACCAGATGTGGGTGTCTTATTTATGTTTTTGTCATGATACCAATTTTATGATCTTTCCTAATGCAACATGTTTGACCTCTAAGGTATGACATGTACTTAAGTATCAAGAAAATTTTACTTAAGCCAAGTGTGGTGGTACACGCCTTTAATCCCAGCACTCCGGAGGCAGAGGTAGAAAGATTGCCATAAGTTCGAGGCCACCCTGAGACTACATAGTCAATTCCAGGTCAGCCTGCACTAGAGCAAGATCCTACCTCAAAAAAAAAAAAAAAATTAAAATAGTGACAACTTGAAATTAATGTGCAAAATAATGGATTTCATCATGCAAAGAATATTTCCACCAGAAAATTGTATGAATTCTTTGTTAAGACCATCTGCATTTAGGCCACCTAGATACAGGGACACAATCACCCAATGAAATTAGGCAGACCTCTTATGCCTAGGAAACAGTAACTTTGTTTTAAAAGTCTGAGAAAATTAACAGAAAACACAAGCAGTTATTTTGATGTTTTGCTAAATCTTTTGAAGTTAGCCCTTTTGAGAACTTGGTTAAAAGGCCAATATTGAAAGCCTAAGTTGCTTTAAACATAAAGAACTAGAAAATCTGGGCTGGAGTTGTTCAGTGGTTAAAGGCACTTGCTTGCAAATCCTGAAGGCCCTGGTTCTCATTTCCCAGTATCCATGTATAACAAGGTACACAAAGTGGCACGTGTCTGGAATTTGTAAAGGCAAGAGGCCTTGACATGCCCTTACTCATTTTCTGTCTTTCTCAAATAAACAAATAGAAATTTTAAAATACATATTTTTTTATTTGCCAGGCATGGTGGTTCATGCCTTTAATCCCAGCACTTGGGAGGCAGAGGTAGGAGGATCTCTGTGAGTTCAAGGTCAGCCTGGGCTAGAGTGAGACCCTACCTTGGAAAACCAAATTATATATATGTGAGTGTGTGAGAGTGTGTGTGTGTGTGTGTGTGTAAATTATTTGAGAGAGTGAGGGGAGTAAGAAGAGAATGCCAAGGCACACATACACCACTCTGCATTTGGCTTACATGGGTACTGGGGTATGAACCTGGATCCTTAAGCTTCGCAGGCTTTGATGGCTTTTTTTTTCCATTTTTTTCTTTTTTGGTATTTTTTCTTTTTTGATTTTTCAAGGTAGGATCTTGGTCTAGCCCACGCTGACGTGAAATTTACCATGTAGTCTCAGGGTGGCCTCAAACTCTCCTCTGCCTCCCAAGTGCTAGGATTAAAGGCATGCGCCACCATACCAAGCCACTTAAAGACATTATAAGAGCCTTCTGTTTTCTGGTTCTAATTTAAATCAAACAGTCCTGGGCAAACTGTTCTCACTGTTGAGTTTCTTTCAAACTCATGTGTCTGCATCAGTTCTGTTGTTTTTTGTAAACTATGTGTGTCTTAGGTCAGGAGCCACAGACATAAAGCCTGTCCACAGGCAAGTGTCTATAAACTGCTAAGCCATCTTTCCAGCTCCCAATTAAAAAAAAAAAAAAAAAAAACTTATACAAACTAGAAAAATCTTACAACCATTTGGATATATCCAATCTAATTTATGTGAAAATCCTTCCTCATAAGATTTATTCTTTATAAGATTTTTTTTTTTTTGGTTTTTTTTTGAGGTAGGGTCTCACTCTAGCCCAGGCTGACCTGGAATTCACTATGTAGTCTCAGGGTAGCCTTGAACTCACGGCAATCCTCCTACCTCTGCCTCCCAAGTGCTGGGATTAAAGGCGTGCGCCACCACGCCCAGCCCCTTTATAAGATTTTTGCAACTATGTAAAACTTTCATAACTTGTTCAAATTTTTGTAACAAAAAACTAACCATTAGATTACCATAAGATAATATCCTTGAAATTAGAAGCTATTTGTTTTGTTTATTTTTATTTCTTTTTTTGAGAGGGACAGACAGACAGATAGAGAGAGAGAGAATTGTCGCACCAAGGCCTCCAACCCCCTGCAAAGGAACTCCAGATGCATGTGCCACCTTGTGCATCTGGCTTACATAGGTCCTGGGGAATCAAGCCTCGAGCCAGAGTCCTTAGGCTTCACAGGCAGGCGCTTAACTGCTAAGCCATCTCTCCAGCCCCTATATATGGTTTTAATACCTTCTAAATCCATGTGTTTTTGCTTTTTAATTTTTTTTCTGTCATACAAATAGCTATATAAACATGAAAACCATAAAATGTGAATAAAATTTGAAAAACAGAAGAAGGAAAATGATCAGTTTTTAACCACTATTGTTAAATGCAAGATTTAGACTTTTCCATATGCTGTTATTGTATATAGGTGCCTGGAATACTTACTGAGAAATGATGCAAATCCAGGTATCCGGGACAAACAAGGATACAACGCAGTACATTATTCAGCTGCATATGGCCACCGTCTATGTCTTCAGCTGGTAAGACTCCTGAGTTCTTATGAATGTGTAGTCTAGTCATGTTGCGAAAGTGAGAATAAATGGCTCAGGAAACAGATGTCAGTTTTGCTTTTTGTAATATTTTCAAACTCCATATACTTCTTAAAATTCATACTTGCTTCAACAAGAAATCTCTCATCCCCTTTCCTTGTGAAAAAGAAAGGAGACTATTAAACGTCCAAGCCCAGGGTGGTGATGCACACCTGTAATCCTAGTACTGGAAGGTAAAAACAAGAAAATGGTGAGTTCCAGGCTAGGCTGAACTACACTGTGAGATGCTGTTTTAGAAAAGCAGGGAAAAGGGGAGGGAGATATCACACACACTAGTGCACACATGTAGTCCCAGCTTCTTGGGATGCTGAGGAAGGAGGATGGCTTGAGTCCACATAGTGAGACCCTGTCTCACAAAACAGTGAAGTAAATCTCTGAGGAGTACTTTAATATTCTTGGGTTCATTATGTCTATGTCACTGTATGTCCCTCTCTCCCTCCTCCCTCCTCCTCCTTTCTCCCCCATCCCTCCAACCACTTCTCTTTCCTGTTCTTTTTGGTTTTGTGAAAGGGCCTTGTGTTAGCTCAAGTTCATCTTAAACTCACTGTGTAGCTGAGGATGACCTTGAAATTCTGATCCTACTTTCTCTACCTTCTGAGTGCCGGGATTACAGGCTACAGTCTACGTAGTGCTGGCATCAAACCCAAAGCTTTGTGTGTACTAGGCAAGAACTAAATCCTCACCACCCAAGTCCTCCAAATCATTCCACTTCTATGTCTACTGTGTTTATTTCTGCTTCTTTAAACCAGTGTTTTCCATAAATTTCTAAAAATAAAAGCTGTAACTATATCTTTTGAGAGAAATAAAGACCACTGTGAGAGGAAAATTTTCTCTATATGCTTAGGGAATTCTGGAACTTCAACTATAGTGTCATCCTGTATTGTATATACCATTCAGAACCCTACTTTGCCTAATCAGAAAGAAAAGAACAAGTTAAAAACATTTCTGGGCTGGAGAGATGACTTAGCAGTTAAGTGCTTGCCTATGAAGCCTAAGGACCCAGGTTTGAGGTTCGATTCCCCAGGACCCACGTTAGCCAGATGCACAAGGGGGCGCACGTGTCTCGAGTTCATTTACAGTGGCTGGAGGTCCTGGCGCACTCAAATAAGAATAAACAACAACAACAACAAAAGTTTTGAAAAAATAAATAAAATATATTCCTGTGTAACATGCCTCATATTAAAGGTTCCCTTATATGTACTTGTAAGTTATAGTAAACTCTACTTCTCATTGAGGCAGGTAAATACAAAAGCTAGGGGGAAAAAATTAACACATTTAATATACTATTTAAAGTACTGCTACTTAAGTATCTCATTTTCTTAGGTCACTGTATTCTGTAGAATAAAATCTTAGAACTTCATGCATGGTATAGTAGACAGCTTCAGGTTTGCTGAGATGAACTTCCAAACCAGGCACAGTTATGGAAGAAAGAATATTTATTGAAGCTTACAGAGTCAGGGGAAGTTCCATAATGGCCAAAGGAGCTGGTCTGTTTTCACAGGTCCAAGCAGAGAGAGAGAGAAGCCACAAGCCAAAAGCCACACAGCACATTCAGGAACTCCAGGTGGAACTAGGCACTTTGCCTATCTTTAGATTGGAATTTCAAACCCACCACCACACCTTAAGATCAACCCAGTGACACCTCCTCCAGCCAGGTGGCTGCAGATCCAAACTATAAACTAATAAAACACTGGATTTATTGGGGGCCATCTATTCAAACTGCCACACATATAATCACTTATGTAAAAAGGCTTAATTTTGGCAACAAAGGAAACACAGTTTTCAAACAAAGTTCTATGTAAATAAAGATGTTACACATTATGAACTAATAAATGTGAATACTTCCTAAACTTGTTTGTTTTTGTCTTTAACCTTTGTTTCAGATTGCAAGTGAAACTCCTTTAGATGTTGTAAGTACTAGCTGATTTCCACTACTACTCAAAATAAACTATTTCTTTGCATTCAGTAGAACAGAATGTGTGTATTTTCACATATCCCTCAGAGCAAAGATAGTGACAGAAGTATGTGTAGAGGAGGTGTTTACTTAACGAAAGTTGAAGAACATTTCTTAGTACATAACCTTTGACAGCTCTCAAGTCTGTAGTTCTCAGCGCACTTTTGTGATGATCATATTGTGTGTGCTTGCCGAGTTGTCAACTTACACTCCAAGTGAATTTGAATGAGGGATGGAAGGGCTGACTGCTGTAACAAATCTGAAAGTATCATTCCAACATTTTTAAATGCCTCTTTTTTCTTTTCTTTTCTTCAGTTAATGGAAACCTCGGGGACAGATATGCTGAATGACTCAGACAATAGAGTAACAATAAGCCCTTTACACTTGGCTGTGAGTACTGCCTTCAGAGCCAGCTTGAGGCCTGGTCTGCTAAGAATGTCTAATATCTGTGTTGACTCCAGCTTAAACCCTGAGCATTGGATCCGTGTGGTAGTTATCATGGAATTAAAACTTTTTAAGAACTTTTTTAATTCAGAGCATTCTTTAATGCATTGAACTGTGATTAAGAGCACGTGATTTGGCCAGGTGTGTGGTGGCACACACCTTTATCCCAGTACTTGGGAGGCAGAGGTAGGTAGGAGAATCACTGAGACTACATAGTGAATTCCAGGTCAGCCTAGGCTATAGTGAGACCTTACCTCAAAAAAAAAATTTTTTTTTAAGTACAAATTTTTTTTTTTTGAAAAAAAAGCATATTCTTTGGGATCATAGACTTGTAATCAAAACTTAGTAAGTTCATCTGTTAAATGTCTGCCAGGAAGTAGTCCTTGTGTATTTGTGAAAAGATCACCTATCCTTTGAACTTTTATTATTTACAGAGTATCTGTTCCCTAATAGGGTAGCTTGCTATGTTTTTAAAGGGGACACACACAAAAAAATCTATGGCCAACTTAATGAATTCCCAAAATAGAAGTTTGTATTATCCCAAATGTAGTAATAATGTGTAGATAACTTTGCTTTATATAAAGTACCAAGGAGGAGTGGGGCTAGAGGTGTAGCACAGTGGTAGGAGCTCTTGCCCGGTATGCATAACACCCTAGATTCCATCCCCAGAACCACAAAATAAAGGGAGGGAAGGAGAGAAGAGAAGAAAAGAAACACACTTGGGAACCCAATCTAAATATGTATGTTTCAAAATTTATTTTTTAATTTCTAGGCCTATCACGGTCACCATCAAGCACTGGAAGTGTTGGTACAGTCTTTGTTAGATCTTGACGTAAGAAACAGTAGTGGAAGAACACCCTTAGATCTTGCCGCATTTAAAGGCCATGTTGAATGTGTGGATGTACTTATTAATCAGGGAGCCTCCATATTGGTGAAAGATTACATTTTGAAGAGAACACCTATCCATGCTGCAGGTATGCCAAAGATTACAGTTAATCACTGCTTCCATCATAATACCTTCTTTATACTACTGCTGGCAATGTACTAGATTGGCACAAAATAGTGCAGTAGTCTTTGCTTTCTTTTGGAAGTTATTTTAGATTTACGTGTGATTTCATTTAACAACAGATTATCATTTTTACTTATTTTACCATTGTACTATATTAATCACTTAGAATTTATAGAGCACCCAAACTTGTACAAGAACCCTATGTTGTAATTTTAGTGTGTTGCTGATGTATGAAAAATGAAAGGGTTGGTAACCAAGTTACTTAAATGTGGGAAAAGATTGGTCAATGAGAGTGAGGGGTTATGTCATTGAAATGAGTTGATACCAGCTATGTATCACTAGATGATGAGTTCACAGCAAGAATTACTACAAGGTAGATTATTTTCAATAACTAAGACTGGTATAGTTGAAGAAATCTCAGCCTAGTATTTTTCTTAGTTCAAAGTGGCTTTCTTTATTTTATTAGATTTATTTCACTTAGTCTGTATTTATAGAGTAATAGTATGCATGGTGTTTGTTTAGTGAACTTAAATCCCACAAACATTCATCAGTAGCTACTGTGCTCTTAATATAAATAAGTTTGATTGTTATAATGTTGGGCCAAATTATATCTCCTTGAGCCACCACCACCACCCCATTCATAATTAAAAAACTTGTGAGAGCTGCTAAGTTTAGCAAACAGATTGAGTGGAAGTGGCAGAAGAGATTTTGAGCCATAGGTTTTAATAAGTATTAGAAATTAATATGGCTGTAAAAAAAAATACCATAGAAGGCCTGGGGACATAGTTCAATCATGAAAGTTCATTCCTAGAATGCATGTAACCCTGGGTTTAATCTCCAGCACCCAATAAACCAGGTGTACCTGTGATCCTAGCACTTGAAAATGGAGCTAGAAGGATGTAAAGTTCAAGATCATCCTTGTGTACATAGTGACTTTGAGGCCAGCCTGGGCTAGAGAGCCTGTTATCTTTTAAAAAAAAGAAAAACTGTAGAATATTAGGTACTTAGCTTGTTTTACCTAGTTTTGTCATCTTTTAAAATTAGGAATAAAAAAGGAAACAAAAAAAAGAGAAGAGAATTAGAAATACTGAAAAATCTTTCTTCATCATTTGTAGCTTATATATTTCCTTAAGCTTTAGTCTTTATTATTAATATTGCAGCTCCTGAATTTTGCAGGAATTTAACATACTGTAAGAGCTTTCTATGGCAGGGTGGGGGAGGGGAGTTTATTCATTGTCAGATTTAAAAGTGCCAAGGGGCTGGGGAGATGGCTTAGTGCATACAGTGCTTGCTGCATGAGCGCTAGAACCTGATTTCAGATCCCCAGCACCCACGTCAATGCCAGGTGGGCATAGGGGATCTCTGGGGCATGCTGACTAGCTAGACAGCAAATCTGTGAGGTTCTGGGTTCCAGTGAGAGACCCTGTCTGGTAACTGAAGTGGAAAGTGATAGCAGAAGACACTCAATGTCAACCTCCGGCCTCCACATATATTTCTACACACATCTGTGCACACTGCATGTAACACTCAAAAAAATAGAGAGAAAATTGGGCAGGAAAGATGGCTTAGTGGTTAAGGTATTTGCCTGTGAAGCCTAAGGACCCAGGTTCAATCCTCCCCAGTAGCCACGTAAGCCAGGTGCACAAGGGGCACATGCGTCTGGAGTTTGTTTGCAGTGACTAGAGGTCCTTGGGTACCCATTCTGTTTCTCTCCCTAACCCTGGCATGTCCATTTTCTCTCTTATTTCCCTCTTTCTCTTTCAAAATAAATAAATTGAAAGAAAAATTTTTATCAGCTGATACTAATTTATACATGTGGTTTTCATTCTTGCATACTGAATTCAGTGAAATTGTCCCAGAATTGTATTTTTAAAGATGTGTTCTAAGGTGGACATTGTCTGTTTTATCTTATGTGTAAAATTATTTTTAAATTTTTACTTTACAGCAACAAATGGTCATTCAGAATGCTTACGACTACTAATAGGAAATGCAGAACCACAGAATGCAGTAGATATCCAAGATGGAAATGGACAGTAAGTTTGAATAACTTTTAAGTTACTATTGAAGACAGAATATCACTGTATAATCCCAGATGACCGAAACCCACAATCCTACTACCTTGCCTTCTTTAATGCTTGGATTAAAGACATGCACCACCACACCCAGCTTTTAAATTGCTATTAAAATAGTGTATAATCTACATACTTTGGCCTATATTTGAATAAATCTGTTACAGTTTTTAACTGAGTAAGAACAAACATAGAATTTTAAGTTGAAATACACCTAAAATTACATGACAAAAAGGCATATTTAGGCCTTCCAGCCAACAGGGCGACCGCCTAGCTGCCCTGCAAATCCCAGGGAAAGAAAGAAAGATGCAGATCCTAAGGAGAGAGCCACCCCATCATACCTCAAAAGGGTCCCTGCTGAAACTAAGGAAAACTGGCAAAACAAGCAAGGGTGCTGTTTTCCTGATGAACCGGATACCAGCACAAGGGGGAAGGAGACCAACACAGAGAAAAATCAACGCCTACCAAATCAGAGAGCCAGAGCCCCTGAGGCCCCCAACACCTCATCACTGAAGCAGACCAAAAATGAACCCAACATGGCTCTGGGAGATTTTGCAGAAGAGGGGGTGGAAAGAATGTCAGAGCCACATGTTGGGTCATGATATGCAGAGACATTTATCGTACCAATAACTGGGGGCTAACTCCACAATGCACGACCCATATACCTCAACAAGGAGGTGTCAGTGGGGAGGGGGTAGGTCACGTATGAGCCTAATAATGGTATCAAATAAAATAATTTAAGAAAAACTATGGGGAATTTTTTTTTTAAAGGTATATGTAGAAAATAAGCAGTCACATTATTTATATAGAAATGTGTCACTTACTGTCTCTTGTGATTTGTTGTTTATATAGTGCAGTTTTGTGAGTGAAAGAACTAAAGCCATTTTCTCCTGTTGCTCAGGACACCTCTTATGCTGTCTGTCCTCAATGGGCACACGGACTGTGTGTACTCTCTACTGAACAAAGGAGCAAATGTAGATGCCAAAGATAGGTGGGGAAGGACAGCGTTGCACAGAGGGGTAAGCCAAACTAAGTTAACTCAAGTTGACACATAGTGGCCACTATAATATACTTTTTAACTACATGCAAATTATTCTTACAGGCAGTTACAGGCCATGAAGAATGTGTGGATGCATTACTTCAACACGGTGCTAAGTGCTTACTGCGAGACAGCAGGGGTCGGACACCTATACACTTGTCAGCTGCCTGTGGGCATATCGGAGTTCTTGGAGCCCTTCTGCAGTCAGCAGCATCTATGGATGCAAATCCAGCCATAGCAGACAATCATGGATATACAGCACTTCACTGGGCTTGCTACAATGGTTAAGTATAAGATAGAAACCAAACCTGCATTGAGTGCCTGTTAGGTATTGAGTAGAAACAACTTGCTGTGATGAAGCAATGCATTGTGGTGTTAATGTAGTAGTATATTAATAAGGCAGACTGAAATGTAAGGTTAGTAGGAAACTTAGCAATAATCTACTCTGTAGCAATAATCTATACTAATTTACATAATGAAACATATTGAAGTGGGTTTTTTTTCTCATATCATCTATAGACTTGAACATCTTAAAAGATACATACAGCCGGGCGTGGTGGCGCACGCCTTTAATCCCAGCACTTGGGAGGCAGAGGTAGGAGGATCACCGTGAGTTCAAGGCCACCCTGAGACTACATAGTGAATTCCAGGTCAGCCTGGGCTAGAGTGAGACCCTACCTCGGAAGAAAAAAAAAAAAAAGATACATACAATTTCTTAATTGAAAAGAAAGTTGCAGAACAAAACATCCTATCTACATTGTAAAAAGAAAATATTTAGCTGGGCGTGGTGGCACATGCCTTTAATCACAGCATTCAGGAGGCTGAGGTAGGAGGATTGCTATGAGTTGAGGCCAGCCTGAGACAGTGAATTCGAAGTCAGCCTGGACTAGAGCAAGACCCTATCTTGAGAAACCAAAAAGGAAAAAAAAAGATTATTTGTATGCAGGCAGCTCTCTATGCCTACATATTTTCTGGAACTGTAGAGACTAGTGGTTGTAGTAGAGCAGAGATGAAGATAAGAACTTGGGCTTTTTCCTTTTAGAAGTTCTAATTGACACTTTTGTCATTATCTTCTTGGATTTTAATACCTAGTTCCTATTTACCTATTTAGGTCATGAAACATGTGTAGAACTTCTTTTAGAACAGGAAGTTTTCCAGAAAACAGACGGAAATGCTTTCAGCCCACTGCATTGCGCTGTGTAAGTAAAGCCAGCCAGAGTCAGATTTTGTGTGAAGGTTTTCAGAGACACTTGCTGTGAAAGTGACCACCTGTTTCTTTGTCAGGATCAATGACAATGAAGGTGCTGCTGAGATGCTCATTGACACATTAGGTGCTGGTGTAGTGAATGCTACAGATTCAAAAGGAAGGTAAGTGAGCAGCTGATAGGATATAATAGTGTTCTCAGGAGGAGAATTTATATATATATTTTATGGAGGAGAATTTTTTAAGTAGATATTTTAATTTATTTATTTGAGAGAGAAGCAGGAAGAGAGAAAGTATTGGTACTCCAGGACCTCTTGCCACTGCAAACAAACTCCATAGCCATGTGCCACTTTGTACATCTGTCTTTAGGTGGGTGCTGGGAAATAGAACCTAGGCCATCAGGCTTTGCAAGCGACTTTAACCACTGAGCCATCTCCCCAGCCCAAGAGAAAAGTTTAACTACTAGCCTTACGTTTGGGAGTTGGCACAGAAGCCATAATTAATTGAAAATAGAATTTACAAATGTGAGTTGTTTACATTAGATAAGCCATTTATACTTGTGGTTTTTAACCAATCTGCCTTTCTTTAAAACTGCTTTAAAATGTAAAGATTTCTCTCCTGTTTTAAGAATTACGTTTTTTTATTATTTTTACTTATTTATTTATTTGAAAGAGAGAAAGAGGCAGATAGAGCAAGAATGGGCACATCAGGGCCTCCAACCACTGCAAATGAACTCCAGATGCATGTGCCACCTTGTGCATCTGCCTTTTGTGGGTCCTGGGCAATTGAACCTGGGTCCTTCAACTTTGCAGGCAAGCACCTTAACCCTCTAAGCCATCTCTCCAGCCCAAGAATTACATTTTTTAGACAGAGATTATTGCTAACAAATTAACAGTTTTCTAAATAAGAATAAAGCCTGAAAAAAAAATCTAACAACTATAAGAAGTAGCTTGAGGGTAAGCACTTAGTTCTTTCAAATTTTCTTTCATGATGAAATATTTTAGCAACTTTATAATTGATCCTTACTTTAGTTATATTTGAATTAAGACTTTTTAGATTATGTACACTATAGTTATCTGTGGTAGAAATTAGTAAGGTTCATTGACCTTATTCTTATCTAGATAATGTTTTTATAGCCTAGTATATAAGCCCTTGTAATATGCTTGTCGTAAATGAAGAATAATTTTTCCAGTTGGGACTTAGTCATGCATTTTTGTCTGTCTCACAGAACTCCCCTCCATGCCGCTGCCTTCACAGATCATGTAGAGTGCTTACAGCTGCTACTCAGCCACAATGCTCAAGTCAATTCTGTGGACTCTTCAGGAAAAACACCTCTAATGATGGCCGCAGAAAATGGACAAACAAATACAGTTGGTAAAGAATCCATTCATAAGAGGGCAAGACAGGCCACAAGTGTAAGGCCAGGCTGAGCTATATAGTGTCTCAATTATTTAAAAAAAAAAAGATGCTGGGTGTGGTGGCACATAGCTTTAATTCCAGCACTCAGGAAGCAGAGGTAGGAGGATCACCATGAGTTTGAGGCTACCCTGAGACTACAGTGAATTCCAGGTCAGCCTGGGGCTGGAGTGAGACCCTACCTGGGGGTGGGGGGAGAGATAGATAGAAAAGAAAGTATTTAGATCCAGGCTTAGCATTCCAACTACTCAGGAGACTGAGCCAAGAGAATCACAAACTCAAGGGCAGCTCTGGCCATGTAGTGAGATGACACACCTTAGCTCGTGAAAGAAGAGGAAAGGAACCTGTTTAAAGATTCTGTTCTGTGTGTGCCTTGTTTGTGAATAACTCAGATTCCCAAGCCTCCTCAATGACCACTAATTATCTTACCTCTCCTGTGATTTAAAATCTTTTACCTGTGATTTAAAATCTTTTACGTGATTACAGTTCGCATTGTCATTTGGGGACACCATGTTTTTATTTGCCCGTGCTAATTGAAGAGTGAACTTTATATCAAGGCAGTTTAACCTAATGATTGATTAGTGAACATTGGTCCTCGGTCTACCTAAGTGACTGTGTGCCACAGCTTTTTTCACCTGTGAAATGAGGAAAGTAATATAGCTAACTCTGGGGGATTGCTGTGGGAGCTGAATAAGTTATTGTAATGCCAGAGCACATACAGCAGCTTGGGAAGTTCAGCGAGCATTGCTGCTGTCTGTACTTTATATAACAGCATCAAAGTTCCACGTAATTATGGCAATCTAGTATTGATGTTGCATATTACAGTGTGTTTCTTGCATGTAAGTATTTGCAGGACAGCTCGCTTTTGCTTTATGTCTTCATTTTTCTGCAGTGAGATATTGGTGATCTAAGAGACATATTCATAGACATAAATATTTGCAAGAGGGATGTTTTCTGCTTTGTGTCTTCATTTCTCTGCAGTGAGTTATTGGTAAGCTAAGAGACGTGTTCATAGACATAGGAACTGATGTCCTTTTTCCTCCCAGAGATGCTGGTCAGCAGTGCTAGCGCAGATCTGACTTTACAAGACAGCAGTAAAAACACCGCACTTCACTTGGCTTGTGGCAAGGTATATGCATATTTTAAGGATATCTTTTCCTTGTACATTAGTTTTCCACTGCACTAAAAAGGAACACAGGTGGGGGACCAGACCTCTAATGATTACTTATATCAAGTTTCTTGGTGAGGGGGAGGTGGTTATTGACTTCCTAAGTTTAGAACATGAGCTTAAAATAGTGCCTAAGTTTTTAAGAGTTATTTGTCACAATTTTAGGGTCATGAAAATAGTGCCTTGTTAATATTGGAAAAGATAACAGATAGAAACCTCATCAATGCAACCAACGCAGCCTTGCAAACGTGAGTACTTTGAGTGTATAAGCCTTATGATCTTTATAAAAAATGATAATTAAATATGACCAGTAGAGTAGGCTTCAGTCACAGAACCTGGTCAAAAAAAGAACCAGGATGTTCCCTTCTTTTTTGGCTGGGTGTGGTAGTGCATGCCTTTAATGCCAGCACGCAGGAGGCAGAAGTAGAAGGATCACTGTGAGTTTGAGGCCAGCCTGATAGCACAGAGTAAATTCCTGGACTAGAGTGAGACCCTGTCTCAAAAAAACAAAAAGGAAAGAAAGAAAGAAGAAAGAGCCAGATATGGTGGTATACGCTTTTAATCCCAGTACTCGAGAGAGAGATAGGAGGATTACAGTGAGTTCAAGACTACCCTGAGACTATGTAGTGCATTCCAGGTCAGCCAGAGCTTAGAGCAACACCCTACCTTGAAAAAAAAAAGTAAAAGACAAGTTGTTACAACAAAACTTATTTTAGAAATCGTCACAATTAAAAGCCTCATTACTAAAGAAAGAAAAGGAAAAAAAACGATTGAACTGAAACTTCATTCCAACATTGACAATGAATTTTTCCCATCCTACTTAATGGCATGCGTTCTGAAGGAAAGTGAGTGGTACCATTGTATGTATTTTATGGAAATCAACTGAAAAATGCTACTTGGCAAGAGTAGTAAATGAGGTGAGAAGCTTTGTGTATCAGTGAGCTTCAAGAGGTTTCATAAAGTATCTAGCTCTTAATGTGAGCCTCAAGATTGACAGACACATCTTACCAAATCCATTTGGCAAAGAAAAAACTTAAGCTAGTAGTTCATATTCTGGAGCCATTCAAATCCCTTGAAGGACCAAAAATCAGTCATGGGACTGGTAAACTGTTTCCAAAGATATTAGAATTTCTTCTGCTACAGTTTATGCTTTTTATTATATATTTGTCATCCTTATTCCTTAAAATAGCAACATAAGAATGTAGTTTCTACTGAGCATGGTGGTACACTCCTTTAATCCTAGCACTTAGAAGGCAGAGGTAGAAGGATCACCATGAATTTGAAGCCAGCCTGGCACTACAGAGTTGAGTTCCAGGTCAGCCTGGGCTGGAGTGAAACCCTACCTCAAAAAAAAGTTTCTGGGGCTGGAGAGATGGCTTAGCGGTTAAGCGCTTGCCTGTGAAGCCTAAGGACCCCGGTTCGAGGCTCGGTTCCCCAGGTCCCACGTTAGCCAGATGCACAAGGGGGCGCACGCGTCTGGAGTTCGTTTGCAGTGGCTGGAAGCCCTGGCGTGCCCATTCTCTCTCTCTCCCTCTATCTGTCTTTCTGTGTCTGTCGCTCTCAAATAAATAAATAAAAATTGGCTATCTTTTGAAACATGGAGTCTTGGAAAGAGAGTGCCAATGGGGTTTGGTGGAGGGGGGTTTGCATGACTAAAGCTTACTACAGAGTTCTGTCCCTGCCCCACGTGCATTGCTGTAAGAACTAGGTGTCTCAGGTTGCTATCTCCAGGTCTTCACAGCTAGTTGAATGCTCTTTGACAGGTAGATGTATATGTGTGAATGCACTGCACACGTGTACAACTACAGTTTTCCCTCCCCAGACCTCTGCATGTTGCTGCCCGAAATGGGCTAACAATGGTCGTTCAAGAACTCTTGGGAAAAGGAGCAAGTGTTCTTGCAGTAGATGAAAATGGTAAGTACATTCTTTTTTCTTAACCAGCATCTTATTAGAACGTTTGCTGTTTTGATGGTTCATATTTGAAGTATAGTAAATAAAGTTGAATAATTGTTATTGAGCAAAGAAGAGAGCTGAATTGAAGGATACTTAGGACAAGAGAAACAGGAAAAATCCATCTCCATCCCATTAATGAGCTTCTAAATTCACATGTCCTCTATTACACAGTTTACTATGTGGTCACTACTATTACTTATCCTAGTAGCCAGAAACTTGTAATTAAGCATACATGGGCTTATTCACATGCACAGCCAGCCCTTCCATCCAGCACTAGATCCTGTCCTCATTAGCCTGTCAGAGAATAAATATCACATTACCAGTTACTCCTTCTCAGTATATCACTTGTATTTGTGGTGCTAAGGCCACATCCAGGGCTTTGTATATTGCTGTGCATGTGCTCCATCCTCCATTAACTTAACAGCACCTTAAAAACTCATTTTGGGGGTGAGGCTGAGGAAATGGCTCAATAGTTAAAGGTACTTGCTTGCAAAACCTACTGGCCTGGGTTCAGTTCCTTAGTACCCATGTAGAGCCAGCTGCACAAAGTAGCCCATGTCTGAAGTTCATTTGCAGTAGCTGAAGGCCCTGTCACTGTCTGTTCTCATTCACTCCCTCCCCTCTGTTTTCTTCCTCCCTTTATCCTTTGTCCCTTCCTCCTTCCCTCCCTCCCCTCTCCCTCTCCCTCTCCCTTTCTCCTGCCAATCCTCCAACACTTCCCAAAACATTTACCCTCCTACCAGTAATACTGATCTTAGCTGTCCTTGATTCCTCTCTCATGCCCCATGCATACCTTCAGTGTATGCTGACCTCGCCTGTCCTTGATTGCTCTCCTCTGAATATCACTTTACTCATAGTTTTTCCAGTGACAGGGAAAGCACTCCACTTGAAATTACCTTTCTGCATTCGTTCCCTTTCCTCTCCCTTCTCACTTCACCCTGCCCACCAGCTCCTTCATTGCCAGCATTATGACATTTGTTTTGGCTGTACCTCTGCCTGGAACACTCTGCCACCAAGTTTCTTTGACTAAATCTATCACCTGCTTCAAGTCTCAGCTCAGATTTCATCTTTGTGAACCTTAACCTCACCACCCTTTTAACCTGTGTTTTTGTCGTTAGTCCACATAGCTTATCTTCTAACCAAATGAATATGATTTACTTTGTTTAATCAATAGTGTGTCTGCCCCATTAGAATAAATGTGAGCTAGGGACTGGAGAGAGAGTTTAGTGGCTAAGGTGTTTGCCTGAGAAAAATGTGAGCTTATAAGTACAAAGAAGAGAGTGTGTTTGTCTGTGTCTATGTCTCAAAGCCTCTTTCCACTGCAAACAATGCCAGATGCCCCCACCCATTCATTTTCAGTGTTAGAAGAGATACTGCACACAGTAAGAGCTCCATGGATATTTGGTGCATAGTTAAATGTGCCAGACACTGCTGAATTCTGGGGTTGTGTTGTGGAGTAACACAGTCTACACCCATGACTAGAGGCATGAGCAGAAGCAGACAGACTATCACAGTGCACCTGACATTGTCCAGTTGGAGTAAAGTTGGGATACAATGAAGGCACATCAGAGGATCTTGAACCCTTACGTACAGGATTAGAGAAGGCATTCCAGGACAGTGGGAGTGGAGAGGAAGCTTATAAGCTGGGAGAGGGCCAGCGTTAGTTCACTTAACAAGGGTCTGAGCATTAAAAGCTGGCATTTCTGAAAGGGGATCAGGACTGGAATAGGGATGTGAGAGTTACAGATGTAGATGGTGGCCAGAATTGAGGAAGAGACACTGGGATTGAAAAGTATGTTGTCAGAAAGGTTTGGGACTTGGTGAAGAAGCCATAAGGTTTTGTGTCCCTGCTGGGTTAGCGAGTTTATGTTGATGAAGGTGTCATCCATTGAGCCAAGAACACAGTTCAGTGGAAACTCTTAAGTAAGCAAGTAGATCTATGGATTTGAAGCCTAAAAACAAAATGGAAATTGGACAAAGAGATTTGGGGATCTGTAGCATCGATAGATCTTGAAATCCATAGAGATGGAGATAGCACCTACAGAGACAGAGTCAGACTTAACTAGTTTCAAAAGAGGTTTTCATTAGCAGTAAATGACATTTCTGGAACTATTAACTACTTATACACACCAAATGAGGAGCTAAAAACATTAATGATAAGATTTGTCCACATTATGAGCGACTGAACCAGTTGTACTTACTGATAATGCAGGTCTCTGTTCTGTGTTCAAAATATATATGATATATTCTTTTATGAAATGGACAGAATAATAGTGTCATTAATGGTTACTTAGGTATCTTCTAACATACTTTGTGGTGTTGAATAGTAATTGTGGGGCTGAAGAGATGGAATAGTGGTTAAGGTGCATGCCTGCGAAGCCTAAGGACCCGGGTTCAATTTTCCAGGCCCCATGTAAGCCAAATGCACAAGGTGGCACATGTGTCTGGGGTTCCTTTGCAATGGCTGGAGGCCCTGGCACATCCATTCCCCCCCTCCCCTGTGTGTGTGTGTGTCTGTGTGTCTCAAATAAATAATTAAGAATGGTAGTTGTGGCCCAAATGGGTTTTTAGTAAGCACCATTCTTGTTTTATCACTGCTTGTAGTGGTAGTTGTAAATTTCTCCACTAGAACAGGGGTGGTAACAATGATGCTGGAAGACTACAAACAAAATGAACGGGCCAGTGCATCTTGGGCCTACATTGCTGCTACATTGCATTGATGGCATGAGTTCTGTATAGCTGGGTTTTCTTGGGTACACTGAGCATGTTAGATTTGCAGCGAGTGTCCTCAAAGAGTTTGCTCCTCTCCAGTGTCCTATTAGCTGACCATGCCAACCACACGAGAAGAGTCTGTTGTTAGTTATGTTCTGATTGGAAAACACTAAGAGATGCTTCCGTCCTCCACCTCCACATGTGCAAGGCACCTTGGTTTGTTGAATGGGTCGCCTGCTTCCTGGCAGCAGGAGCAACACAGCCAGCACCGTGAGGTGTGCAAAGGAGCCTTTGAAAGAAACATGGGCAGGGAAACACTCTCCTAGTCATTTTGCATAAAAACAGTTTAATTGAAAACATGCACATCCTTTGGTCACTCCTGCCAATCCTGCAGGGTCATCAGTTAGCTGTACCCTTTGGCCCTTGACAAAATGCCAATTTTGTAAGAAGAAAAAACACTTATTTTTATTGTCAAGGATAATATACCATGAATGAAAATATTTAGAAATGGAAACAGGCCTGAGTTTGAGGCCACCCTGAGACTACATAGCGAGTTCCAGGTCAGCCTAGACTAAAGTGAGACTCTACCTTGAAAACTTAAAAACGTAGAAATGGAAACAACCGCAAGCTCGGTTATCATCACAGCATGAAACACTGTGCAGCAGTGAGAACGAGCCCGCTGTGGTTGCGTGTGACCGTATTAGGTGTTACACATAAATAAGCAAAAGAAGCCAGATGTAAAATAAATATACTCTGTGGCTCAATTTTCTAGGCTAAAAAAATGACTAATCTTGGTGTGCTGGTAATGTTCTCTTCCAGAGCCTGGCCAATGGCTGTATATAAATGCTTGTTTTGTGATAAGTCATTCTGCTAATTAACAGTTTGATTGCATTTCAAATGGATACAAGTAAAACTTGGCACTATACAGCATGTTCTCAGTCTTCTTTCCTACTCCATTCCACATGGGTGGGTTGTATACCAACCACAGTAAAAAGTATTCACAGTAAAAGTGTTCCTCCTTGGCTTGCTATACCGATACTTGATAGATTGATTATAGCGGTGAGGAAGGGGGACCTTATGTCTAAGGTCGATTATCAGAGTATAAAGGAAATGTCCACCTGGGTTTTTCTTCAGTGGAGACACACACACACACCAAGAAAAGTTAATTTGACAATTTTATGTCATTTATTCAATATATAGCTTATGAGTAACAGTACACATTTAGATTACTCAGCTTGTAAGGACTTAATTTAAAGTGCTCTGAATTAACAGTGAATCTCTGCTCACCATTCTAAAGGAAGATTGATTTCTGGTGGGTGGGTGGGTGGGTGGGTTGGTTGGTTTGCTTGTTTGGCGTTTGTTTTCTTACTCTAAAAATGTTCAATGTTTTCTGAGAATTGTGTTGGATATGGATCAGTTGTGATAATTTGGGAAAGAGTTCCTCTGTAGGTAGGCCTCAATTTCCTCTTCTGTTGTCTAATATGAAAGAGCTCCTTCTACCCTAGATTTCTGTGGCTTTTTTTTTCCCAAGGTAGTATCTCTCACACTAGCTCAGCCTGTCCTGGAATTTACTCTGTAGTCTCAGGGTGGCCTTGAACTCACAGCAATTCTCCTACCTCTGCCTCCCGAGTGCTTAAAGGCTTGCACCACCATGCCTGGCTACTTTTTCTGCTTATCAAAAAGTTTGAATCATCCTGGTTCAAGAATTTACTATAAGCTATATATTTATGTGTAAAGTTGAGGTCCTTTGGACTTTCTGCTTTATACTTAGTAGAGTCATGGGATAATAATTTTTACATTTTTATCTTGAATTCTAGGCTATACCCCAGCTCTGGCCTGTGCTCCCAATAAAGATGTGGCTGACTGCCTGGCTCTCATTTTGGCTATCATGATGCCTGTCTCGTCAACTAGTCCTTTATCATCCTTGACATTCAATGCTGTTAGCCGTTATACCAACACCTCAAAAACTGTCAGCTTTGAAGCCTTGCCTATCATGAGGAATGAACCTAGCTCCTATTGCAGCTTCAACAATGTTGGTGGGGAACAAGAGTACTTATACACCGATGTGGATGAGCTCAATGACTCTGATTCGGAGACCTACTAAGAGGTGAAGCCAGAGGCCTGAGGAAGGGGTTCTGTCATGGAAGCATCAAACTGCTTTTCCAGCCTTCAGGGGGAAAGCACTTAATTGTTCACATGCAGATCAACCCTGAGGAAAGACTTCACAGAGAAGGAATGTAAGAAATGTGATGACATTGAGAAGAAGAATCTTAAAGGCAAGTTTTGCAAAAGGAACTCCTAGAATCTTGATAATGACTTGACCAGAGGAAAACACTGATGTCAGATTGCTTTGTGAAATTGTTTAATTCGGCTTTGCAGTGCCAGAAATTGGGACACTGTGCTCCCTAACCTTCTTACACAAGCAACACTATTGTAAAAGAAGAGATAAGGACATGCAGATTTAAATTTTATCAAGAAAATGACAGCTAAATTTAAAGGCAATAAAAATTTGGTACAGTCGGCATTATGTACACACCAAATTGCCAAAGGACCAAATGATTTAAAGATTTTTTTTACTGCAATGCCATTTTGTGGAAACTGGAGTAGGTGAAATGAGACATTACCTAAACCAAACTTCCATGTTTCTGAAAATGAAGCCGAAGTTTAAATGTTGATTTTTTAAAAAAAAAAAAATACAAACATCTGAAAGCCTTCCAATACTGTATTAAACCATGAAAGAAAGCAGATGTATTTTTACATTTTTTTCTTTTACATAAAAATTTTAAAATTCCAGTTTTTATAGTAGAATTGAAAACCAGCTGACTGAGTGCAATATGGGTGAAAATACTGTGAACCAGATATGATGTAGATTGGGGGCAAGGCTTTTGCCCATTATTCAGTAGTTTGGGTTTAAACTTAAACTTTTTATTTAAAAAGGTAAAGAATTTCCTAGGGAAAAAAAATTCATTAAGTCAAAAATAGATGATTTCACCCTATTGCAGCTAACTGGTCCTGGGGAATGGATGGAGTGTCACCTCTGCTTTGGATATGGTACACCTTTGTCACTTAGGGGCCTTTTGTGCCTTCACAGTGGGTGGGGTTGTAGGATTTTTGTTATTTATTTTAAACATTGAGTTTTGAAAAGTAAAGAATCAAAAAAAAAAACCCTTGTTACTTGAAAGTAAACATGATATCAAGTCTTTTGGAAGGACAAAGTAACATACTAAAGGCTTTAGTTCCTATACAGATGTAGGGTAGCATGTACGTAACTTGTTACCACTTGGAGAGAGGTTGCCTGCAAAAGACTACCTTTCCAGTGGTAGAGAGAAAAAGCTGACATTTAGGCTTTTAAATCACATTTTATCTGCTTCTGCTTTCACTGTAACTGTCACTATCCCAATAAAAATTATTTCACATGTGGGGGAGACCTGTAGATCTGGGTAAAGTTCCATGAATCACAACAAAATGATACCCAATTTCATTTTATTCTTTTTGTATTGTGAAACTGGAAAGTTTATGACATTGTAAATTCTCAGCTGGATTTTTCTGAATATAAAGTGTGGAAACACAGAACAGTATTTTGATCTATTTGATAATTTTGTGGGTTTTTTGAAGAATTAATGAGCATGTACATAGAAATAGTGACTGCTTGAATACTGTATTTACTTGCACTCTTTCAGTACATCAAGATTCCTGTATATTTTAGAATATAATAAAACACAGATGTGAGTTGTATTTAATGAATAATGTATTTGTATCTGTGCATATTACCTAAAAAAAAAAATCTATAAAGTTTCTAGGGCATTGACTACTAGATTTTAAGGATTTTTTCTAAAATATTTACAAAAATTATAAATATAATCTCCATCTTTTCTTTATAATATAAAGAAGTCATAATGAACCCTTCCTAATTATTAGTGGTAGGAAGGTAAATATGCATTTTAAAGACAGTAGACTACATTTTCTATTGTACCTTTAAAAAAAAAAAAAACCTCAAGAGCATTCTAAAAGTATACCATATGTGTGCTTTCTCTTTCCTTTTAGGAATTCTCTTCTGAATTCCCTGAGGGAATTTTCTAGAATCTCAGAATTGAAAAGAGACCTGAGGTTCATCCAGTCTAACCTCTTAACAATGCAGGAGCCCCTTCTGCAAGGGCGATCTTTCCACCTTGACTACTTCCAGTGACTCTACCTCACCAAGCAGTCCATTCAGGTGTTGAGCAGCTCTAAGTGTTAGAAAGGTCTTCCTTAGATGGAGCTGAAGCCTCCCTCCCGGTAACTTCTGTCCTTGGCCCAGCTCTGTCCTCCCCCACGACAGTGTTGGAAGGATGAATCTCCCACCCTCTGCTATGTCTTCTCTTTCACAGGCTGCCTGACTCCTTTGCTGAAGTAATTTCCAGATGGACTCATTAGACACCCCATGGAATGAAGTCCAAGGTGTAGCTATAAAGTAACAAACTCATTTTTTTAATTTACCCTCATATATGCCAGAACTTAGATCCTCCATCACTATGTAAAAAATGATGTGACGAGCTAAAAACATGTGGGAAGTGGTTCTTGGCTGTCACCAGCCTACTGGGAAAGCAGTCCCTTTGCCCACAGTAGCTTTGAACAGCCCAGTTCTTTGGTTGGCACTCGATGAGGGGATCCAGAAGTACTGTCCCAGATATTGGTATCTGGTGTTGAACACCACCAGAATTTGGTGCAAGTACAAGGACTTTTGGATGAATGGACACAGTACACAGTGAGTTACTTTATAGTCATACCTACTATGTCAGAAGCATTCAGGCCCTGTTCTGTAGTGTTTATCTTCACATGGAAGGGGGAAAGCCTGATAGCTTTCTTTAACTTGTGCATGAAAGGTGACATCTGAAATATCTGATGTATATCTTAATTATGCCAGCTTTTGCTCAGAAACAACTTTGGAGAAATAGTGGTAATAGCTAATGACCTCCTTTACAAGAGAGTCAACACAGTGCCATTTAGTTCAGGAGATCTCTAAATGTAGCTGTAAATTTGGGGTTTAATTTGGCTTACTACATTGGATCTTTTCAATGAAATAAAGTTTTTTAATGCAACAAATCAAGTGTCTTTCTTTTTTACACATAATTTTTCCCTTAAAATGTCTAGTGTTCAGGTATAACAAGTTTTTAGTCAAGTTTTTGCTGTGCTTTTTGTTTGATTGTTTGTTTATTGTGGGTTTTGTGAGATTGGCCTTGAACTCCTTCCAGATCCTTCTGCCTCAGCCTTCCAAATACCAGGATTACAAGTGTGTGCCACAGCATCTGACTCTAGCTTTCATCTTTAAAAAAAAAAAGAAAGAAAGAAAGAAAGAAATGAGCTGGGCGTGGTGGTGCACGCCTTTAATCCCAGCACTCGGGAGGCAGAGACAGGATCATCACGAGTTCGAGGCCACCCTGAGACAACATAGTGAATTCCAAGGTCAGCCTGAGCTAGGGTGAGACCCTACCTCGAAAAACCAAAACAAAAAAGCTTTTCAATAAAAGCTACTTTAGACTTTAGATGAATTTTTCAAATGTATTGAATGATTTTTTTGGGGGGGGTTCAAGGTAGGGTCTCACTTTAGCTCAGGCTGACCTGGAATTCTTATGTAGTCTCAGGGTGGCCTTGAACTCACAGTGATCCTCCTACCTCTGCCTCTGAGTGTTGGGATTAAAGGCGTGTGCCACCATGCCCAGCTGGATGAATTTTTAAATGTATTGATTCAACAGGTATTTATTGCTTACCTGCTATATCCTTGCATGGGAATAGGAGCACACTGTTAGTTTGGGGAAGGTGTGCATAGACAGTGCTAAAGCAAGTGTGACTGAGGTAACAGTGATCTGGTAAGGAAGGCAGGGAATAAGAAGACTCCACTGGAAGAGATCAGAGCAGGCTTTGTGGAAGAGATGGCACAGAGACCAGACATTGAGGAAGACATGAGATTTAAACAGGTAAGCGGGGGAGGGGAGGGAGACAGAACAAATGACATCCTAGGTTAAAAAAAGCAGAGCTGGCAGGTCCTGAAATGTCTGGAGGAGGGACAGCTTGGGATGGAAAGCCTGTCAACACTCAGCATTCCCAAGCATAGCAAGACCATGGAGACAGAAAACGGCCAATTATGAGCCCATCCAGAGATGAAGTAACAGGCATAAAAACAGGTAAATCACTGCAAAGAGTGGCCAGTGAAGAGTTTCCATAGTTTTTGTACAATCATCTCTGTGCAGGTAGCAATAAAAGAAAAGGTCCATACAGTGCTTACTATGTACCAAGCAGTTTATAAGTGCTTGAAATACTTTTACCTCTTAATCCCTACAACTGTCCTATGAGGTTGGTACTATTAATAGCATTTACCATGAGGAAGGAGAGATGAAATAACTCTCCCAAGGTCATATCAATACAATTTGTGAAACCTGGATTAAAATCCAGGCAGTAATTAACATAGTCTGGGCCGTTACCCCTCCCCCCCTCAAATACGGATTTGTGGTCCTTGTTGAAACTCGTGATTTGAAACCTAGAACAGACTCCTATGAAATTACGCTGTTTCCTTCAGTTTTATTCTCTTAAGCCTCTGTTTTCAGAACATATATCAAAACCTGATCATAACTGAACACATGTTATATGCCAGGCACCTCTGGGGTCTGAACATGGAGTGAGCAGTAGAGGAGGAGGTAATATCACTTGCCTTCATGACACAGTGGGTCCTAGAGGACTGACATTTTACATCCAGTTATGATTGCTATCTTCAGGGCTGTATCTCACTTGCTTAAAATAATTGTCCCCACTCACTCATTCCTTTGCAGGTGGCTGACACAGGCATATCTGCGTGTCCCCGCTTTAAGCCGGGACTTCGGCAGGGCTTTGCCACCTGTCGGGAGTTGGCTTCCGTCTGCTCTGCCCGTGTTCGTACTTGAACGTGAGCTGAAGTACACAGCATGGAAGTTGTCATGGGCATGCTAGGAACAAGGAAGGCAAGCCTGACCACAGCGGCAGGTTTGTGCCACCCCTGTGCGCACCACACCTGCTGCCACTCCAAGTAGGCAGAGCAAACTTGGTCTCCCTGGGGAGGGACAGTATTCTTCACCAATGGGGGAAGGATGGTTTGGGTTCAGTTTCCTTACATAGCTCACATAGCCTTAAAATGATGTGCCGGGTTTATTGCTGTTCCTGTGGCATGCATGGTAGTCCGTATGTCTGCCCCTTCTGTTTGGGGGCTACTTATCCAATCTCTTACATATGCTAGATAAGCACTCTACCACCGAGCTGCATTCCCAACTTTCAGGTTTTGGTTTGGTTTGATTTTTTGAGATAGGGTCTTGCTCTAACCCAGGCTGACCTGGAATTTACTTTGCAGTCTCAGGGTGGCCTCGAACTCACAGTGATCCTCCTACCTCTGCCTCAAGTGCTAGCATTAAAGATGGGCACCACCACACCTGGCAGCTTCTGGTTTGAGACAGGATCTTGCTAAGTTCCCTCACCTGGACTCTCACTTGCAGTCTCCCTGTCTGTACTTTCAGTGCACCATCATCCCAGGTGGGTACCACCACCATGCCCGCTCTTGCTTCCCTGCTGGTGTGGAAAGTTGAGATGTAAAGGAAAAGTATTTTGAGTTGGGAAGCTTGGGGATAGTTGAGAACTGAGTGGCCAATTGTTCACTGTGCTTGTTCCCTTTGGTTGAGAACTGACCTTGCCCCTCCTAGATCTCCAGGAGATTCCACACCTCTCTAATGTCTCAGTGTGACCATGCCTTCCAAGGAAGCTCCTAGTCTAAAGGAAGGTGGTAAGGTTTGTCCAGTGACTACTTTGAAGACAAAGACAAAATGGTAATGTGTGATGCTGTTCATCACTACTACATCTCTCCCTCTCTAGCACTGATAAATGTCTCCATCTCTCCATTTATTTCTTTCTTGTTCTTTCCATATGGTTACCTCACTCTTGAATTTCATCATATTTAGTGGCTCAACAAATTATATCTTGTTTTTGGTTTTTGTTTTGGTTGGTTGGTTTTTTGAGATAGAGTCTCACTCTAGCTCAGGCTGACCTTGAATTCTCTGTGTAGTCTCAGGATGGCTCAAACTCATAGCGATCCTCCTACCTCTGCCTCCCAAGTGCGGGGATTAAAGGTGCACCACCACACCTGGCTTTTTTTTTTTTTTTTTTTTTTTTGCTTTTTTTAAGGTAGGGTGTCACACTAGTCCAGGCTAACCTGGAGCTCCAGGGAATCAGGAAGAGGGAAGATAATTTTCCTGAGCTGGAGAATTCATAGGTAGCTGTGTGTGTAAGCAGAATCCTGCAGACAGCAGCCACATGCATGGCTGTGAGAGTGTTGCCACAGGGAGAGGTGACAGCTTGGGCTCTGGAGCCAGGCCGCCCCTGCAGGAACTCTGGTTTGCCATCTTCTGGCTGGGTGACCTCATAATTATTCCTTGCCTTTGTCATCTTGACTGTGAGACAGTAATAGTATTTCGCACCAGTGGTATTTCTCCATGTTATTGTGAAACAACAGTGTCTCTCCTGGGACTGTGATGGGAATTAAGTGAGAATTCATGGAAAGGGTCTGGCATGTAATATGCATTCAGTAATTGTTTACTGTTCTTATATACTCCATTGGCTTATAGGAAAGATTAAATGAGATGACGAACCATCTAGACCCTAAACTCATCTACTCCGTAGCTGTGTGACCTTTGGACAAGTAATTTAACCCCCTGAACTTAAAGTTTCCATTGTGACATGAAATCATCATTCTGACCCCTGTGTTTAGAGGGCAATAAATAAGATCGTGGTTGTTGTCATCATTTGGGGGTTTCTTGTTTATTTTGTTGGTTGAGGTAGGGCATCACATGATGGAGAACTGCATGCGAAGGACCTCGTGTGCTGCCTGGTCCAGGGAAGCATACCTTGAGATCAGTTTATCAAAGGGTTTTCTGCCATGGCATTCTGCCCCCAATAAAGATATTCTTTTTTTGAAGGGAATCTCGGTAGCCCCAGACCATCAGAGAACAGCTGTGTTAGTGTGGGTGCTCTAAGAAGCATATATCATAGGTTAAGTGAGAAAAGAAATAGGGATGGTGGAGTCAAAGGAGCCTGGGGAACTGTCAGATAACACAAGTCTAACCTCACTGACAGGTAGGTCAGAGGTTGGGTGGGGGCATGCTACCTATTGTGAATAATTGTCATTCATTTAGGAGTCTTTGGGTCAAAGGCGGTAGTGAGGTAGTGACCGTGACCCGGTGGCTCAGCCCGAGTCAGTGCCCTCAGCATACTCAGTTGCTGTGAGAATCTGCCTTGGAGGTGTGGCCTAATCTAACACTACAGGCCTGCCTAGGACAGCATCTGCCAGCTGACTCAAAGTGAACACGGCAACCTGGAGCAGAGATGAGGCATGGAAATATATTTCCACAAATCCCACCACAACTAACAGTACCGCCAAGCACAGGCCTTGCCTGAGGCCCCATCGCACAGCCAAGCATTGCACAGTCATTAGCTCTTTGCTAAGAGTTAGAAAAGCCACAGCACAGCTAGAAAAATGGGTCAGCGGTTAAGGAGTTTTCCTGCCAAACCTAAGGATTCCAGCGTAAAGCCGAACGCACGAGGTCGCACGTGGTCTGAAGTTCGTTTGTAGTAGGTAGAGGCTCTAGCGCACCTATTCTATCTGCATCTTTCTTTCTCCCTCATTCACTCAGCTACATACATACATTCATACATACATACAAATAAAAAAAGATAAAATATTTTAAAACTAAAGAACAAGAAAAGCCGCAGCAGCATCAAGCTTACAGAGACCTTTCTTACCTGGAGTGCTGCCAGGGGTGTTTGTGATTAGGGCGAGGCCTCCTGAAGCCAAAGTCCTCTCTCCAGCAGCAGCCGTGTTTATAGTGGTCCCCTGCAGCCGCTGGAATGTTTTCAGAGCGATCATAAAGTGTCAGAATAGCTGGCCCACATTAACTGGTCTTACCAGTTGCTGGTGCTCTGTTGAGGGGTTCCCCACTCAAGCCAGTTGTCTTATCAAGCAAGGGTCAAATTGGCCAGGCCCACAATAGCTAAGCTTATTTGAAGAAAAAAAGCATACATTCTAGGGCTGGGGAAGATGGCTCAGCAGTTAAGGCTCTTGGATGGTGTTGCAGTCAGGTTCGCATTGCTGGTAGAACTCACCCAACCAAGAGCAGCTTCTGGGAAAAAGAGATTTATTTTGTCTTATAGGCTCAAGGGAAAGCTCCACGATGGCAAGGGGAAACGATGGCATGAAAAGGCAGTGGACATCACCCCCTGGCCAACGTAAGGTGAACAATAGCAACAGGAGAGTGTGCCAAACACTGGCATGGGGAAACTGGCTATAACACCCATAAGCTTGCCCCAACAATATACTCCCTCCAGGAGGCATCAATTCCCAAATATCCATCAGCTAGGAACCTAGCATTCAGAACACCTAAGTTTATGGGAGACACCTGGATCAAACCAACACAGCTGGTAAAGCCAAAGGACCCAGGTTTGATTCCCTAGAACCTACATATAGCAAATAACAAGGTAGTGCTTGCATCTGAAGTTCATTTGCAGTGGCTGGAGGCCATGGCATGCCCTTTCTCTTCTATTCTCCCTCTCCTCCCTCCCTTCCTCCCTCTCCCCCCGCCCCTTTCTCTCTCAATTTTTTCCAAGATTGGGTCTTGCTCTAGCTCAGGCTGACCTGTAATTCACTATGTAGTTTCAGGGTAGCCTCGAACTCACAGTAATCCTCCCAAGTCTGGAATTAAAGGCATGTGTCACCATGCCCAGCCCATAAATATAATTTTTTTTAAAAGAAAGTACACATTAAAGGGAGATGATGTTAAAGACCTGTTGTTAGCTATCTTATTTGTAGTAGTACAATGCTTGTAACAGATGCCTTTAGGAAAGATGAATCCCTTTAACCTATCTCATGGCAGATGCAATAGTCCTGTGTCAGTGGTCAGTGGGAGACCACACAGCTGTGCAGTTGAGTTCACTGGCTGTGATGGCAGAGAGGCCAGTCTGATTGCTTCTGTAGCTTATCTGAGTGCTCATCGGCTCTGCCTAATATGGATGGGATCACTCCTTGGCCCTGATGAAGACTAAATGAGTTAGTAACCAAAAGTATTCAAGAAGGGAGCAACATATTACATGGTTCCAGAGGACACATGGGCTCCATGTGGGAGTTTGCTCACAGTTTTCTCAGGCAGGGTGAGAGACAGCTAAAGGAATGAGTTGGCCTGCAAGGCACAACTTGTCTGGGAGGAATGGGCTCAGTTTTGGAACTATGAAGCATCCTCGCTGTTGGGCAGGGCAACTTTCCTCTGTGTTTTTAGAAAACTTGGAATTATAAAGGGGATTGACTTCCATAAATTAGAATTTAATGTCTGAGTTAAGAAAGGGGGTAGGGGGGCTAGAGAAATGGCTTAGTGGTTAAGGTATTTGCCTGTGAAGCCAAAGGACCCAGGTTTAATTCCCCAGGACCCCCATAAGCCAGACGCACAAGGGCCACATGCAACTGGAGTTCGTTGCTACCTCTGCCTCCCTAGTGCTGGGAGTAAAAGTGTGCGCCATCACACCCAACCAAGTAAAATATTTTTCTTTGAAAAAGGTAGTGTTTGGGCTGGAGAGATGGCTTAGCAGTTAAGTGCTTGCCTGTGAAGCCTAAGGACCCTGGTTTGAGGCTCGATTCCCCAGGTCCCATGTTAGCCAGATGCATAAGGAGGCGAACACGTCTGGAGTTTGTTTGCAATGGCCAGAGGCCCTGGCACACCCATTCTCTCTCTTCTCCCTCTCTGCCTCTTTCTCACTCTGTCTGTTGCTCTCCAATATATAAATAAATAAATAAACAATTTTTTTAAAGGTAATGTTTGGGGGCTGGAGGGATGACGTAGTGGTTAAGGAGGCATCTGCCTGCAAAGCCAAAGGACCCAGGTTCGATTCCCCAGAACCCATGCTAGCCAGATGCACGAGGGGGCGCACGCCCCAGAGTTCATTTGTAGTGGCTGGAGGCCCTGGTGTGCCTATTCTTTCTCTCTCCCTCTTTCTCTGTCAAATAAATAAATAAAATGAAAAGAAAAAAAAGGTAGTGTTTGCTAGAACATGAACAAGAAAAAAGTAGGCCCTGGGGCAGAAGAGATGGCTTAGTGGTTAAGATGCTTGCCTGCAAAGCCAAAGGACCCAGGGTCAATTCTCTAGCACCCATGTAAAACCAAATGCACAAGGTAATGCCTGGGTCTGAGTTCATTTGCAGTGGCTAGGGGCCCTGGCACACTACTCAGTATCTGCCCCTCTCTCGCTCTCTCAAATAATTATTTCTTAAATATCTTGTGGTGTTTGAGAGAGAGAAAGAATGGGCACACCAGGTCCCTCATCTTCGACAAATGAACTCCAGACACATGCACCACTTTGTGTGTCTGGCTTACATTGGTCCTAGAGAATTGAACCTGGGTTCTTTGGCTTTGTAGACAAATGCCTCAACCACTAAGCTACCTCTCCAGCTTTAAATAAGTATTCTTGAAAGAAAAAAAAAACGGGCTGTGTGCACAATGTGCCAATCACTTTGGCATGCAAACGCTATTATTTTTCTGCATGGGACAACCTGGCATCCCTGGGGTAACAGGCCCTGGCAGGGAGGCACAACTTCCAATAATAGCATTCCTGTAGCTTGACAGTGCAGAGTTCCACGTACACCAGGGTTTGGGGTTTGGTGGATCATCTGCCACTTGTCACTGGACTGTGGGAGTAAATACACCTGTATTTTCTCTGACTTTTTCCCTTTTGCTATCTTCTTTGTAATACCAGTTATATTCTAGGGTCCCGGCCCTCTTTTTTTTTTTTCCTTCGAGGTAGGGTCTCACTCTAGCTCAGGTTGACCTGGAATTCACTATGTAGTTTCAGGGTGGCCTCAAACTCATGGTGATCCTCCTACCTCTGCCTCCCAAGTGCTGGGGTTACAGGTGTGTGCCACCATGTCCGGCTCCAGCCTTCGTTTTTTAAACTGTTGCTTGAGGACTTTTGTAACACTGTGGAAGTGCTCTTGAGCAGCCCTTCCATTGCCCCCTGTTGTCGTCATCTGCACAGCAAAATGGCAGCTGCGCCTAGAGGCAGAGGTAGGAGGATTGCCTGAGTTTGAAGCCAGCCTAAGCCTGTGTAGTAAATTCTATATCAGCCTGGGCTAGAGGGAGACCCTATCTCAAAAAGCCAGAAATACTAAAAACAAGAAAAGAAAAAAGCAGCTGGGACCATCCCTACCTGAAAGGGATGTTGCCTAAAATAAGGTGGTGGCTTTAATGTAAAAATGTCCCCACAGCCTCACGGTTTTTGTTTTTGTTTTTTAATATTTTATTTATATGAGAGAGAGAGAATGGGCACGCCGGGGCCTCCAGCTGCTGCGAACAAACTCCAGACACATGCACCACCTTGTGCATCTGTTTTACATGTGTCCTGGGAAATCGACTAGATCCTTTGGCTTTGCAGGCACGTGCCTTAACCACTAAGCCATCTCTCCAGCCCTACTTTTTAATATTTTTATTTGAGAGAGAGAGAGAGAGAGAGAGAGAGAGAGAGAGAGAGAGAGAGAGAGAGAATAGGTACACTAGGGCCTCTCATCACTGCAAACTCCAGAGGCATGCACCACTTTGTTACTGGCTTTACATGGATACTAGAGACTTGAACCTGGACCTGCAGGCTTTGTAAGCAAGTGTTTTTAACTCCTGAGCATTTCCCCACCGCCCCCCTTGTTAGTTTATGAGTTTCTCATGCACACACTGCCCACTAGTCAAGTGTCGAAGATGTAGTTGTTCAGCCTCATGTCTCCTTTCCTTCTTTATAAAATGGGAATGATAATTGTGATGTTTGTTTAGGAATCCACAGACATTACCCGTAAGTGGGTTTCTGAGGTTGCTTCCAGGGAGGATTGACTAAAGGAGGAGTCCTTCCCCCAGGGTGAGCCCTTCCCCCAGAGTGGGCAGCCCCTCTCAGGAAGTGGGGGTCCTTTATCTAAGGAAGCTTGGGCAAGGGAAGTATCCCCTCCTCCCACGTGGCTGCTTGCTGCTTTCCAGCGGGGACTGAAGAGCAGCATCTCTCCAAGACGCCTCCAGGCCTTTAGTGCTGGCTGGTGATGCTGAGGCATCCAGCCTCATGGCTGGATAGTATAATACAGTGTAATATAGAATAAAAGTAAAGAAAGAGCTGACATCAGGGCAGCAGACTCCGTTGTTTGCAGTGCTCTCTCGGAGCCAGAGAAGATCTGTTGAAGTCTGGCTGCCCTGAGAGCAGCGTGCTAGAAGAGCCTGTGGAGAGGCCTCAAGAGTCCACTGCAAAGGCTCTACCCCAGCCACTCCTGGCTAAGAGGAGCAAAAGGAAAGAGTGGTTTCAAGCCACGGTATTTCAAACTAAGTTTCATCACTTAGTAGTCAGTCATTACAACACTGATTGCGAAAGTCTAAACTTATTAAACAGATGAATGAGTTGCGAGTGGGTAGCCTCCAGCCTGGGAAGAGCTGACTCATGCTGAATTTTTGCTTACAAAGTCTTATATAATAACCATACTCCTATTCAATATCAGAAAGAGCAGTGGGAGGGGCTTATTTTTGAGAGTTGCAAGATACCAATTTTTCTTGGTGTCTATTCATGTTTTTGTTGTTTGGTTTTTTTTGAGCTAAGGTCTCACTCTAGTCCAGGCTGACATGGAATTCACTGTGCAATCTCAGGCTGGCCTTGAACTCACAGCAATCCCATATCTCTGCATCCCTAGTGCTGGAATTAAAGGCAAACCCCACCACACCCAGCTTGTATTTATGTATGATTGCAGGCCTGAGATATGTGTGTGGAGGAGATCAAAGGATAACTTAGATGTCAGTCTTCATTTTCCACCTCCTTTGAGGCAAGATCTGCTGTTTTCTGTTTTCAACCTGCTATTGGATTTTCAAGCAGGGTCTCACTCTAGCTCAGGCTGACCTTGAACTTACTCTGTATTCTCAGGCTGGCCTCAAACTCACGGTGATTCTCCTACCTCTGCCTCCCAAGTGCTGGGATTAAAGGTGTGTGCCACTATGCCTGGCTAATACACTACAACATTTTAGACTGTTGTAACTTTATTTTACCATACATAGACCCTCTGTGTTGAGAAATCATTTGCTCATCTTGATAATTTAGGCAGTTGGGAACTGCACTGGGAATCAGAGTGACAGCTCACCATTGCCCCTCTGCTTGGAGTTTCTGTGCCAGACCACATGCACTCCAGCCAGCTAAAAGGCTGGCTGCTCTTGGGTCAGGTGCCTATTCCTGGACCAATGTAGCCCCCTGGAGCCTCCACCAAAATCATGGTCTTTGCCAACAACATTCTGACAACAGTTTAGACTTCTGGCCTCCATCATTATAGGGGAATAAATTTGGGGTTTTGTAAAGCCACTACGTTTGTGACAATTTGTTGTAGCAGCCATAGTTAACTAATGCAATCCATTCTGTTTCACTTATAGAAAGGGGGTGTGGCCTGGGTACGCTTCCCTCAGCAGTGGCTGTGGTAGGCAGGTGTGTCCCTCTGGTGTGGGTTCTGGGTACTATGACTGGTCAGTATGCAAGGAGGGTCTAGTTTTTACCTTCTCTAGTAATAGATCTTGAAGCCCAGTGTGCCTCTCACTCACTTCAGTGGAAGCCACAGCCAGGCACGGCTATATCTATCAAAGAAGCCACACACAGCAAGTTACTCCCCCAGCCCAGATTGGCTTCCACTCAAAACACACTTGGTTTCCTGTCTCTGTGTTATGGTCAAAATTGCTATTTATGGGCTGGAGAGATGGCTTAGCGGTTAAGCGCTTGCCTGTGAATCCTAAGGACCCCGGTTCGAGGCTCAATTCCCCAGGACCCACGTTAGCCAGATGCACAAGGGGGCACATGCGTCTGGAGTTCGTTTGCAGTGGCAGGAAGCCCTGGCGCACCCATTCTCTCTCTCTATCTGCCTCTGTCACTCTCAAATAAATAAATAAAAATGAACAAAAAAAAAATTTTTTTAAATTGCTATTTATGCCAGGTGTGATGGTGCACGCCTTTAATCCCAGTACTAGGGAGGTAGAGGGAGGAGGATTGCTGTGAGTCCAAGGCCAGCCTGAGACTACTAATTTCAGGTCAGCCTGGGCTATATCAAGACTCTTCTTCTAAAAACAAACAAACAAAAAAAGCCATTTGTTTCCTCAATTTCAGGATTTTAGGATCATGATTGACCAAATCTTATCACAACCATAAGTCATCTGTTGATTTTTTTTGTTCCCCTGAAAATGACTGATTTTATTCATTTTCCTGTCCTTTACTTTGTTCTGCCATCTGACAACTACTTTTAATTATAAAAAATCACTTTGTTCTAACACAGTTATTTGCTCCCCCCCCCCCACAATCTTTCTGCTTCCTAAGCAACTAACTGGTTCTACATTTCTGTAGAAAGTAATTCAGGGGAGGGACTAGAGAGATGGTTCAGCAGTTAAGTCACTTGCCTGTGAAGCCTAAGGACCCAGGTTCAATTCCCCAACACCCATGTAAAAGCCAGATGCACAAGGTGGCACATGCATCTGGAGTTCATTTGCAGTTGCTGGAGGTCCTGGCGCACCCATTCTCTGTCTCTAGATATGCTTGCAAATAAATAAAAAATATTTTTAAAAAGAAAAGAAAGTAACTCAGGGAGGTTCTGGCTCTGCGCAGAAGGGCAGAATGCAGACCCAGCACATGCTCGGGGGTTCTCTGAGTGGAATGGTGCCACCAAGTCTAAACTTAGGACTGGCCTTCCTGTCTGTTTCTAAAACTTATTTGGATCATCTTGGTATAGACCAGTGATGTGCATTTTTCAGATACTTCCTGTCCCTCTGGGATTTGGAGCAGGGAAGCAGCATGGGCTGGGCTGTAAACAGCCACATCCTGCCTGCCAGCTCACACCAGCTCACACCTCCTGGCAGGGCCTGTCATTCCTAGGGGACTTGCCAGGGCGCAGGGAACCCAGGACTTCCTCTGATATGATTCATCCCAGGCCTTTGGGAGCAGTGAGTCAGCAGGGCCTGAGCCATCTGCTTCTTTCCCAACTCCATATGCTTGCCTCTCAGCACAAGGAGGTTTGAATCAGTTGCCCAGGCCTACTCAGTGAACAGGGAGGCCATGACTGTAAGACCTGTCTGTCAGACTCCAGAGGCCAGGCTCCCGCTCCAATCCAGCACTCGGGAGGCAGAGGCAGGAGGATTGCCATGAGTTTGAGGCCACCCAAGAATACATAGTGAATTCCAGGTCAGCCTGGACTACTGAGAACCTACCTCAAAAAAAAGAAAAGAAAAAATTATCTGAGGGCTGGGGAGATGGCTCAACAGTTAAGGCACTTGATTGCAAAGCCTAATGGCCAGATGCATTTTCCCACTACCCACATAAAGCCTGGTACATATGTCTGGAGTTTATTTGCATTGGAAAGAGGACCTGATGTGCCCATTCCTCCCACCACCTCTTTCTCTATCTCAAATAAACAAATGAAATGTTTTGTTTTCTGAGGTAGGGTCTCACTCTAGCTCAAGGTGACCTGGAATTCACTATGTAGTCTCAGGGTGGCTTCGAACTGAAGGTGATGATCCTCCTCCCTTCTCAACTATTTGGATTAAAGATGTGCGCCATCATGCCCAGCGAAACTTTTTTTAATGATCTGAAACAATTACTAGACACAATTAAAATTTTCTTTTTTATTTAAAATATTTTTATTTACTTATTTGAGAGAGAGATACAGAAATATGCAGGTAAAGAGAGAGAGAATGGGCATGCCAGGGCCTCTAGCCACTGCAAATGAACTCCAGATGCATGTGCCCCCTTGTGCATCTGGCTTACGTGGGTTCTGAGGAATCAAACCTGGATCCTTTGGCTTTGCAGGCCATAACTGCTAAGCCATCCCTCTAGCCCTTTTTTTGGTTTACCAAGGTGGGGGTCTCAGTCTAGCCCAGGCTGACCTCAAACTCATTCCTACCTCTCCCTCCTGTGTGCTGAGATTAAAGGTGTGTGCCACTATGCCCAGTTTAAAATCTTTCTTAAATGACTTTGATACTGGATACAATTTAGACAGAGATTAGTAAGTGGCCTGAAGAAACAATCTTCACCATAGAGAACATGAGTTTTCATCTGGAGCTAACACTGTAGCCAGCCCCCTCCTGTAGGCACTTGGAAAACACCTGCTGCGGGATTAAGTTAGACCTGAGCACAGTAGACTGACCTTCAAACAGCTCCTGCAGCTCAGCTTTATAGGGCTCCTGGCTTTGCTGCAGAGGAGGGACTGCAAAGTGAATCAGACCAGCCTCACTCTGTCCTGTACAAAGCGAAGGCGATTAGTTAGCGCTCCTGAAGTCCCTAGATGAGAGGCCTGGAGCAGAAAAATTTTATTAGTCATATCTTCCGAGCTGCCCCACCCCCCCTCCTCAGCATTTTCCAGTCTCGGCCCCAGGAAACTGTTCTTTCCAGTTACTCCAAGCCCTGCCTACACGTTCCTTTTACTGACAGAAAAGCAGATGTGAGGAAAGCCTCTTCTAGTTTTAAGAACTGTTTTTAAGTCTCTGGAGGTTCCTGACATCATGGGTGAGTCTAACACTGCTGTGTCATCTGGACTGGGTTCCTGTTGACCAGAATAGGAGAGGTGCCCCTGTAGCCCTCCCTTACACAGCATGATCTTTGAAAGCCTGTTTTTCGTCTTTTTAAAAATATTTTTCGTTTTGGTTTTTCGAGTTAGGATCTCAGTCTAGACCAGGCTGACCTGGAATTCACTATGGAGTCTCAGGGTGGCCTTGAACTCACGGCAATCCTCCTACCTCTGCCTCCCAAGTGCTGGGATTAAAGGTGTGTGCCACCACACCCAGCTTTAAAGAATATTTTTAATTGATTTATTTGCAAGCAGAGAGAAACAGACAGAATGGGCGCATCAGGGCCTCTAGCCACTGCAAACAAACGCATGTACCACTTTGTGCATGTGGCTTTACATGGGTAATGGAGAACTGAACCCAGCCAGATATTACACTTTGCAGGCAAGCACCTTAACCACTGAGCCATCTCTCCAGTCCTGAGAGTCTGTTTCTTATCAGAGAAAATATTCAGGCCTGAGGAAATATTTATACATCCAGGATGTCACTCAGTCAACAATGGAAAAAAAAAACTGCTGTTTTGTGGGTGTGTAAAATATCAGCTCACATTTATTTCTGATTTAGCACCTAAAAGCAGTTGTTCAGTGACAGATTTACTAGAGAAAAATGTGTTGAAAATGTGCATAGAAAATGCTAAAAAGGTCTCAATCGTTGATTCTTCCCACCATTTCCAGGGTGGGACCAGGTGCCAAAGAAGAAACCTGCCCTCCAGGCAGAGGTGGTCCCAGCACTTGTGATCTGCAGCTTGTGGAAGGGGAAGGCTGCCGTGCCCGCATGATGGCAGGAGCCACCTGCAGACCACACGCTCTTCCTAGTCCCTCTCATACAACCGCCCATAGAGAGCCGCTGTCACCAGACCAGAGGACAGTCCACTCTTCCTCAGGAAATAATGGTCATTCTCCCAGCCGAGCTGCTCGGGGGTGTCCAGAGTCATCCCCGAGGTTAGAACCATAGGAAAGATGTAGGAAGTGCTGAAGTTTCCCCACAGGTGGAAGTCGAACACCCCTTCGGCCTCTGTGACCTCCTGCCCACAGGTGTCAAGGGCAAGACCCCCACACTTGACCACGGCACACACTTGGATGTAGTAGGTGCCATGCACTGTGTGGAGGCCATCAAACACGCCCAGGGTGTACAGCTCTTTGGTCAGGGTGGGCCTCTTGTACAGCAGGTAGCAGCAGAGGCTGTTGGAACAGACCTGGAGGGAGCCTTCCTTTCCCCAGATGGGAACCAGGGTGAAGTTGTCATACATCATCTCAGAGTGGAAGGTGGGGGGTGCATTCACGTTCCACTTGGTAGCCTGGTCACAGTGTACTTCTTGAGCATCCTTCTCACAGGAAGGGTCACTGGACAAGAGTTTTAAAAATTTACCATGGGATGGGTCTGTCTTGCTTGTGGTATTTTCTGCCCCAATGAGACCAGGTGGATTTTTGGCTACCTGGGCAATTATCAGGTGACCGTGGGAGCTTACCATGTCATGGTACCAAAAGGACTCAAGAGGGGTGTGTATGCCACTCCCTGTCATCCCCAGAGATGGGTGGTGGATGTTCGCTGCCAGAACATTGACACCAAAGGCAGTGGCAAATGCTTTCTGGATCTGAATCGCAGCCAGGAGTGGGAGCTGGTTCATCCAGGCAGTGGGGTACACGATGTGCTTCACCTCGGGATCTCTGAGGATCCAGACGGCAGGGTCGAAAAAGAGGATATCAAAGCAAGTGAACATGCCAAACTTGCCCGCAAAGGGGGTGTCAAAGGTGATGTGATCCACTCTGGCTGGGGTGTTGAACGCAGCCTCAAAGTACAGGTTATGCTTACGGTAGTAGTCCACAAGGGTTCCATTGTTGCTAAACACGACATTTGTGTTGAACTGGTATCGCCCATCACTTGGACACCCTGGGTCACTGCTGAAACACGTCTGTTTCGTCCCAAGATTGGCCACCAAGAACATCTCACCTTTGATGGCCATACAACTCAGGCGCTGGAGGACCTAGAGGGAAAAATAAAAAGGCCTAAGTATTGCTGTGGAGAGGGTTCAGTGGTTAAGGTGCTTGCTTATAAAGCCTGATGGCCATGATTTGATTCCCCTGTACACATAATAAAATCAGATGTACAAGCTGGTGCATGTGTCTGGAGTTCACTTGTTCACTCTGCTCTTTCAAAATAAATATCTTTTTATTTAAATTCAAAGCCAACTGTGGTGGTTCATGCACTTTACAATCCCAGCACTCAGGAGGCAGAGGTAGGAGGATTGTCATGAGTTCAAGGCCACCCTGAGACTACAGAGTGAATTTCAGGTCAGCCTGGGCTGGAGTGAGTCTTTACCTGGAAAAAAATTTAAAAAAAGTTTAAATTCATCTATTTCTTGTGTAATCCACAAGTGCAAAGATTCACAGCAGAGTAAATGTCACGTATCAGCCAAGAGGCTCAAGGAGTTTGGATCTGATTTGTAGGTATGAGACTCTCCTTCAACCTCAGTCAACATGCTGTGGCTTTTGGCCACCAGCTTCATTCAGCTTGTGAAGGGGAAGGCTGGACTCACCACCTACCTCTGTGTCATTGAAACGGTGGGGCTCCAGGCATGGGTTCCACCTGATTTGCTTTGGGGATGGCATGAAGTCCAAAAATGGGTAAATGGATGTTCTTGTGAAGTTGAAGCCATGAATGCCATCCTCTGGAAACACTATAATCTGCACACCCTGTAAGTGACACACCACAGCACAGTGTGACCAGATAAGCTGTGAATACTGTCCTCTGGAAACACTACAGTCTGCACACCCTGTAAGTGACATACCACAGCACAGTGTGACCAGACAAGAGGAAGCACAGCTTTCATTGACCAACCATAAAGGAGTTATTCTACCAGGAGCTCAGTCATAGAGAAACTGTCTTGCTTAGGCCAATCCCAAGGGCACAAAGATAGGGTCCCCTGGGAACAACTGTTCCTAGTATCAAGGAGCATGTCAAGGACAGAGTAAGTCTGCTGAAAGATGCAATGCTTGGCAAGTGAGCAGTCAGGAGGGACTGCAGTTCTTATTCGTGCAATGGCAGGTGAGCTGATCCTGAAGGCTGAAATACTGGGCCTATTCATGGATGTGGCACCCCAGTCCAGTGGTCTCATCTAAGGCACTTGGGGAACTTATAAAGAAGTGATGGATATAGGGGGAGTGGCTCAGCAGTTAAGGTTCATACTTGGTTGCAAAGCCCGCTGGCCCCAGGTTCAACCCCCAAACCACCCATGAAGTCACATGGATGCAATAATTGACACAGTTGTCTGGTGTTCATTTGCAGTGGCAAGAGGCTCTGGTACACCATTACACACGAACACACATATCAACAAATAAATTAAAACACCCATGCAGAAGCCCATCACTAAAAAGGTCTACTGGATTGTGTGTAACAATGTCTATTTAAAAGGTGATTCTTAAATAAAATATTTTAAAACTTTTTTAAAAAGAGCTGGAGAGATGGCTTAGTGGTTAAGGCACTTGCCTGCAAAGCCAATGGACCCAGGTTTGATTCCCCAGGACCCACGTAAGCCAGATGTACAAGGTAGCACATGCATCTGGAGCTCGTTTGCAGTGGCTGGAACCCCTGGCATGCCCATTGTCTCTGTCTGTCTGTCTCTCTCTCTCTCCTTTCTCTCAAATTAAAAAAAAATTAAATATTTAAAAGGTGGTTCTGAGAAGCCAAGGTTGGGACTCCCAGAGTCAGGGTAAGACCCAAAGTACTGATCATAACACAAAGCAATTCCCCATTTGGGAAGCAGGAGGCACCCTTTATGATGTGGTCCACCCTATAGGCCTCTTCCCACATCCCGGGCTACTCTAGGCTTCCTGTGACATGTGCAACAACCTTAGGACAAACGTGGCAGCCCTCAGTGCCACATTCTCCTGTTCATTCCACTGCTGTGGATTATTATGCCAAGCCTAGTGGAGAGATGGCTCAGCAGGTAAGGCACTTACCTGTGAAGCCTAAGGGCCCAGGTTTGAATCCCCAGTACCCACATAAGCCAGATGCATAAGGTGGCACATGTGTCTGGAGTTTGTTTGCAGTGGCTGCAGAGCCTGGCATGTCCATTTTCTCCCTCTTTCTCTCTTTCAAATTAAAAAAATCGGGGCTGGAGAGATGGCTTAGCAGTTAAGGCGCTTGCCTGCAAAACCTAAGGACCCAGGTGTGATTCCCCAGTACCCACACAAGCCACATGCACAAGGTGGCACATGCATCTGGAGTTTGCAGTGGCTAGAGGCCCAGGCACACCCATTCTCTCTCTCAAATATTTGAGGGCGTGAGAGCTGGCTTAGCAGGTAAGCGCTTGCCTGTGAAGCCTAAGGACCCTGGTTCAAGGCTCCATTCCCCATGTAAGCCAGATGCACAAGGTGGCACATGTGTCTGGAGTTTGTTTGAAGTGGCTGGAGGCCCTCGTGTGCCCATTCTCTACCTATCTGCCTCTTCTGTCACCCTCAAATAAATAAAAATAAAAAACGGGGCCAAAGGATGGCTTAGTGATTAAGCCATCTGCCTGCAAAGCCAAAGGACCCTGGTTCAATTCCCCAGGACCCATGTTAGCCAGATGCACAGGGGGCACACGTGTTTGGAGTTCATTTGCAGTGGCTGGAAGCCCTGTCATGCCCATTCTTTCTCTCTCTCCCCCTCCCTCTTTCTCTGTCAAATAAATAATTATAAATTTTTTTTAAAAAATTTAAAGTATTTAAAAATAAATAAGATAAATAAAATGCCAAGCCTAGAACATAGGCCCTGGAGCTGAGGGCAGAGCAGCAAGGTGTAAGTAATGGAAAGTAACAGGCCATTTTAGGCACTTATTTCTGGAGTGTACCACAAAGTCTTTTTAGTTTTCTCCCACCCCCAGTGATAAAAGCTTCAAACTACAGAAAATTTGGAAAACAGAAAAAATGAAAAATTCATAATCTTGTAATACAAAGAGACTTATTGTAAGTGTCATCACTTTTCTCTCTGTGTATATAATTGAGATGACAGTATATAGTTTGGTATTTTGGCCCTTCTCATCAAGAACATTAAAATTACCATTTGTCATGGCACATTATAATTAAGATACCATAGTTTTGCCTCTGCAATTAGTCATTTGAATCCATTCTCTGGAATAAAAAGAAAACTAGCCGGGCATGGTGGCGCACGGCTTTAATCCCAGCACTCGGGAAGCAGAGGTAGGAGGACCACAGGCCACCCTGAGACTAGTGAATTTCAGGTCAGCCTGGGCTAGAGTGAGACCCTACCTCGAAAAACGAAAAAATTGAAATAGAAAACTATGGTGGATATCTGCATAAGGTGTGTTCAAAACAGAGTTAATGAGTGCAGTACCCATGTCTTTGAGTCCCAGTCAATGTTTTAGAATAAAGTCAATTTTATAAGTGAAGTGGTAGGTTAAAGAGTAGGGAAAGGGGCTGGAGAGATGGCTTAGTGGTTAAGCGCTTGCCTGTGAAGCCTAAGGACCCCAGTTCGAGGCTCGGTTCCCCAGGACCCATGTTAGCCAGATGCACAAGGGGGCGCACGCATCTGGAGTTCGTTTGCAGTGGCTGGAAGCCCTGGCGCGCCCGTTCTCAATCTCTCTCTCTCTCTCTCTCTCTCTCTCTGTCTCTTTCTGTCACTCTCAAATAAATTTAAAAAAAATGAACAAAAAAATTTTTTTAAAAAAAGAGTAGGGAAAGTTTTGGCCAGATTGGTGGCACACACCTTTAATCCCAACACTGGGGAGGCAGAGGTAGAATTGTTGTGAGTTCAAGGCCAGCCTGGGACTACAAAATGAATTCTAGGTCAGCCTGGACTAGAGTGAGACCCTATCTTGAAACACAAGTCAAGTGTAGGGAAAAAATTCTTAGCACACACTGCCAAACAGCTTTACATAAAGGTTACACCCCAGCAGAGTGAGGCTGCCTCTCTAGTGCACATACTGCAGTGACTGAGTAAACAAAACCCATCAAAGACTTAGGAGCAGGCAAAATGAAAAAGGCATGCCATTCCAGGTTAATGATTTGTAGGCTCATTCAAGGTTTATGCTGTTGATCTGTTTATGTAGATAAAAATAAAGATATGCCACTGCTTTATTATTATTTATATTTATTTTTTGGTTTTTTGAGGTAGGGTTTCACTCTAGCTCAGGGTGATCTGAAATTCACTATGTAGTCTCAGGGTGGCCTTGAACTCTTAGTGATCCTCCTACCTCGGCCTCCCAAGTGCTGGGATTAAAGATGTGCACCACCACACCCGGCTCACTGCTTTATTTTGTTAGTTAAAGATCACCTCAGAGCTGAGGAGATGGCTTGGTGCTTAAAGGCACTTTCTTGCAAAGCAAAGCCTGATGGGTTTCATTGCCTACTACAAACATAAAGCCAGATGCATTAAGTGGTGCATGTATCTGGAGTTCACCTGCAGTGGCAAGAGGCTCTGTTGCGCCCATTCCTTCTCTCCTTGCAAATAAATAAAAATATTTTAAAAATAAAAAAAAGATCACCCCAGAGAAGTGGAGGCAGGGGCCTCCTGAGTTGGAGACTAGCTGGGGCTATACAGTGAAACCCTGTCTCAAAAACATAACAAAAGCCTGCCCTAAAGATTACAGCTGTGCTGCCCTATAGGAAATAAGCCAGTTTCACATCTATCAGCAAGTTCATTACACCATTCACTGGCTGATTGGCAGATACATTTTCATTCCTCAAATTCTCCTTCAGTAACTAATGAGTTAAACTTTCCAACCTATATTTGCATGAGTCATACTTTATACTTAAAAAAAAATATTAAACTGGGCATCGTGGCACATGCCTTTAATCCCAGCACTTGGGAGGCAGAGGTAGGAGGATCCCTGTGAATTCGAGGCCAGCCTGAGATTACATAGTAAATTCCAGGTCAGCCTGGACTAGAGTGAGATTCTGCCTTGGAAAAACAAAAAGAAAGTTTTGAGAAAGAGAGAGACAGATAGAGAATGGGCACATCTAGCCACTGCAAACAAACTCCAGACACATGTACCACCTTGTGCATCTGGCTTACATGGGTAGTGAATTGAACCTGGGCTCTTAGGCTGTGCAGGCAAGCACCTTAACTGTTAAGCCATCTCTCCAGCCCCAAACTTTTTTTGTTTTGTTTTGTTTTGTTGTTTTTCAAGGTAGGGTCTTGCTTTAGCCCAGGCTGACCTGGAATTCACTCTGTAGTCTCAAGCTGGCCTCAAACTCACAGCGATCCTCCTACCTCTGCCTCCCAAGTGCTGGGATTAAAGGTGTGCACCACCACTCCTGCCTGAATTTTTTTTTTTTTTTTTTTTAGTTTTTCCGGGTACGGTTTTACTCGGGTCCAGGCTGACCTGAAATTCACTATGTACTCTCAGGATGGCCTCGAACTCATGGCAATCCTCCTACCTCTACCTCGCTGAGTACTGCAATTAAAGGCATTGCACCATTATGCCTGGCTAAACTTTTTTTTTTTAATTAACACTTGAACAGATATTTTCCTTCATTAAACACAAAGCAAAACCTGAATAGTCTCTTGCATGCTGCACTCACTGAGCACAATTTGGCCAGGAAGCAAATCTGCTGGGACACACCTCTAGGGCTGGTGTGACAGAGTACTCCTAATGTTTTGTCAAGAACCTCCAAGGAATGAGGGTCACCAACTTTGTGACTGGCAGCCTCCTCATCTTCAAACTGGACTCTTGATTAATGCCCCTGCTGGGGGAGAACTATGTCTCCTGACATGACATTGCAGAGCTTCTGTCTGCCCTTACAGCAGGCTTGGTATGTAGTGATACTGGCTCAACCTGTCTGAGGAGCTGGGTTTTTTGTTGTTGTTTTTTGTTTTTTGTTTTTCGAGGTACTCTCACTCTAGCCCAGACTGATCTGGATTTCACTATGAAGACTCAGGGTGGCCTCGAACTCATGACAATGGCAATCCTCCTACCTCCACCTCCCGCGTGCTGGGATTAAAGGCGTGCACCACCATGCCCGGCTGAGGAGCTGTTTTGACACACAGCCAGGCTAAGGAGCTGAAACATCTGAGAGCATCAAAGAGTGATCCTGACTGCTCCACCCTGCTCCTGGACCTCCACAGTGATGGAGTTGTGTCCTGCAGTTGTCATGGACTCACAAAACCATGGATGTCACCGCTGGGGACAGAACATGAGAACCCCAAGCAGAGGTTCCCAGTGGTCTCAGGGTTTCCATGTGGCATTGCCCAGGCGCCTTCAGATAGTGTTGTGACAAGTGGAAAAGCCAGAGGAGGTGAAGCTATAGACGCTGGGCTGTCACTATGCCACCAGATGCCACCTCAGAGCCTGCCCTTGACGGGGTCAGTACAGGCAGGGGGCTCAAGGGTGCAGCTGGGAACTGTTTTACACTGACTTCAGCAAAGATACAAATGGGCTGTGTATCAAATGTGTGAATGATGTGAAGGGATGCTCAGAAAAGATCTCTAAATAGCCCAACAAGCTGGTAAGGTGAGCAGCTTCAGTGGGAACCCTTGTACTCAGGTTCCCTCAGCCAAGTGCAAGAGGGCAAAAGCAGCCTAAGCTGTGTCTGTGGAAAGGAGTCAGAAAGTGCCTTCACTGTGGCTGCATGAGTCTCCTGGAGACAACATCTGGAACAAAAAGATGAACCTTCCGGGCTGGAGGGATGGCTTAGCGGTTAAGACATTTGCCTGCAAAGTCAAAGAGCCCAGGTTCGATTCCCCAGGACCCACGTTAGCCAGATGCACAGGGGGCACACGCGTCTGGAGCTTGTCTACAGGCCCTGGCATGCCCATTCTCTCTCTCTCTCTCTCTCTCTCTCTCTCTCTCTCTCTCCCTCTTTCTCTCTCTCTCTGTCAAATAAATAAATAAAAATAGAATATTAAAAGAAAAAAAAAGATGAACCTTCCCTGCCGCCTGCCCTGGTCTCACAGCACTGGCATTGCTGCACATGGCTCCAAGCAGGAGAAACTTATCCTGACAGAAGGCTAGAAGCCCAACCTCCTCCTGAGGGGCTGTGGGCGGGACCGGGGTCACACTGCCATCCTCAAGTGTGCAGAAGACGCATACTGGGCCAAGGGACTCAACTGCTATTTTGAGCGCAAGATCAGAACTATAGGTGGCATTTAACAGGAGGTTAACTACTCATCAAAAGGAAGAGGTTGAGCTGGGCATGGTGGCGCACGCCTTTAATCCCAGCACTCAGGAGGCAGAGGTAGGAGGATCGCCATGAGTTCAAGGCCACCCTGAGACTACATAGTGAATTCCACATCAGCCTGGGCTAGAGTGAGACCCTATCTCCAACAAGCAAATAAATAAATAAATAAAGGAAGAAGTTGCCATTACTGGAATGAGTGGAATGGACCTACGAAATTGAGTTCTGAGCTGCTGAAGATGTCCATGGAGAAACCAAATGTCAGTTCAAGACAAGAGAGGATCTATTCATCAGAAGGGCTGGGCCAGGTCTTGCTGCAGTACCAGTCACATACACGCAAACACAGAGCCTATGTGTGCATTCTAGCCTAGAGTTTTCAAATGTAGCAACAGGTAGTAGCTGTGCCCTCAGGCCATCCTGAAGTGGGGAGCATATACAACAGAACCAGTTGGGTGGGCACCAGCACACACACGTTTAGCTCACATTGCACGTGGAATTTACATGCCACTGAAGCAGAGCAGACCTTCCTCAGACAGCTCTATTAGTTGCCCTCACTAGGGCTGAAGCCTAGAAACCCTCTGGTTCTGGGTTTCCCAGCAGGGTGCTTTCTTACTTCTGGCACCAACACTTCCCTCTGTGCCTCAGGGGATGCTTGTTCCCCCACCCCAACCCTGGCTAGCAGGATGGGACATACAGCTAGGCAAAAGCCTTTTCAAAGGCTCCCTGTGTGGGTTTGTTCTGTCTGGGCTAAGGTCCCCACACAGGGACAAAATGCATGTCTGTGACCACTCAGTGCTTCAAATAAGCTTTGACTGTCTCATGGGAGTTAATCAGGCTCGGTGTTTTCATCTTTTTCTGCACGTGAGCCTCCCCAGGGGAAGGGGCTCTGAGAAATCCTACTGCCACACTGCACCCCCTTTGAACCAATTACAGCAGACCCCCAGGACCCCAGGCACCCATACTTGTTTACAAGAGTTGTTGGTTCCCACACATAGCCACAGGAACCAGTGACCTAACCTAGCCTGGGCTTGTCCAGCTTGAAGGACAAAAGTATCCGTTGGGCTCCTGTAATAATAATGATTTGGAATTCTGAAGTTTTGGACTGGGGCCTCATATCCCACAGCTTTAACAAGCTCCCAAGTGTGGCTGGTCCATGGACCACTCTCAGGAGAGCATAACCCAAGCCAAGCTGACCAGTCCACTGATTTTCCAGAAGGTCCATGAGAAGCGTGGATTTGCCCAGCCACGCTCTCAGATAGGGAAGCATGGGCCTCAGCTAGATAAGCTCAGGTCATGAGTGAGGAGCGGGGAGCATTTCTTGCCTTCTGGGCTGCAGCCATCACTTGCTGTTCATAGATGTCGAGGTTCTGGTTCATGAGTTCCAGGGCCTGCTGGCGGGTAATGAACTCTAGAGGGTTTGGACTCAAGATGGCCTGGTGCTCATACACAGCGGCCACATAGTATCCAGCCTCACCCAGGGCAGCCTGGCAGCGCTCCCCAGTGCAGATTCCCCGTGCAAGCGCAGAGCAGCCAAGGAGGAAAAGAGCAAGCGCACCACCGGCTCCAGGCATAATGCAGACCGTAAATCTGGAATGAAACGGGCGAGGGAGAACAGCTGAATAAAGAATCCTGCCAAGAATCCAACTTTTGCAGCTGTGATTTATTAATCCCAGCAATTAAACGCACCCGCAGTGAAACTGCGGCTCAGAGAGTCTGTTTCATGTTCCTAATAAAAGAGCGTGTGTTTCTCTCCAAACACGTAGCAAGCTCTGTTTAAAATGGCTCACTGTGTTAATAGACTGGGTTTAGAACATTTCCAAAACAGACTCGGCATTTTCCATGATTTTCCTACCCAGTGTTCAGCAATCCCAGGATGCATCATTGCTGACTTTGTCTACATTTTAAGCTGACATAATTCTGCGGTGTATCCACGCCTGTGCCCCCATATGCACGCCAGCCTGGCAGCTCTGCCAGCTCCGCTCTCATGGCCATGAGGATCCTGAAGACACAGCTTACTTCCTGGCCATAAAAGCCCAGTGGATTGAAACCCTCCCTGCATTTCCTTGGTTAGTAATTAACACATGCTCCATTTGGGGCACACAAACCGCTAACTTCTCGTTAAATGCTAACATCTACTCTGGGTTACAGATGAGCAAAAAGAAGTCTCCTGATCAAAGCCCAACAGTTTTCATCCTTGAACTTGAGACTTGCCATTGCTCTCTCAATCTTCATCTCACTCCAAATCTCTTACCCAAATGCACACTCGCTTGAAAATAAAATTCTTACAGTAAGAACATGGAATTTACTAGAAAATAAGATAGAAATTTCCAGCAAGAAAACTCTACTTTCTAGTTCCTTACTGTAGACATGAATGACATGTCTGTGCATCCTCTGTCCCCCACCTCAGAATAGAAATGTTTAGTTCTGATATCTGTGTGTCACTAAGCATGTGATAAAATAGTCGAATTCTTTCCTGAAAGCCAGTCTGGCCTCCTGTCTAAAGACCCTCCCCTGGCAGACTGCCCAGGTAGTGTGCCATGCCAGGCACCGCCTGCCTATGGAGATGTGCTGGGGCTGACAACTGCTCAGGAATCCAGGCTCAAGATGGAAGTAACAATGACAAATCAAGGAATCCCACTGCTGTCCTTTCAGAAGAAAATGGCCTGGGAGATGACTCAGCAGTTAAGCATGCTTGCTTGCAAAGCCTGCCATTGGCCCAGGTTCAATTCCCTAGCCATCCACATAAAGCTGGACAGACATTTATTATAGTGGTAAGAGATCCGAGTGTGTACACACCACACACACACACACACACACACACACACACACACACAAATAAATTTAGTAAAAGAAGAAAATTAGCCCCTGTCCAAACCCTAACTCACAACTTGAGGCCACAAGTTTCCCTTCATTGTTTGGTCAAAAGTTTTAGAAACAAGCCAGGTGTAGTGGTGGATGCCTTTAATTCCAACAATTGGGAGGGTGAGATAAGATCACTGTGAGTTTGAGACTACATAGTGAATTCCAGGTCAGCCTGGACTAGAGTGAGACCCTACCTCGAAAAACCAGAAAAAAATAAAAAGTAAAAATAGGGCTGGAGAGATGGTATAGTGGTTAAGGTGCTTGCCTGTGAAGCCTAAGGACCCAGGTTCGAGTCCCCAGAGCCCATGTAAAGCCAGATGCACAAAGTGGCACATGCATCTGGAGGTCATTTGCAATGGCTAGAAGGCCTAGCACGCCCATTATTTCCATCTTTCTCTCTCCCTCTTTCTCTCTCTCAACTAAATAAAACTTTTTTTAAGTAAAAGTAAAGTTGCAGAAACAAGCCAAGATTATTTCAGCAATAGAATAGGACTAGGAATACTCAGTATTCCTTCAGTATCCGAGGCTTCCCTGTGAGAGCCTTTTCCCTCCCACCCCTGTCCCTTCTCAAATCAATGCTTGTTTCCCCAGGGGAATAAATGTGGACCATGCAAACCCTAGGAACTGCTGCCACTCTTCCGGGACACTGTGAGCAATGCCTTACTGCTAAAAAACAAGGGGCCTTTGAGAGAGTGGTCATGAGCTTTAGAGTATAAACAAAAGTATAATTGATAAGCTCTCTTGTCTGAACTTTGTCTCTGAAATAAGTTTAAATGCCTGAAAAAGCTACTGTCCATTCCATCCTGCACTTCACAAAGATGATAATGGGAGGGGAGCTGGAGAGATGGCTCAGCAGTTAGGGCACCTGCCTGCGAAGCATAAGGATTCAGGTTTGATTCTCCAGTTCCCACATAAGCCAGATGCACAAGGTGCTGCATGCATCTGGAGTTCATTTGCATCTGGAGTTCTTTTGCAGTGGTTAGAGGCCTTGGCGTACCCATTCTCTCCCCCTCTCTAATAAATAAAATTATATATATATATATATGTATATATATATATGTATATATATATATATATATTTATATTTATATAGGTTTTTTGAGGTAGGGTCTCACTCTAGCTCATGGGGCTGGGTATAGTGGTGCACGTCTTCAATCCCAGCACTCGGGAGGCAGAGGTAGAAGGATCACCATGAGTTCAAGGCTACCCTGAGACTAGATGGTGAATCTCAGGCCAGCCTGGACTAGAGTGAAACCCTTCCTTGAAAAACCAAAATAAATAAGAAGATGATAATGGGGAACTGGAGTAGGGGACAGCTGAGAGGGAACATTGGCCTTCACAGTCATAGTGACAATGAGGGAGAAATAGGAGCAAGGTAGTTTTGTGCTTCTTTTTTACAGGTAGTCAGTTAAAAACAAGAGTCCCAAAGAGAGAACCTGTCCTAGCAGAACTAGAACTCAGGGCTAATCCAGTCTCATCCATAATGGCTACAGCACTCCCCACAATCTCATACACCTAGGTGGGCTGGCCTTTGAATCCACGAACCAATCAGGTCACTCCCTTACATACCTGAGTCTGAAGACAAAAATCTATCCTAAGTAACTATAAGGCACTTGTCCTGCATGCGAGCAGGTGCTTGCTTGATTGTCCATTCTGTTAGAAAATTTAAAAAATTATTTATTTATTTGAGAGAGAGAGAGAAAGAGGCAGAGAGAATGGGTACACCAGGGCCTCCAACCACTGCAAACAAACTCCAGATTCATGTGCCACCTGTGCATCTGGCTTACGTGGGTACTGGGGAATCAAACCTGGGTCCTTAGGCTTTATAGGCAGCAAGTCCCTTAACCACAAAGCCATCTCTCCAGCCCTGATTACTCATCCTCATACATCTGGATTTCCAGGTACCTGCCATGATAAGCCCTTCCCCCATCCCAGCCAGGCTGGGAAGGAGAATTTCTTCCCTGTTACCCCCTCTAAATTTTGACCTTTTTCCAATTTCCCTTGAAATCTCCCTTTCACATCTTCTTTCCACTCCCTAGAACTTCTTCTCCACCAAGCAAAGAATCTCCTGGATACATCTTTTGGCATGGACTTTCAGGACCTGCCTTCCACATGTGTGTGTAACCATCCCAGCCCTTCCCTGGATACTAGTTTTCCCTAAATAAACTTCATAATTAATAATTTACCCTACTCAAAGTCTGTTTTTTCCAATTCTCTGATAAATGGGCAGGAATCTACAAGTTGGGATTCACAGGCCAAGGAGGGACCCTATACCTCCCAAGTCCTGTAACAACACTTCTAAAGTACAAGGCGATGGCCTCTCCAAGAAGTCTGAAAACTGAGGTAGGGACACAGAGATGGTCCCCAGTCATGGAGGTCAGGAAGCCCTGGGCTAGAAAGTCTCCTGGTCTCACCTGAGAGCTTTGTAGCAGAGAGTTGGAAACACAGGGCTTTTCTTTCTTGTGGTGCTGGGGATTCAACCCAGCACTTCACATTTGGCCTCTGCCACTGGGCCACATGCCCACCCCTGGGAAACGGAACATTTAAGTCTAAGAAATCTGTAAATTAGCAAAATGAGGAAAGTGCAGAGCTGACAAGATAGCAAGATATCACATTCCTTTCTATTCTGAGAAAATAAAACTTGTACTGTTTGCAGAAGGAGCCTGGTAGGGGAGCTGTAAGTGGCAATCATTTGTGTGTGAACAAAGGTAGATCAATAATTAGAGGTTGTGCAGATTCAACCAGGTATTCACGCTTGAAAGACTCAAGTTTGGTGAGGTAGGAGAGAATGAGTAATTACATTAAAAATAGTTATAGGAGTTCGACCTTCCCAAAGAGCAATGAACCAGGAGGCGCTTTTTCACCAAAGCTGTGAAGCTGGCTTTCCTGCTGCACTTGGCATCACATGCTGTCTGGAAAAGTCTAACAGGGTTGTGGCAAGGACGCTGAAGGGCTCCACAGCAACAGAAAAGGTGTTGGGTTTTAAAGAAACAGAACCAGCAAGGCTGGCACTTCAGAGCTGCTTGTCAGGAAGCTCCTGGGGGGCAGCTCACAAAAAATTCAAGGCAGCCTGGGGTACAGGGCTCACTGGAACAAGGGGCTCTGGAAACCAACCTATAGCTCATCTTTAGAGACAGTCAAGTCCTTGACCCTAAAGAAAACAGTGACTACAAGTGACAGTGGCAGCATAGTCCTTTTACTCACACACTGTCCCAGTGCACTTGCCCTCTGTGGACATGCTGCACTCTGAGATGAAGCTTTGGCTCTGAGGTGCCAGGAAACAGCAGGGCCAGAAGGGCACTTACTTCATACATTACGCACTAGCTGGCAGTGAGCCAGGCTCAGAAACAGGCAGGTCTGAAGTAGGAGAGATGAGAGGGGACATCCGTGGGTATCTGCAGGAGAGTACAGGTGGAGGGTCTGAGGGGGACAGAATGGGCATGCCAGGGCCTCTAGCCACTGTAAACAAACTTGATGCATGTGCCACCTTGTGCATCTGGCTTAAATGGGTTCTGGGGAATTGAACCTATGTCCTTAGGCTTCACAAGCAAGCACCTTAACTACTAGGCCATCTCTCTAGCCCCCTCTTTTCCCTCTCTTAATCTAATAAAATCTTTCTAAACTTTACCCTCTGGTCTACGGATTTTTTAAATGTTTATTTATGAAAGAGGCATGGGTCTCTAGCCACTAAAAACAAATTCCAGATGCATGAGCCACCTGGGTAGGTCCTATGTGGGTACTGGGGAATTGAAACTGAGTCCTTAGGCTTTGTAGGCAAGTGCCTTAACCATTAAGCCATCTCTCCAGTCCATAATGATTAATCTTGATAATCATTTGTGTTTCCTTCCTAACCATCCTAAGGCAGCGTCTTTTTGCAATAAAAGGAAATATCTTCATCAAACCATTTTTAATAATTTTAGAGGCAGGTACACACATGTAAGAAATTATATGCCAACTTACTGATCTTTTTAAAGAACCTTGTCACCCTACCTTGCTAGGGAGAATTATGATCCCATAACTGAGAAGGGACATAAAGGAAGGTGGCAAAGAAAATGTCACATCCTGTGAAACAAACACTGAGGGACCTGGTATGACACCAGGAATCTGCTCAGTATATGTTTTTGTGTAATGCCAAGAAAAACACTGTAAAGTTCTAAGTGGTCCAAAACTATTCCCATACATTTTGTGATTTTTCTCATATAATTGTTTTCTTTTCTTGATGGTGCTGAGGATTGAACCAGGGCCTTGTACATACTGGGCCAGCACGTTAGCACTGAGTCACACCCCAAGCCTTTAAATTCCTTTATATAAGGGGCAGAAATAATGTCTACCTCTATCTAGTTTATACAATCTTTTTTTCTCCTTTTAGTGAATATAATCTGAATATAAAGAAATGAGGCTTTAATTTCCCAGAAGCCACATAAATGCTTGCTCATGGTCCTCCCATCCCAGTGTGCCAAGCATGTCTTTCAGAGCCCCTGAGACAACAAACACCACAGTAGTTAAAGCTTGAATAGCTCTGTTCCCGTCCACCCACCACCAAGCCTTCAGACATCTCTGTTGAAAAGGTCAAATGTAAACACTGCATGACCTTCAATGCTGATGTCAAAACTTGCAGCTAGGGCTAGAGAGATGGCTTAGCAGTTAAAGTGCTTGCTTGCGAAGCCTAAGGACCCAGGTTCAATATCCTAGTACCCACTTAAGCCAGATGCAAAAGGTGGCTCATGCATCTGGAATTCATTTGCAGTGGCTGGAGGCCCTGGTGCACCCATTCTCTCTCTCTAATAAATAAAATTAAAAAAAAAAAAAAACAGGCTGGGAATGGTGGTGCATGCCTTTAATCCTGGTACTCAGGAGGCAGAGGTAGGAGGATTGCTGTGAGTTCAAGCCCACCCTGAGACTCCACAGTGAATTCCAAGTCAGCCTAGGCTAGAGCAAGACCCTACCTCGAAAAAAACAAACAAACTTGCAGCTAAATGCAAAGGGAGTGCTAAATAAATTACTAAGTCTTCTGAGGTGGGATGACTTTGCTTTTCCAAAAATTATAGCTAATTCTCTTCAAGGAGAATGATATACAGAAGTAATTTTACAATGTGTCCTAGATTAAAATCAATTTCTACTATAGTAACTAGAGTAATTTATATTAAACTAAAATAGAAACCAAAAGAAATTGCCATGTTAAGCTAAATGTTGTCTTATTTCCCATAAATGAGAAACTGTCTTAGTAATATAATATTTTTTAAAAATAATTTATTTTTTACTAACAACAATCTGGAGATTGTAAATAGTATCCCATGTCTTTTTTCTTCTTTTCTTTTCTTTTCTTTTTTTGAGGTAGGGTCTTGCTCTAGCCCAAGCTGATCTGGAACTCACTATGTAGTCTCAGGTCAGCCTCAAACTCACAGAAATCCTCCTACCTTAGCCTCCCAAGTGCTGGGATTAAAGGTGTGCACCACCATGCCTGGCTCTCTTAATATAAATAGGACAAAACATCCTGGACTAGGGATTATAGCTCAGTGGTAGAGCATTTGACCCACATGTGCAACCAACACATCAAACATCTTCCTGAAATTCCAAAATATTTAACATAAGAAGGCTTTTTTGTATTTGTTTAAAATCTTGTAATCTTTCTATTACACCGTTTATGGAAAGGTAGAAAGAACCACTCAGACTGATCTTCCCGGGTTGCTACTGTCATCTGGTGGACAACTCTAGTATTACTAACACCAGTGGGCATTTGCTCTTAAGAATCACCATAGATTCTTAGGCAGTTAATGGATGGTTCATGATTAAGGTTGTTTCCCCTTCCTCTTTTTAATTTCTAATATACCACCTATCTCTGTTACAATGAAAAAAAAAAAGCCTGAACACATTTTATTTGTTAAGACTTGGGCTTAATGAGTTAAGGGGCAAAAACATCACCTTGATTTCTCAGAGGTCTCTCAAACAAGACTGATGAATTATGGGAAAATTTCAAAGTGTTTCTATCATATTTAGTGAAAATGGACAACAAAAAAGTGTTCAGATACTAGGCCAGTGATGAACATGTCTTGCAAGCAACTTGGTCCAGGCCAATTAGCAGACTGACAGGGCAGTGAGGAACCCTGAGGACAGAAGTCTTAGACAGTTGTTCAGAGACTCAAGGGCAGTGCATAGCTTCCTTACAGTCAGCCAGGCCTGGGAGAGAGGTGGGACGTACCTCTGCAGTCTGCTCTTCTGTGGTGCTCTAGTTTCTAAAACCCACAGCCAGGGCTGGATAGATGGCTTAGTGGTTCAGGCACTGTGAAGTTAAGGACTCAGGTTAAATTCCCTAGGACCCATGTAAGCCAAATACACAAGCTGATTCATGCACCTGGAGTTTGTTTGCAGTGCTGGAGGACCTGGCGTGCCCATTCTCCCTCTCTCTTCCCCTCTTTCTCTCTATCTCTCTCTCTCTCTCTCTCTCCCCCTCCCTCTTCCTCTCTCAAATAAATAAATAAATAAATATGTTTTTAAAAGAATAGAGAAAGAACCATGGGAGATACACATGGTGTTCACAACATTCCTAATTCCAGAAGAAGGAAATACAGAAAATTACACAGGTTTGAATACATAATAGCTTAAAATTTTAATACTGAAAGGCAGAACTTCCTAAATTCAGAAAAACTGAAAGGAAATCTACACCTAGACACAATATTATGAAACTTTCAAATGCCAAATATTTTAAGAAAAAGAAAATCAGAAACAATTACAGGGAACAGCAATTATCCTCAAGGATACAGTGATTTGAACAACAGCACACTTTTCAAGAGCAACAAAAGATGGTATCTTCAAAGCGCTGAGAGAAACTGTCAACCAGCAGCCTTGTTACCTCCCACACATGCTCCTGCAAACAAACCCAAACAATGTAGGAAGCATTCATGAACTCCAAAATGAGTAAATAAAGAGCTCGAGTTCTTAGGAAAGACACTATCAGGAAAGAAACTGAAGATTACTCACCAAAAAACTGTCACAAAGCATGTATAGGTTGTGACTCAACACTCTGCCACGAATGAAAACAAAGTAATGATTACTTTTATTAAAAACAAATGAGTGTGGATCCCAGCTACAGATGATTGGGCTTCTGCGTGAGAATGAAAACACTTAGTAGCAGAGGCCAGTAAGTTAAAAAGGAGACATAAAGGGAAGAGAAAGGAAGGGAGGAGGATACTTAATAGGTTGATATTGTATATATGTAATTACAATGATTGTAATTGATGGGGAGGTAATATGATGGAGAATGGAATTTCAAATGGGAAAGTGTGGGGGTGGGGAGGGAGGGAATTACCATGGGATATATTTTATAATCATGGAAAATGTTAATAAAAATAAAAAAAAAAAGAAAGAAAGAAAAATGAGGCTGGAGCTGGAAAGATGACTTAGTGTTGAAGGCACTTGCCTGCAAAGCCAAAGGATCCAGGTTCATCTTCCCAGGACCCACATAAGCCAAGGTGGCGTATGTGTCTAGAATTGGTTAGCAGCAGCTAAAGGCCCTGGTGTGCCCATTCCCTCTCTCTTCCTCAATTTCTCTGGTAAGTAAATTAATTTTTTTAAATAAATGAATAAAATAGATCAGGGATGAAAGAATTAAAAGGAGGGAAAGGGGGTTTGGAGAAATTGCTCAGTGGTTAAAGGTGTTTGTGAGCAAAGCCTGACAGACTGGGTCCAATTCCCCAATACCTATGCAAAGCCAGATGTACAAAGTGGCACATGCATCTGGATTTCATTTTCAAAGGCAGGTGGCCCTGGCATGCCCATTCAGTCTCTCTCTCTCTCTCTCTCTCTCTCTCTCTCTTTCTCCTTATAAATAAATAAAAATATAAATTTTTTTTAAATTAGTGTAGAAATGGTCCAGGGAGATGGCTCAGTCGTTAAAGTGCTTGCTATGCATACATGAGAACCTGAGTTTGAATCCCCACTACCCACATAAAATGACAGGAGTGGTGGCATGCATTTTAATCCCAGCCCTGGGGAGGTGGAGACAGGGAGTCCCCAGAGTTCGCTGGCTAGCTAAGCTAGCTGAATTGATGAGTTCTGGGTTCCATGAGAGACCCTGTCTCAAAGAATAATGTGGAGAGAGACTGAACTAAAAAAGGGGCTTTCCCAACCCACCCCACATCAATCTCTGGACTCCTCATGCACAGACACACATGGATGCATCCACACACATGACTGCACACATGCATGAACCCCCTCCTCACACACATGCAACACACATATATCTGCAAAAAATTTTAAGTTATTTATTTATTTTGGGGTTGCCCTCCTCCTTCTCCTGAGAAGATGATGGGTAAGTCTAGGATGAGGGACCATACTGGAAAAGCTAGGCTTCCTGCACAGCTGGCCTGAGCAGAGCCCCTGTTCAGGCAGGATTGGTCACTGAGATTTGGGGTGTTTGGTAATGTAGCATAAACTAGCCTAAAGTAATTGATATGTGGCATAAACCAATCAGTTACATGATAGTGTGGCTGTGGAACATGCATCACATGGGCAACGTAGAAGCATGCAAGTGACTCTGAAAGGGAACATCCATCTCTAGGGCTAGGGAGATGGCTCAGTGGATTAAGCTCTTGCTGCCCAAGTGTGAGTACCCGAGTTCAAAACCCTAGCGCACATGTAAAAAGCCAGAAGCCATGGCAGGTGTTTATAATCTCAGCCACAGAAAAAAGGAAGATGGATACATAAGAAACTTCCAGAAGCTCCAGGATCAGTTATCCTGGGGAAAAAATCAGTGGTGAATGAGAGAACCTGCCTCAAAGGAGGTAGAAGGTAAGGTCTAACACCTGAAAACTGTCCTCTGATCACACTCACATACTGGCACACACACGTCTGCACTCATACTCATGAACAGACACACACACAACACACATATCCAAAAAGAAGCATTATGTCTCTCTAGTATTATGCCTTGTAAACATCTACAATACTCTACTGAACAGCCTATGTCTTTGTGTCGATCATGAAAAATATTGAATTATAAAATAGTTAATTGACATATCCGCTTTAAACAATCAATACCCACAAGACCTAATAAACACCATAGCTACTTATGATTATAGTTTCTGAAAATTACAAAAGACAAGGAGATGGGGCACTGGACCAAGTTAGGTCCTGTTTTTCAGCCCCGCCTGTGGAAGGACCTCTGCTTTGTGTCATATCTTCTTTTTCTTTTTGGTATTTTCTTTTTCAGATTTTTTATTTTAATTATTTATTTGACAGAGAGAAAGAAGGAGAGAGGGGGAAAGAGAGAGAGAGAGAGAGAGAATGGGTGCACCAGGGCCTCCAGCCAGTCTGCAAATAAACTCCAGATTTATGCACCACCTTGTGCATCTGGCTTACATGGGTCCTGGGGAATCAAACCTGGGTCCTTTGGCTTTGCAAGCAAGCGTCTTAACCACTAAGCCATCCCTCCAGTCCATCTTTTTGGTATTTTCAAGGCAGGGTCTCATAACCCAGGCTGATCTGGAACTCATTCCCTTATTTATTTTTAATTTATTTTCTTTTATTTATTTGAGGGAGAGATAAAAAGAAAGAGGCAGATAAAGAAAGAATGGACATCTAGGTCTTCTAGCCACAACAAAGTTCATATGCATGCGCCACCTGATGCATCTGGCTTACATGGGTACTAGAAACTCGAACCTGGGTCCTTAGGCTTCACAGGCAAGTGCCTTAATCACTGAGCAATCCCTCCAGATATTAATTTTTTTTGGTTTTTGCTCTAGCTCAGGCTGATTTGGAATTCATTATGCAGTCTCAGAGTGACCTCAAACTTACAGCAATCCCCCTATCTCTGCCTTGCAAGTGCTGGGATTAAAGACATGCCCCACTACACCAAGCTCTAATTTAATTTTTCTTATTTTTTTGTTCATATTGTTTTATTTTGTTTTTCAAGGTAGAGTTTCACTCTAGCCCAGGCTGACCTGGAATTCACTATGTAGTCGCAGGAGGTCACAGCAAACCTCCTACCTCTGCCTCCCAAGTGTCTAATTTAATTTTTTTTTGTGGGGGGATTTGAGGTACGAGTCTCATGAAGCCCAGGCTGACCTGGAATTCACTATGTAGTCTCAGGTGGCCTTGATAATTTAATTTTTTTTTTTTTGAGGCAAGTCCAACAGACTGGTCTTAAAAAAACTAAATATTTTATTTTTATTTTTATTTGAGAGAGAAAGAGGCATTGAGAGAGAAGGAGGAAGAGGCAGATAGAGAGAGAATGAAGGGGCACTGCAGGGCCTTCAGCTGTTACCAAAGAACTCCAGAAGCATGTGCCACCTTGTGCATCTGGCTTACGTGGGCCCTAGGGAATTGAACCTGGGTCTTTTATCTTTGCACGTAAGCACCTTAAAGCTAAGTCATCCCTCCAGCCCTGGACTTTTTTTTTTTTTTTAATAAAAGACAGTGAAGAGTGACAGTGGGAGCAAGAGTGAGAAAGAGAACTGACACGCTAGGGCCTCCAGCCACTATAATCAAACTCTAGATGCATGTGCCACCTAGTGCACATGTGTAACCTTGAGCACTTGCATTACCCTGCATCTGGATTACCTGGGACTTGGAAAGTTGAATATGGGTCCTTAGGCTTCACAGGCAAATGCCTTAACTACTAAGCCATCTCTCTAACCCTAATTTAATTTTTTAAATTAATTAATTTATTTATTTGAGAGCGACAGACACAGAGAGAAAGACATATAGAGGGAGAGAGATAGAATGGGCGTGCCAGGGCTTCCAGCCTTTGCAAACGAACTCCAGATGCATGCGCCCCCTTGTGCATCTGGCTAACGTGGGACCTGGGGAACCGATCCTCGAACTGGGATCCTTAGGCTTCACAGGCAAGTGCTTAACTGCTAAGCCATCTCTCCAGCCCCCTAATTTAATTTTTTTTTAATTTTATTTATTTATTTATCTATTGAGAGAGACAGACACAGAGAGAAAGACAGATAGAGGGAGAGAGAGAGAATGGGCACGCCAGGGCTTCCAGCCTCTGCAAACGAACTCCAGACGCATGCGCCCTCTTGTGCATCTGGCTAACGTGGGACCTGGGGAACTGTTTTTTTTTTATTTAATTTTTTTAATTAAGGCAAATATGGAAACACCACAAAGGAATCAGATGAATTTATGAATAAAATGATAGAAAAGGAATTAGAAAAGTGAACAACATGAATGGAGACAGAAAACTGAAAAGGAGTCTAGAGAAAATGACAGGTAAGAAAAAAACCCAAGGATGATGGGACAATCCATAAATGTAAAGGAAATAGTGTATGGTGGCCATACTCTATGGTGGCGTCCTATATAATCCTTGTGAGGCCCATCTTTGCAAAAAAAGTCCTCTCTCCTTGAAGGAATCTGGAAACTGTGCTTTGCTCCTAACCAACCACATTTGTGAATTTGTGAAGGACTTTCACATGTGTGATTAAAGTCAGTCCCATGCCAGTGAATTTTATTCTCTCTCTCTCTCTCTCTCTCTCTCCCCTTGCAAATAAATAAATAGTTTTTTTTTTTTAAAAAAACATTGCCCCACATGGACCAAGCCTAAAAACCTTTAAAAGAAAGCCAATACTTCTAAAAGAACTCTTAAAGTTAAGCTATACACTTCTGCTGTCATTAAAGAAGCAAGTCGGGGCTGGAGAGATGGCTTAGCAATAAGGCACTTGAATGCAAAGCCAAAGAACCCAAGTTTAATTCCCCAAGACCCACGTAAGCCAGATGGACAAAGTGGTGCATGCATCTAGAGTTCATTTGCAGTGGCTGGAGGCCCTGGCGTGCCCATTCTTTCTTTTTCTATCTGCGCCTCTCCCTCCCTCCCTCTCTCTCTCTCTCTCTCTCACACACACACACACAAATTAATTAATTAAAAATATTTTTTAGGGCTGGAGAGATGGCTTAGCGGTTAAGCGCTTGCCTGTGAAGCCTAAGGACCCCCGTTCCAGGCTCGCTTCCCCAGGTCCCACGTTAGCCAGATACAAAAGGGGACGCACGCGTCTGGAGTTCGTTTGCAGAGGCTGGAAGCCCTGGCGCGCCCATTCTCTCTCTCCCTCTATCTGTCTTTCTCTCTGTGTCTGTCGCTCTCAAATAAATAAATTAAAAATTTAAAAAAAATTTTTTTAATGGCCAGGCTATGGAGATGGATCAGTCATTAAGGCACTTAATTATAAAGCCTGACAGCCTAAGTTTCACTTCCCAGTACCTACATAGAGCCAGATGCACAAAGTGGCACATGCATCTGGACTTCATTTGCAGGAACTAGAAGTCCCAGTTGCACCCATTCTCTGTGTTTTTTTCTTGCTTGAAAATAAAAAAAGACCAGTTAAGATGGCGGCGTAGGTACCACGCCAAAGCAGCCTAGGGGGGAAAAGACAAAAAAAACTCAGCAAAATACACACTTTTACTAAAAAGTGAGTTGTATAGGAAATTGAAGCTGCAGCAGAGAAGTAGAAGAGATCCAGAGCCCACACAGATCGCAAAAGAGGCCCCTGCAGCTCTGCCAACAGCGGCAGCAGCGGCGCACCAGAAAGCCACCAGGCTCGCTCGAGCCGCAGGAGAAGCCAGGTGCAGGAGCTTCCCCTCACACCGGCGCTCTCTGCAACTCAGGAAACGTGAAGGGAGAGCGGCAGTGAGCAATGGAGGAGCAGACCACGAGGTAGAAGAACACGAGGAGCAGCGAGAGAACCAGAGCAGCTGCGGCTCCCTCCCCTCCCCCACCGCCTGAGCCCAGCTCCAGTGAACAGAGTAGTGGTCCCGGACCGGCCACGCCAACTTGAGCCGACAGCAGGACCCAAGCAGGAGCAGAGTCCGGCAGCAACATCAGCAGCTCTGGCACTGGTAACAGCGGCCCCAGCAGTAGCAGATCCAGTAGCGGTAGCAGTGGCAGAACCAGCAGCAGCAGCTTCAGAGGCAGCAGCAGCTTCAGAGGCAGCAGCAGCAGATCCAGCAGCAGCAGCCTCAGTGGAAGCAGCGGCGGTGGACCCAGCAGCAGCTTAAGCAGCAGCATGGCTCCAATAGTGGCAGCTATAGCAGCAGCAGCAGAGGCTGCAGCAGTGGTGGACACAGCAGCAGCAGCTTCAGCAGCAGTGGCAGCAGACCCAGCAGCGGCAGCTTTAGCAGCAGCAGTTCCAGCAGTGGGTGTGCTGATCTGCAGGGCTACACTTGCCAGGCTCAGTTTGCCCCACAGGAAAAGCCAGTGCCCAGCTCCAGAAATCAGAACAGCAACCTGACAACCCAGGCAGCAACTTGACTGAGACCAAAATCATCCAAGATAACTGGGATTGCACCAGGGAAGGGTCTCACTTGGTCACAAGCTGACTTGGATCCCTCAACAGACCAGAAATCTTAACCTCTTTGTTGATAGAAGATCTTGTTATAATAACTACTCTTGCATACATACTTGGAGCTGTTTTTGGTTGGATGTGTACAGTGTTTAGTTAACTTTTAGAATCTACCTATATTTTATTCCACTCAGCCTACTTGAATACTCCCATAGCAGGGAAACTCAACCCCTAGGAACACCGTTGTAGATACTCTGAGAGTCTTAAGAGCCACACCTAACACCTTAAGCCCCTACCCTGAAAATATATAACATCAAATCAATTGATACAGCTAAGAATACCCAGCTAGCTAGAAAATCCAAGCTTTAACTTAATCCAAGATGCAAAAATATATACATTATAACACAAGAAACACTAAAAAGCAAGAAGATATAAATCTACCTAAAAGTATTAATGCATCAGAAGTGACCTTCAGTGAGAATGAGTTAGAGGAAATGCCTGAGAAAGATTTCAAAAGAATGATTGTAAATATGTTCAAAGAGGTCAAAGAACAAATCAAAGGAATCAAAGAAGAAATCGAAGAGGAAGCCAAAGCAATAAAAGAGGAAATCAAAGAAGACACAGAACACCAATTTAATGAAATAAAGAAGGCAATACAAGACATAAATAAGGAAATAGACATAATAAAGAAAAACCAGTCAGAATTACTAGCAATGAAGAACACAGTTAATGAAATAAAAAACTCTGTAGAAAATCTCACCAGTAGAATGGATGAAGGAGAGTACAGAATATCTAAGCTAGAAGACCAGGAGGCAGATCTAATACAGTCCAACAAAGAGAAAGCAAACTTACAGAAAAGTATGAGTGGGAATTTCAAGATATTCGGGACACTATAAAAAGATCAAATATAAGAATTCAGGGCATAGTAGAAGGAGAAGAATTCCACTCCAAAGGCATAGTAGGCATCTTCAACAAAATCATAGAAGAAAATTTCCCCCAAATTGGGAAAGAGGTGCCATGCAGATACAGGAATCCTTTAGAACCCCAGCCAGACAAAACCTGGAAAGAACCTCTCCCCGCCATATTATAATCAAACTTCCAAACACACAAGCCAAAAAAAAATATTGAAAGCAGTCACAGAGAAAAATCAAGTTACCTACAAAGGCAAGCCCATCAGGATTACAGCAGATTATTCAACACAAACTTTAAAAGCCAGAAGGGTTTGGAGTGATGTATTCCAAGTTCTGAAAGATAAAAACTGTCAACCAAGGTTACTTTATCCTGCAAAGCTATCCATCCAAATAGACGGAGAAATAAGGACATTCCATGACAAAAGCAGGCTAAAGGAGTATTTGAAGACAAAACCAGCTCTACAGAAAATACTTGATAGAATCCTCCATCTTGAAGAAAAGGAAAAGCACACATACAAGAAACCTAGAAAAAGCAAGCACTACTCAAATACTAGTTAACACAAGAGAGCACAGGTAGAACAGAAACCACAAAAAAAAAAAAAAATGGCAAGCATAAATACACACCTTTCAATAATATCTCTTAATATCAACGGCCTCAATGCCCCAACGAAAAGACATAGGTTTGCAGACTGGGTTAAAAAGCAGGATCCTACAATTTGTTGTCTCCAAGAAACTCACCTTTCTATAAAGGATAGACATTATCTTAGGGTGAAAGGTTAGAAGATGGTGTTTCAAGCATATGGGCCTAGAAAACAAGCAGGGATAGCTATCCTAATATCTGACAAGGTAGACTTTAGTCCAACGTTAATCAAGAAAGATAAGGAAGGTCACTTTATATTGATTAAGGGCACACTCCAACAGGAGGACATTACAATCCTAAACATATATGCGCCTAACTTGGGGGCTTCCAAATTCATCAAACAAACACTATTAGAACTAAGGTCACAGATAACACCAAACACAGTGGTGGATGGTTGACTTTAACACCCCACTCTCAACAAGTGACAGGTCATCACAGGAAAAAAAAAAACAGAGAGGCATCTAGACTAAATGAGGTCATAGAAGGAATGGACCTAACAGATATATACAGGACATTTCATCCAAAGGCTGCAGAATATACATTCTTTTCAGCAGCACATGGAACATTCTCTAAAATAGACCATATATTAGGACACAAAGCAAATCTTAACAAATTCAGGAAAATTGAAATAATTCCTTGCATTCTATCTGACCACAATGGAATTAAACTGAAAATCAGTAGCAAGAAAGGCTATAGAGCATACACAAAATCATGGAAACTAAACAATACACTACTAAATGATGAATGGGTCAATGAAGAAATCAAGAAGGAAATCAAAAAATTTGTAGAGTCAAACGATAATGAGAATACAACATATCAAAATCTCTGGGACACAATGAAGGCAGTTCTAAGAGGTAAATTTATAGCCTTAAGTGCCTATATTAAGAAATTAGAAAGGTCACAAGTAAACGACCTAATGCTTCGCCTTAAAGCCTTGGAAAAAGAAGAACAAGGCAAACCAAAAATCAGTAGACGGGAAGAAATAATAAAGATTAGGGCAGAAATTAATGAAATAGAACACAAAAAGAGCAATCCAAAGAATTAATGAAACAAAGAGTTGGTCCTTTGAAAGGATAAACAAGATTGATAAACCCTTAGCAAATCTGACCAAAAGAAAGAGATAAGAGACACAAATTAATAAAATCAGAGATGAACAAGGTAACATCACAACAGATTCCAGAGAATTCAAAAAATCATAGGGACATACTATAAAAGCATATACTCCACAAAGTATGAAAATCTGAAAGAAATGGATGATTTCCTTGATCTACCTAAATTAAATCAAAATGACATTAATCACTCAAATAGACCTATAACAAACATGGAGATCAGAACAGTTATCAATAATCTCCCAACTAAAAAAAGCCCAGGCCCAGATGGATTCACTGCTGAATTTTACCAGACTTTTAAGGAAGAGCTAACACCATTGCTTCTTAAGCTTTTCCAGGAAATAGAAAAAGAAGGAATTCTACCAAACTCCTTCTATGAGGCCAGCATCACCCTGATACCAAAACCAGGCAAAGATAGAACAAAAAAAGAAAATTACAGACCAATCTCCCTCATGAACATAGATGCAAAAATTCTCAACAAAATATTGGCAAACAGAATACAAGAGTATATCAAAAAGATCATTCACCCTGACCAAGTAGGCTTTATCCCAGAGATGCAGGGATGGTTCAACATATGCAAATCTATAAATGTAATACATTACATAAACGGGTTGAAGGACAAAAATCACGTGATCATCTCATTAGACGCAGAGAAAGCATTTGACAAAATCCAAAATCCCTTCATGATACAAGTCCTACAGAGACTGGGAATAGAAGGAACATATCTCAATATAATAAAGGCTATTTATGACAAGCCTACAGCCAACATATTACTAAATGGGGAAAAACTGGAAGCTTTTCCACTAAAATCAGGAACAAGACAAGGATGTCCACTGTCCCCACTTTTATTTAATATAGTTTTGGAAGTCTTAGCCATAGCAATAAGGCAAGAGACACACATAAAAGGGATACAAATTGGAACGGAAGAGATCAAGTTATCATTATTTGCAGATGACATGATTCTATATATAAAGGACCCTAAAGACTCTACTAGCAAACTGTTAGAGCTGATCAAAACCTACAGCAATGTAGCAGGATTCAAAATAAATACACAGAAATCAGTAGCCTTCATATATGCTAACAACAAACACACAGAGGATGAAATCAGAGAATCACTCCCATTCACAGTTGCATCAAAAAAAAATAAAGTACCTTGGAATAAACCTAACCAAGGAAGTAAAGAATCTCTACAATGAGAACTTTAAAACACTCAAGTGAGAAATTGCAGAAGACACTAGAAAGTGGAGAAACATCCCTTTTTCCTGGATTGGAAGAATCAATATTGTGAAAATGGCAATCTTACCTAAAGCAATCTACACATTTAATGTAATCCCTATCAAAATTCCAAAGGCATTCTTCATGGAAATAGAAAAAACAATCCAAAAATTCATTTGGAATCACAAAAAACCTCAAATATCTAAAATGATACTAAGCAACAAAAATAAGGCTGGTGGTATCATATCACCATTCCTGATTTTAACCTATACTACAGAGCCATAGTAACAAAAACAGCATGGTACTGGCACAAAAACAGACATGTAGATCAGTGGAACAGAATAGAGGACCCAGATGTAAGCCCAAGTAGCTATAGCCACCTGATATTCGATAAAAATGCCAAAAATACTCATTGGAGAAGAGAGAGCCTCTTCAGCAAATGGTGTTTTGAAAACTGGATATATATCTGCAGAAGGATGAAAATAGATTCTTCTCTCTCGCCATGCACAAGAATTAAGTCCAAATGGATTAAAGACCTTAACATCAGACCTGAAACTCTGAAACTGCTAGAGGAAAAAGTAGGGGAAACCCTTCAACATATTGGTCTTGGCAAAGACTTTCTGAATACAACCCCAATTGCTCAGGCAATAAAACCACAGATTAATCACTGGGACCTCATGAAATTACAAAGATTTTGCACTGCAAAGGACACAGTGAAAAAAGCAAAGAGGCAACCTACAGAATGGGAAAAAATCTTCGCCAGCTATATATCTGATAGAGGATTAATATCTAGGATATACTAAGAACTCAAAAAGTTAAATAATAAGGAATCAAACAAGCCAATCAAAAAATGGGCTATGGAGCTAAATAGAGCATTCTCAAAGGAAGAAATACGAATGACATATAAGCATCTAAAAAAATGTTCTACATCACTAGTCATCAGGGAAATGCAGATTAAAACTATATTGAGATTCCATCTCACTCCTGGCAGATTGGCTACCATCATGAAAACAGTTGATCATAAATGTTGGTGGGGATGTAGAAAAATAGGAACTCTTCTACACTGCTGGTGGGAATGCAATCTGGTCCAGCCATTGTGGAAAACAGTGTGGAGGTTCCTGAGACAGCTAAAGATTGATCTACCATATGACCCAGCTATAGCACTCCTAGGCATATATCCAAAGGACTCATCTCATTTCCTTAGAAGTACGTGCTCAACCATGTTTATTGCTGCTCAATTTATAATAGCTGGGAAATGGAACCAGCCTAGATGTCCCTCAACTGATGAGTGGATAATGAAGATGTGGCACATTTATACAATGGAGTTCTACTCAGCGGTAAAGAAAAATGAAGTTATGAAATTTGCAGAAAAATGGATGGACCTGGAAAGGATTATACTAAGTGAAGTAACCCAGGCCCAGAAAGCCAAGCGCCACATGTTCTCTCTCATATGTGGATCCTAGCTACAGATGATTGGGCTTCTGGGTGAGAAGGAAAATACTTGGTAGCAGAGACCAGTAAGTTAAAAAGGAGATATAAAGGGAAGAGAAAGGAAGGGAGGAGGATACTTAATAGGTTGATACTGTATATATGTAAGTACGATGATTGTAATGGGGAGGTAATATGATGGAGAATGGAATTTCAAAGGGGAAAGTGTGGGGGTGGGGAGGGAGGGAATTACCATGGGATTTTTTTTTTATAATCATGGAAAATGTTAATAAAAATATAAAAATTTTTAAAAAAAGAAAATTATTTATTCCTCCTTGTAATGAAAACCAATAAATAATTAACCAAAATTCCATGCACACTAGCAACAAAAGTTACAGAGAATGTGATCCCACACAGAATGACTTGACTAAACTGTGGATCCAAGATCTTCGAGCTGCAACTGGACTAAGCGGGAGTGACTCCTTAGCCTGGTAGCAGGACTCACAGCACCTCTGCTGCATCAGCAGACACAAATCAAGAAGGAACCTGAACTCTGCCCTGGACTGCCCAAAGGCAAAAGCAACAAGCCCAGTATTTTTCCTCTTTGCTAACTGACAGAACCGAACCAGCTAAGTGAGTCTGAATTCAGAGTTCAGTTTCCACTCCAACCTAAATGGTTCTGTCTCTAATTCTTTTGAGAGGGCTGTGGACACATAGCCCCATGAATTGACGACTGCCTATATAGCTTGTGTGGCCAACATCAAGCAGGCTCAGCCTTGAACCAAAGGAATCAACAGTGTCCTTCAGTAATAATTACCAATAATTCATTCAATTATTAACTTTAATCCTTCAGTATAACTACAGAGCTAGTGTCATTCAACTTGGACCCAAAAAAATGACACACACACCAAGGTGCTGAGAAGGCCCAAGTGACTGTAGTTTGGAACTGCTGTCCAACTGATTATGATGCAATGAGGGTAGGGGCAATCAAACAAGTACTGATATAAATGATACCATATGACAGAAGGGACTGAGGTCCCTGTTTCTCAAGCAGAGGCAAGAGGGACTGTGCCAAAGACCAGTCAGGGCACATACAGAATGTTCTGCATCTTTCTGGAATGTCAGTTTTACTTGACAGGCAAGTGGTTTAAATGTCTTTACATAGTAGCTACAGCCATGCACAAAGCTTTGACAATTAAGATCTCTGTTCAAGGCCTGGAGAGAGGGCTCAGCGGTTAAGGTGCTTCCCTGCAAATCCAAAGGACCCAGGTTTGACTCCCCAGGACTCTCATAAAACAGATGTACAAAGTGGTGCATGCATCTGGAGTTTGTTTTCAGTGGCTAGAGGTCCTGGCATACCCATTCATCTTCTCTCGCTCTCTCAAATAAATAAATAAATAAAAAGATTTTTTTAAAAGAACTCTGTACATTATACCTTAGTGAATAAAATGTCTTCGTTATACTAAAATATAGATATATTTTGGAGTAAAATATAAAATCTGCATTTACTTTAAAATTTTTTTCCCTTTTATTTAAAATTTATTTTTTGATTTTTTTTTTTTTTTCAAAGTAGGGTCTCACCCTAGCCCAGGCTGACCTGGCACTTACCCTGTAGTCCCAGGCTGGCCTCGAACTCATGGTGATCCTCCTACCTCTGATTTCCAAATGCTGGGATTAAAAGTGTATACCATTCCCCTTTTTAGTTATTTTTCCCCTTTTTATTTTTCAATTTTATTTTTTAAAGTTTCTTTGGGGAGAAACATATGAATGCATGTAGTTTATTTATTTATTGGGTTTTGTTTTTTTTTGAGGTAGAGTCTTGCTCTAGTCCAGGCTGACCTGGAATTCATTATGTAGTCTCAGGGTGGCCTTGAACTTTCAGCAATCCTCCTACCTCTGCTTTCCAAGTGCTGGAAATAAAGGCATGCTCCACCAGGCCGTGCTCAGCTTTACTTCTTTTTTTAAAAAACTTCTTTTTCTTTGTTTCTTTTTTGTTGTTGTTGTTGTTTGTTTGAGAGAGGCAGAGAGAGAGAGAATGGGCACACCAGGGCCTCCAGCCACTGCAAACAAACTCCAGATTGCATGTGCCACCTTTTGCATCTGGTTTACATGGATCCTGGGGAATCAAAGCCTTGAAATGGGGTCCTTAGGTTTCATAGGCAAACACTCAACTGCTAAGCCATCTTTCCAGCCCTTAGCTTTACTTTCTAATTTTTATGTTTATTGTTACTGAGATGTTGATCTTGCTCCAAAGGGAATAAGACAGTTTATTCTGAGCCAAACATGATTGACCATGGCCCAGTAACATGGCTCCCCTGAATAATATGTTTCATGGTGGAAAGGCGACATGAACTTTCAGAGTCAGGGAACAAAACAAAGTCACAAGTCACTTACCAAATACATTGGTGGGGATAAGAGATAAGCAGGTTCACAGCAAAGGAAGAAATCTCTTCTAGAAGTTTCAGATGTTCAAACATTCTTAGCCTTAGGATTGGTAGAAACTAGTAGTCTGGTAAATTAATTTTTCAAAAGTTTGCCTCTCAAGTGCTGGGATTAAAAGGCATGGACCACCATGCCCAGCTTTCCAAACTTTTTATGTCATAGTCAGGAGATCACATACAGATCAGAGGTTGGTAATAAATGGTTATTAGGGGTACTACAGTGGGGCGTGGTGGAGCACACCTTTAGATAATAGCACTCATGAGACTGAGGTAGGAGAATCAGTGAGAATTCAAGGCCAGCCTGGGGCTACAGAGTGAGCTCCAGGTCCTCCAGGGCTAGAGACCCTGCCTGGAAAAAAAAAAAAACAACAACAAACAAACTAAAAACTGAATAAACAACCTAGATGTGGTGGTACATGTCTTTAATCCCAGCACTTGGGAGACAGAACTAGGAGGATCACAGTGAGTTTGAGGACAGCCTGAAATTATATAGTGAATTCCAGGTCAGCCTGGGCTACAGCGAGACCCCACCTCAATAAACCAAAAACAAAACAAAAAGTGTACTAAAGATAGCCTACAATAATTTCGTCTCTAGATCTGCAACATTCCATCTCTCCACAATCACGAAGTTCTAATGAGTCAATCAGACTGCAGGATCTTTAACACAGATTTGGTTTCTCCATGAAACCACAGTTCACAGAGGTGGTCTAGTGATCAACTTGAGGAATAGCCTCAGAAATAACACACTGCAAAGAACTTTCTCACTCAAAAATGCAGAAGTGGGTTGGAGAGATAGCTCAGCAGTTACAGGCTTGGCTTGCAAAGCTCAGCCTCCATTCCCCAGTACCCACACAGTACCAGATGGGCAAAGTGGCACATGCATCTGGGATTTGTTTGCAGTGGTAGAAGGTCCTGACGTACCCATTCCCACTCTCTCCTGTGTCCATCTCTGCCTTTCTCAAATAAATAAATAAATAAATAAATAAATAATATATATATAAGATTTTTGTTTTGTTTTGTTTTGTTTTTTGAGGTAGGGTCTCACTCTAGCTCAGGCTGTCCTGGAATTCACTATGTAGTCTCAAGGTGGCCTCGAATTCTCGGAGATCCTCCTACCTCTGCTTCCTAAGTGCTGGGATTCAAGGCGTGCACCACCACGCCCGGCTAATAAAAATACTTTTTACAAATGCAGATGCAAAGCCTGGTTGTGGGGCAGGGATAGAATCTAAGAGTTGTGGAAAGGAGTATTTGCTGACTCTGGATAGAGATGGAGAACAATGTAGATTAAAGCAAGGGTTGGATCTGCCCAACCCTAGGGCCAAAGCATAGGTAGGGGGAGGGGAGTAGTGTGCCAAGTAGGGTCTGGGCTCAGGGTAGCCAGGACAAGTTACTTTATCTCTTACATGGAAACTTGATGTCTACAGTCAGTCCTGGACGCTCACTCATTTAAGCACGCGCCACCTACCAAGTGCAAGGGCACAACGCTGTGACACCAGAAGACAACACCACCACCACACGACCCACTGACCGCTTCACTAGGACTCGCGCCACACCACCCACGTCCCAGCACCCTTTGCACAGTTAGCCCCAAGCCAGCCAGAAGGCCCTGCGGGGGCGCGACCCAGGAGGCACTCCAGGGCCACGCCCCCTCCTCGCTCACCGGCTCCAGCCTGTCGTGCGCATGCGCCCCTCGCACTTCGCAGAGCTGAAGTACGTCGAGACCCCAGAGGAGAGTGCTGCAAGAAGAGGCCTCCGAGAGGGACGGGCTTCTCCTCTGCTCAGCATAGGCCGCGGCAGCCCGCTAGTCCCGCCTCTCCGACCGCGCAAGCCCGAGAGTGGAGTGAGGGCGTGTTTCCGGACTCACCTCAGCGAGAGGCGGGCTCACGTTCTCCCCGCCCCTTCCTTCCCGCTGCATAAAGCGATTGGCCGTCGTCCTGTCAATCAGAGGCGCCGGTCCCTCGGGTGGCGGTCTGGGGACTTGGTTTACATTTGGCGTGGCTGTCAGCCATAAGAGGGCCTTTAAAGTTTGGGTTTCTTTTTTTTTTTTTTTCCTTTGGTTTTGTTTTGTTCTTTCGGTTGAAGATGCCAGACAGCAACTTGGCAGGAGGGCTCAGTAACCGAAGCGAGGAGCAGGTGTCTGGCGCTAAAGTCGTCGCCCAGGCTCTGAAAACACAAGTACGAAGGGTACCCTCTGGAGTAAAAGGCTCCTACGGAAGTCGGCAGGGGCCAAGGCGTCGTCTTGGAGACGAGGAGATCGCGTGGGGCTGGGAGGCTTTTGGTCCTCTCTCTTTTGTTTTCACACTGAAAGGAAGAAAGACTCCGTCAGATGGTGAAAAGCAGGGCGTTTATTATTTATCTCTGTCCTTTGACCCTCCCCCCAGGATGTCAAGTACATCTTTGGTGTCGTGGGCATCCCAGTGACAGAAATCGCCATGGCCGCCCAAGAGCTAGGCATAAAGTACATCGGGATGAGGAATGAACAAGCGGTGAGTATGGACCACAGGTAGCCAATGCATGACAGTGGCAGCTGCACGTAGCAATCACCTTTTTTGGTTTCTCCAGGTAGGGTCTCACTCTAGCCCAGGCTGACCTGAACTTCACTCTGGAGTCTCACGGTGGCCTCGAACTCACGGCGATCTTTCTACCTCTGCCTCCCAACTGCTGAGATTAAAGCTGTGCACCACAACGACCAGTACTAATCACCTGTTAATTCCTTAGTTGACAGGGAAAAAATGAGATACATAGAGACTAAGTAAAACGTGCCTGAAGTCATGTATGATGGGTTTGAGTCTGTGTTCATACTTTAAAATTTTTTTATTTACTTATTTATTTGCACTCAGAAAGAGATAGAGAGGGCGAATGGGCACACCAAGGCCTCACTGAACTCCAGATGCATGTGCCACTTTGTGCATCGGCCTGTATGTGGTTACTGAGGAATCAAACCCAGGTCATTACGTTTTACAGGCAAGCGCCTTAATCACTTAGCCATCTCTTTAACCCTGTGTTCATACTTTTATATCTTAAAAATATATTTTATTTATTGCGAGAGACAGGTAGACAGTCTCACCAACAGGCTATGGGCACGCCAGGGCTCCTTGCTGCTGCAAACAGACTCCAGATGCATGTGCCACTTTGTGCATCTGGCTTTAAGTGGATGCTGGGGAATTGAACCCTAGGCCGGGAGGCTTTGCAAGCAAGTGCCTTTAACCATCTCCTCCACCCTATACTTTTCTACTTTTTTGTAGTGTGCCACATCTAAATGTTGGGCTTGGAAAGAGCAGGCTTTCTTTCCTATTAGGCGGAGATGTTATTTCATCACTACCTGTCTGTATTGCCAGTGCCTGGTGTGGTTGCTTGTACACAGTAGGTGCTCTGGGAGCTTCTGTGGGATGAGTGAGTGAAGAAAGGCTCGTGTTGCATAATGGGTGCAGAGGGCAAGGGGAAGGGCGTTCCAAATGGTTGAGGCAATATTGAAACTTGGGAGTGTGAAATGCCAGACTTAGTGTTTTTCCCACCTTCTTCAGGGGCCTTTTGGAAGCAAGAAAGGGAAGAAAATAGGACAGTTGGTGAGCTTTGACCACCCAGCCTCACCCCTCTCTCAGCGACTACCTTAAAAGATCCCAATTGACTTTTGGGATACTGTTAGCCCAGGCAAGGATGTATTTTACTTTCCACTTCCACTGTTGCCCTTTGATTTATGCCCTTGTCAGCTCTTGCCAGCCACCCTCTCTCTGCCATCAGCCATGAGCTCCCACAGAGCAGAAATTGCGGCTCACTTGTTATCCACAGGCTGGCTTTGTTCAGGGTTTTATATGGTGTAGATGCTTACTACTTTATGTATATATGGAAAGACATTTCTTAGCTACAAAGTTTGGAATTTATAGTCTTTTTTGTTTGTCTGCTTTTTGTTTTTTCGACGTAGGGTTACACTCTAGTTCAGGCTGTCCTGGAATTCACTATGTAGTCTCAGGGTGGCCTCGAATTTGTGACGATCCTCCTACCCCTGCCTCCCCAATGCTGGGATTAAAGGTGTGCACCACCACACCTGGACCTATAGTCTTTTTTAAAATCTGAAAACTAGCAACTGTTGTATTTGTATACTTCCCTCCCATTCCCCCCCCCCAGTTGTGCTGGGGTTTGAACCCAGGACCTACTGCATGCTAGGTGAGAACTCGGCCTCTGAGCTATCTACCACTTCCAGCCCTACCTTTTACTTTTTTTTTTTTTTAAACTTGGAACAACCTTCTGTTTTACCTGCATGAGAAAGTGTGTCTATTGCCTTATATTTTCTGGTGGTTTTTTTTAGGTGGTATGTCTGCCACTGTTTTTTATTCATATGTCAGACATTTATTGAGTGCGTATTCTCTGCTAGATATATGTCACATAGGGATGTAAAGAAGGAATAAGGTTTACTCTTGACCTTCAAGTTGAGCACAGTCTGACAAGGTTTGGGGAAGACAAATATAACAAGCTTAATCCCAAATAATACCTTTCACAACAGATATTCGTATAAGGAGCAGCAGTAGATGAGTGAGTGACTGGTTCTCTTTGGTGGGATAGGGAAGATTGCTCACAATGTCTGTTTATGATGCACAAGGGTAGTTTAAAGACTCGGTAAGCTGCGAGACAAGGTAGGTATGTGAAGGGGAGGATGTGAAGAATCTTCCAACTAGAAAGGGAGTTTGGACTCTTTTGTTTTTATTTTTTGTTACTCAGATAAAGTGGGAAGATCAGCAGTTTGAAATAAGCCTAGGCAACAAAGCAAGCCCCTATCTCAGAATAAAAGAAAGGGCAACCTTAGTAGTCAAGTGCTTACCTGACATGTATGATACTAGGTCTAATCCCTAGCACCACATTTAAAAATAAATAAATAAGGGCTGGAGAGATGGCTTAGCGGTTAAAGTGCTTGCTTGTAAAGCCAAAGGACCCAGGTTCAATTCCCCAGGACCCACGTAAGCCAGATGCACAAGGGGGCACATGCATTTGTAGTTCGTTTGTGGTGGCTGGAGGCCCTGGCATGCCCATTCTCTCTCTCTCTCCCTCTCTCTCTCTCTACCTGCCTATTTCTCTCCCAAATAAATAAGTTAAAAAATAAAAATAAAGAAAGAAGGTGAGTTGGTACTGTAGCTCAGTTAGTAGAATGCAGATAGTATGCACAAAGCCCTAGTTTTGTCTTCATAGCAAGTTCAGTGCCAGCCTGAGCTATATGAAACCCTGTTTTACTTATTTACATACTTACTTACTTCAGGGAAAGTTTCTCACAGAAGATATCTGTGGTGGTTTGAATGTGATAGTTGAATGTGTGGTCCCATAGACTCAGATGTTTCATTAAAATTGAGCTTACAACATGAGCTCCTAGCAGACAGATCCCCACTACAGGGGGTGTGTCACTGGGGCCAGATCTTGGAGTGCAGCCCCAAGGTATGTCCGGAGGTGGATCTTGAGTCCAGCCTCACTGGGTGTGTTAGAGCAGTTTAAGCTCTAGCTCTTCTTGCTTGCTTGTGTTGGTGGTCTCTCTGCTTGGATCTATGCAAGGGAGCCAGTTTGTGCCATGAAGGTACCCCAGGACTCTGTAAGTATGAAATAAACCCTTTCCTCCTGTAAGCTGCTTCTGGTCAGGTGTTTGTCTTAGCAATGAGAAGCTGGCTACAACAATGTCTGAGCAGTCTTGAAGGAGAAGTAGGGTACTCAGTAGGAAGGAGAAGTCAAGCTCTTCCAGAGTGGCTTGGACATTGTGGGGCACAGTGCCACTGACCAAGACTGGGAATGTACGAGGGAGAGCCAGTTTGATGGGGAAGGTACTGAGTTTAAGGTAAGAGTGGAATGGTTCAAAGGGAATGTGTGAGCCAGCTCAGAAGGATTCAGGAGCGTCTTTGTACTAGCCAGTGGTGTTGGTGGGTATGACTTGATTGTTTCTCATCAGATTCTTAGAGTAATCAAAACATATGTTGGAAAAATTGCTCAGTGGATAAAGGCACTTGCTTTTAAGCCCTGATGGTCTGAGTTTGATTTTCCAGTACCCACAAAGAACTCAGTGTATGCAAGTCCTATTCTGAGTGCTGTCCATATCTGAGATGATTTCTTCCTCTCAACAGTGGTGTGACTTTTGTTCATTTATACATAGGGGAGGAAGCCACTGTGCAGAGTATTTTGCCAGAATCTCTCAGTAGAGTGTAGGGACTGGGATCTGAATCAGTGCAGTTTGGCTTCAGACTTGACTGTCTTAAAGACTATGCACACTCTTCTGCCTGTGAGTGGTAGTCACTTGACTGTCTTACATTGTGTATACTATTCTGCCTGTGAGTGGTGATCATTTGACTGTCTTAGACTGTGTACTCTTCTGCCTGTGAGTGGAGGTCACTTGACTCTAAAAGTTCTAGGCATTGCATGACTATAATTCCATGGCACCTATGATTCCAGCACTAGGGAGGCAGAGACAGGAGAATCCTGCTGACTAGTTAGTCTAACTTAGTTGGTAGAGCCCCTGGCCAGTAAGAGACCTTGTCTAAAAAGAGATGGACTGGTTCTTCAGGATAGCACCCAGAGTTGTCCTCTGTCCTCCACATACACACATACGACATGTGCACAAATAATATACATCTGCAAGTAGTACTTTAAAATCAATGCATGGTTATAATCCCAACACCTGGAGAACTGAGGCAAGAGAACCATGAGTCTATCCTGGGCTACATAGCAAAGTCAAGGCCAACCTGAGATGAGATCCTGCTCACTCTCCAGAAAAGATGCATTTAAACATTGCTGTCATGAGAATGAAAGAAGGCATAAATGATCAATACCAGTATTAAAAAGAGGATATTCTCATTGACTCTGAAGACACAAATAGTTCTAAGATATTATGAGTAACAGAAAGTAAAGACAAATGTCTTTAGAAACTAAAACAGATACCTAGCCATTATTTGAAATTTATGGGTAGCACATTTCTTGTTAAAATGGATAGTCTTGGGCTGGAGAGATGGCTTGGTGGTCTAAGGACCCAGGTCCAATTCTCTAGGACCCACATAAAGCCAGATGCACAAGGTAATGTATACATCCGGAGTTTGTTTGCCGTGGCTAGAGGCCCTGGCATGACCATTCTTTCTCTCTATCTGCCTCTTTCTTTCTCTCTCTCTCTCAAATAAATTTTTCTTAAAAATTATAATTTTCCAATTCTTCTTTACTCTTCAGATGTTAGGCTTTTGTTTTGTTTTGTTTTAAAGACAGGGTCTCACTGTAGCCCAGGCTGCCCAGAAACTCATTCTGTAACTCCAGGCTGGCCTAAAACTCATGAGGAGCCTCCCATCTCAGCCTGGGGTTAAAGGTGTATGTCACCATGCTGGTTGAACTTCTAGGCTTTTACTAATTAAGCATTTTCTTGTACTTTTACTAAAAGCACCCTGATATATCTAAATCCTTGTGTTCTTTCTTTGTAGGCTTGTTATGCTGCCTCTGCGATTGGGTATCTGACTGGCAGGTAAATGAAAGTCTGTGTTGTTTCAGCTACACTGAAAGTTTGGGGTAGAAGTGTGATACCTTTCAGCTAAAGATTTAATTGATCTGTAACAAAGTAATTGGGAACCTCTGAGAGTCAGATCGAGGAGGGTGGGACATCCCTCTTGGATGCTCTAGCCCAGCCTACTTCTTATGAAAATGCTTGGCTCCCAAATGAGATTACTGGTGCTCATTCCACTTGATCAGGTGTTTGTGTGTGTATGTGTGTGTTTGTATTACTTAACTACTCCTCTTTTATTAAAAATTAATACTTGCTGAGTGTGGCAGCTCATACCTGTAATCCCAGCCCTTGGGAGGCAAGTTGGAAGATTGCCATGAGTTAGAGGCTAGCTTGGGCTACAGGGAAAGTTCCAGGTCAGCCTAGGCTATAGTGAGACCCTACCTTTTGCATCTACAGCCCAAAGTTTATGTGTATATATATATATATATATATATATATATATATATATATATATATATACACACACACACACACATACATACATACATACATACATACATATGTTTAATGCCCATTGTATAAAACTTGGAAAATGTAGAAATATGTAAGAAAAAATCTAAAATCACTTGTAATTTCATAACCAATAAGATTTTTGTCATTTACTTTTCTGGGTTTTTTCCACATTCGCATGTTCTTTTTCTGTTTTTGTTTTTGTTTTGAGGTAGGGTCTCGCTATAGCCCAGGCTGAGCTGGAATTTACTATGTAGTTTCAGGGTGGCCTTGAATTCATAGCAGTCCTCCTACCTCTGCCTTCCAAGTGCTATGATTAAAGACTTACATCATCACCATGCCCAGCCACATATATTTTCTAAGGTAGGATTTGCAATCCTACTATAATTTGTATCACAGTTCTTTCACTTTTGTTAGCCCTAATAATATTTTTGTTTCCAAAAATGAAATTAGTCACTGCCAAGAAATATAAAGAATATAAATATAAATATAAATATAAAGAAATGAGGTTTCTAATTCTTAACTTCACTCTTTGATAATACCACCTTCTGAATCTGAGCCCAAATAGGCATCCCAAAAATGGGCTTTTAAACACTTTTTGTTTAAAAACACTTCGTTTTTATATAAACAATATTCTGATCTTTTTGTTTAATCTGAAAAAAGTTTAAATTACTGATGCCTCATTGAAAATAATGCCAGAATGGTTATGTTAACAAGCTACAAGTTTATACTTGAAATTTTTATTTTTTAAATGTTGGATTCATTTGTAAGTGGGGGGGAGGGGCAGAATATAGGTATGCCAGGGCTTCTAGCCACTGCAAAGGAACTCCAGATGCATGCACTATTTTGTACATCAGGCTTTACATGTTTACTGGGGAATTGAACCCAGGTCATTAGGCATTGCAGGCAAGTGTCTTAATCCCTGAGCCATCTCTCCAGCCCTATACTTGAAATTCTTCATGTGCCAGAATGTGTAGAATGGCATTGTCTAGTTTAATAGCCATTAGCTTTATGTGGCTATTTACATTTAAATTAGGTAACATTAGAGGACATGTAAACTGTAGTTCCTCATTTGTAGTGGCCACATTTTAAGTTCTCCATAACTACCTGTGAGGAGAGCTAGAAAACATTTATACATATAAAATAATATAAACACAGAAAATATTTCTACTGCTGAGTTAATTCTGTGGGATAGTCCTGTTCTAGAAGTTTCATCTTTGGTAAGAATTATATTAATATACTTCAAGGCCTGTCATAGCTTTAAAAGGTATAAATATAATGTAGCATGCTGAATTATATAGAGATACTTTTGTCATTGAGTACTTTAGGCTTAGAATGGTACATGTAGGATAAATCCTTCAGAAAGATTTTGGGCAGGACATTACCTTCAGAACTACTTTCTCATGTAAGATCTATCATCATTATATTTGTTTGCTTAGAAGGCTGGAGCGATGGCTTAGCAGCTAAAGGCACTTGCTTGCAAAGCTCTGTCCTGTGTTTAATTCCCCAGTACCCATGTAAAGCCAGATGCACAAAGTTATGCATGCATCTAGAGTTCATTTGCAGTGGCATTAAGGCCCTATGTGCCCATTCTCTCCTTCTGCCCCATCTCTCTGCTTGCAAGTATTTTTTCTTCTTTTTTCTTTTGTTTTTTTGAGGTAGGGTCTCACTCTAGCTCAGGTTGACCTGGAATTCACTATGTAGTCTCAGGGTGGCCTTGAACTCAGTGATCCTCCTACCTCTGCCTGCCAAGAGCTGGGATTAAAGGTGTGCACCACCACACCTAGCTCTTTAAAAGAAATTCTTAAAAAGGAAAAAGCTTGCTTCTGTATGCAGTGAAACTTGTTCTAACTTAAATGTAACAGGAGCAAAACATGAAGAGGTTAGTGAAATACAGAGTGGAGATGAAAGAAACCTCATTTTTCACAAGAAGAAATCATACTCTTTTTAATTAAAAATATCCTAATAATTGTCATGCCAATTATATTTTTTAAAAAAAACTAAATGTATTGCCTTTGAAGTCCAAGAAAGTTCCCATGGAAATACTAACAGAATGTGATCAGTTATGAACATAAGCCAAAATTGCTTTCAAAGCTGAGATTGCTAGGGCATGTACCTCTAGTTTGGTTGTTAAACTTGATCTGCTTTTAATAAAATTAATTCCCCTTTGCTTCTAGGCCAGGCGTGTGCCTCGTCGTTTCCGGTCCAGGTTTCATCCATGCCTTGGGTGGTATGGCAAATGCTAACATGAACTGCTGGTAATCAAACTATTGTGGAAACATTTTCTTCCAGTGGCCTTTAGAACTGATCTAGGATGAAAAGAGTTGTGGTGGGGGAACAGAAAAATCCGCCAATGCTTAAAACTGTAGAAAAGTGATTGGCAGGAAAGGGAATAGAGATTTGGAAAGATAGAGGTCAAGGTGTATAAAATTTCAGTGGTAGCTAACCCTACCATTCTAATGTATAGCATAAGGATGTTAGTTAACAGTATTGTACTCTATATTGGAAATTTGGTAGAAGAGTAGATTTTGAGTACTTTTTTTCTCAATTTTTATTAACATTTTCCATGATTGTAAAAAATATCCCATGGTAATACCCTCTCTTCCCCCCACTTTCCCCTTTGAAATTCCATTCTCCATCATCTCCCCTCCCCATCTCAATCAGTCTCTCTTTTATTTTGATGTCATGATTTTTTCCTCCTCTTATGATGGTCTTGTTTAGGTAGTGTCAGGCACTATGAGGTCATTGAGTACTTTTTTTTTTTTTGCAGTGAACCATTGAGTTTTTGGGGTTACTTACAGGCGAATAGATGAAATTGTTACTTACGGGATCACAGACAACTCTAAGGCAACTATGGATTTCACAGCTTGGGTGGTATGAGAGTCTCTCCTCCTGAGTATTTTTTAAAATTTATTTTTTATATTGTTTATTTATTTGCATGGGAAATAGAGGAGAGAATGAGAATGGATGCACTGGAGCCGTTTGCCACTGTAAATGAACACCAGAGGCATGCACCACTTTGTGCATCTGGCTTTATGTGGCTACTGGGGAACTGAACTCAGGTCAGCAGGCTTTGCAAGCAAACACCTTTAACCACTGAAACATCTCCATAGCCCAATATGAAGTACTTTTACCACATGCAAAAAGCTGACATGATGACTATGTTACTTTTTGGCTATATCATCATTTTACTATGTTTGTGGATACAGAAATATGTTATATACATTAAATATTTGAGATAAAAGAGACAAACGTTAACAAGTAAAGTTTCATTCTTTAAGTGTGTGTATGTGTCTATGTATGTGAATATGCATAGAGTTCTGTTCAAGAGTTTCATTAATGTAGTTATTGTTGTAGTATTAAGAATTGAATCTAGGGCTGGAGAGATGGCTTAGCGGTTAAGCGCTTGCCTGTGAAGCCTAAGGACCCCTATTTGAGGCTCGGTTCCCCAGGTCCCACGTTAGCCAGACGCACAAGGGGGCGCACGCGTCTGGAGTTCGTTTGCAGAGGCTGGAAGCCCTGGCGCACCCATTCTCTCTCTCCCTCTGTCTTTCTCTCTGTGTCTGTCGCTCTCAAATAAATAAATAAAAAATTTTAAAAAAAAAGAATTGAATCTAGGGCCATAAGCATGCTAGTCAAGCTCCCTACCACTGAGCTTTATCTCCAGGCTTTCTTTTTACTTTTTATTTTGAGATAGGATTTTACTAAATGACTCAGATGGCTTTGAACAATCTCTGAGATGGCCTTGAATAATCTCAGAGCCCCAGGCAGGCCCAGAACTTTATGGTCCTCCTATCTCTGCCTCTCGAGTAGCTAGGTTTGCAGGACTGTACCACCATACTCAACTTAAAATTTTTTTTTGTATTTTATTCATTATCTATCTGAGAAGAGAGAATGAACTAGGGCTTCCTGCTACTGTAAACAAAGTCCAAAAAAGAAAAATAAAAAAAAAAAAAAAAAAAACAAAGTCCAGATGCATGCACCACTTAGTGCATCTGGCTTACATGAATACAGGAGAATCAAACCTGGGTTCTTAGGCTCTGCAGGCAAGCACTTTAACCTCTGAGCCATCTCTTCAGCCCTCAACTATTTTTTTAAACATCCCAGCTCAGTATGTAAAATATATATCTTTTTTTGTTTGTTTTGTTTTTTTGAGGTAGGGTCTCACTGTTGCCCAAACTGACCTGGAATTCACTATGTAGTCTCAGGGTGGTCTTGAACTCACAGCAATCCTCCTACCTCTGCCTCCCAAGTACTGGGATTAAAGGAGTGAGCCACCATGCCCGGCAAAATATGTATCTTAATTCTTCATCCTGTCTGGTATTGTTAGCAAGACAGTTGCGATTCTTACACTTTTTGAGTTTGCTTTACAAGTTGCTTAATATTCACTGTCTGACCTTGCCCTTATCCCTTCCTCTCTGACTTTATCAGTAATGACAGGTTGATGGTCAGTCAATTCAAAATAGATTTAATGTTGATAGTGGAATGGACTTCACTTTCTTTCTGGCACTGTGCTTCCTGTAGCTCTGCCCCCTTTCTCCCTCCATGGTCTTTCATGAGTTTATAAACTTTAGGGTCAGATAGTACACCCACAGGGTTTTGTTTTAAACTTTAGGATAAAAGTTTCCATGCTATAAAATATCACTCATTTTGGCACTTCCAAGTAGATTTACTTAGAAAAGTATAAAATGGGCTGGAGAGATAGTTCAGCAGTTAAAGGTGCTTGCTTCAAAGTCTGATGGCCTGGGTTCAGTTTCCCAGTACTCACATAGAGTCAGATGTACAAGGAGGCACAAACATTTGAAGTTCTTTGTCAGGGGCAAAAGGTCCGGGTGCATCCATGTTCTTCCTCTTTCCCCCTCCCTTCCCTCTCCTTCTGCTCTCTCTCCCTCTCTATGCTTACAAATAAATAAAGTTTTAAAAAAGAAAGTATAAAATATATAAATGAATTCTCTCCCCATCCAAAGAATAGTGGCATAAAAATCCCTATTTGTTATTATGTCTGGAAGTCTAACATCAGTAGCGAGCCTGGTGAAGTAGGTGAAGGTAAACATTTACTGTATGTTTTTTATTGTTCTGAAATTGAGAAGGTACCTCTTACATTAAATGGCATCTAAAGAACTTTTATTTATTTATTTATTTGCAAGCAGAGAGAGACAGAGAATGGGCATGCTAGAACCTGTATACCTGACTTTACGTGGGTACTGGGTAATTGAACCTGGGTACTTAGGCTTTGTAGGCAAGCACCTTAACCACTGAGAAATCTCTCTGACCCTTTTTTAAAAATCAGTTTTAAGTCGGGCGTGGTGGCGCACGTCTTTAATCCCAGCACTCGGGAGGCAGAGGTAGGAGGATCGCCGTGAGTTCGAGGCCACCCTGAGACTACATAGTGAATTCCAGGTCAGCTTGAGCCAGAGTGAGACCCTACCTCGTAAAACCAAAAAAAAAATCAGTTTTTATATTTATTTTATTTTGTTTATTAAAGAGAGAGAGAGAAATAGAAAAACATAGGGAATAGACACACCAGGGCTTCCTGTCATTGCAGACTCCAGACACATGCTCCACCTTGTGCATCTGGATTTACCTGTGTACTAGGGAATCAAACCCAGGCCATCAACCTTTACATGCAAGCACCTTTAGCTGCTGTATCATCTCTCCAGCCCCCTAAAGAATATCTGGTTTGTTTTTTTTTGTTTCGTTTTGTTTTGTTTTGTTTTGTTTTGTTTTGTTTTGTTGGGGTAAGGTTTCACTGCAGCTCAGGCTGACCTGGAATTCACTGTGTAGTCTCAGGGTGGCCTGGAACTCATGGCAGTCCTCCTACCTCTGCCTCCCAAGTGCTGGGATTACAGGCATGCACCACCATGCCTGACTCACCTGAAGAATTTTTAATCTCCAGTTTTGGAAGGAAGATGTAGTATTTTTTTTTTTCTGTGTGTCTGTCTCACCTAAACATGTATTAAGTTGTATGTTAGGCATTGGGCACTGTGCTGAGAGTTTTACATGATCTCATTGTAATTAGCTTTTTAAAAAATTACATTTTCAGGCCTTTGATTGTGATTGGTGGTTCCTCTGAAAGAAATCAAGAAACAATGGGAGCCTTCCAGGAGTTTCCTCAGGTATCTAACTTGTAGCGTACTGCAGTTAGTAACACAGTTAAACACTACTAAGAGCTATAGATACTAGATGAAAGCTTCTATCTGTAAAATAAAAGATTTTTTAAAAACAGGGCTAGAGAGATGGCTTAGTGGTTAAGGCACTTGCCTGCAAAGCAGAAGGACCCAGGTTTGACTCCCCAGCACCCACATAAGCCAGATGTACAAGGTGGCACATGCATCTGAGGTTCATTTGAAAGAGCTGGAGGTCCTGACATGCCCATGCTCTCTATTTGCCCCTTTTTCTCAAATTAAAAAATGGCTCTGTGTTCTTCCACAAGTGACGAAAATAAGATAGAAAAACAAATTCTACTCAAAATGATTACCAAGGTCTGGAGAAAAGGATATATATTTTAGGAGGAAGAAAAGTATTTCAAAAATTAAAAAAGCAAGGATTTGTCAACAGAACATTCTGGTTTAAAAAATAGTTAAAGGGCTGAAGATATGGCTTAGCGGTTAAGCGCTTGCCTGTGAAGCCTAAGGACCCCGGTTCGAGGCTTGCTTCCCCAGGTCCCACGTTAGCCAGATGCACAAGGGGCGCACGCGTCTGGAGTTCGTTTGCAGAGGCTGGAAGCCCTGGCGCGCCCATTCTCTCTCTCCCTCTTATCTGTCTTTCTCTCTGTGTCTGTCACTCTCAAATAAATAAATAAATAAATAAATAAATAAAATATTTATAAAAAATAAAAAAATAAAAAATAGTTAAAGAAGCTGGGTAAGTGGTTCATGCCTGCAATCCCAGCACTTGGGAGACTGAGGTAGGAGGATCACTGCGAGCTCAAGGCCAGCTTGTTCAACAGAGTGAATTCTAGGTCAGCCTACCCAAGGGAAAAAAAAGTTGTAGAAAACATGGGGTTGTGGAGATGGCTCAGTGGTTAAAGGCACCTGCTTGCAAAACCTGGCTGCCTAGATTTGATACCCCAGTACCAACATAAAGCCAGATGCACAAAGTGACATGTAAGAGTTTATTTGCAGTAGCAGGAGACCCTGGCATGCCCATATTCTCTTTCTCTTTCTCTCTTTCTACTCACAAGTAAATAATCCTTTAATCTTAGCACTTGGGAGGCCAAGATAGGAGGATCACTGTGAGTTCCAGACCAGTTTGAGACTACATAGTGAATTCCAGGTCTGCCTGGACTAGAGCGAGACCCTACATCAAAAAAACTAAAACAAAAGTTAAAACAAGAAGAGAAAAAGCAAATAGATAAGAGTACATAATTAACATTTAACTATTAATACGTTTGAGTAATTACAAAGCAAAGTTGAGGGCACATTTAAAACTATTAGACAAAGTGTATTGGTAAGTTAGGACTTACTGTGAATAGTCAACATCAACAGGTTTCTTTTGTATGATATAAGAAATCAAATCTGGAGCCTCACACATGCTAGGCAAGTATTCTGCCTCTGAGTGATACCTAATGCTACAACAGAATTCTTACATAATAAACTCATATAAAGTACTATACTTTGACATAAGTTAATGGAAAAATTATATTCTTACTTTTTTTGATTAACCCTTCCCCCACCCTTCCTTTACTCAGTCTCTCCTCTTGACCTCACTTAGACTATTGCACCCCCAGTAATCTGTTCATCTATTTACATATATTCAATACCATCTCCTTAAGTCTCCCCTCTCCTTCCTCCCTTATAGCCCCTTTCTAGCTCATGGGCCTCTGCTGCTGCTTTTTTATTCGAGCTCACAAGTCTAAACATTTGTAGCTAGGATCCCACATTTAAGCTTGTTAAAGACATTGTCAGCATCCCTTCCAGTTTTGATGTCACCAGCAATTTATGACAGTACCTGCTTTCCTGTTGTGATTCTACATGGCCTGTTACAATTCTACATGATGTGTATAATCAGACCTTTCCTCATTATCAATCTCAAGAATTGAAAGTGGTGTGTTGTTTTGCTTCCTGAATCATAACAAGGAAGGATTTTCATTTTTATTTATTTATTAGAGAGAGGGAAAGAGGCAGAGAGAATGAGTGTGTCAGGGCCTCCAGCCATTGCAAATGAACTCCAAATGCATGCGCCCCCTTGTGCATCTGGTTTACGTGGGTCCTGGAGAGTCGAACCATCTCTCCAGCCAAGAGAAAGGTTGTTTTTTTTTGGTTTGGTTTAGGGTTTTAGGGTTTAATCAAGGCAGGATATCACTCTAGCCCAGGCTGACCTGGAATTTATTATGTAGTCTTGGGGTGGCCTGAAACTCGTGGCAATCCACCTTCCTCCACTTCTTAAGTACTGGGATTAAAAACATGTGCCACCGTGCCCAGAGAGGAAGGACTTTGATGTGATTTGAGTAGGCTCTTATTGTGTTTTTTTCTAGAGATGGGATCTCAAAAAAAAGAAAAAAATCAAAACAAAAATCTCAAAAAAAATATCTTCTGGGCTGGAGAGATGGCTTAATGGTTAAGGTGTTTGCCTATGAAGCCAAAGGACCTCTGTTTGATTCCCCAGAACCTACGTAAGCCAGATACACAAGGTGGCACATGCATCTGGGGTTTGTTTGCAGTGGCTGGAGGCCCTTGTACGCCCATTTTCTCTTTCTCTCTTTCTTTCTCTCTGTCTCTCTCTGTCTTTGTCTGCCTCTTCCCCCCCCCCCTCACAAATAAATAAATAAATTTTTTAAAGTATTTTCTTCATCCTGCCTCTAATAGGAAGAAATAGTTTAACATTTTGTTTTCCTTCCTAAGAGTAGTATGATTACGAGCTAAATTGTAAACAATTCTCATTTTCTGTATAGGTTGAAGCTTGTAGATTATACAGCAAGTTCTCTGCCCGGCCAAGCAGCATAGAGTGTATTCCCTCTGTTATTGAAAAGGTACAGTTTTATTAAGAAGCTCTTCTAGGGATTTAGCCCAGGGTCTTATATATGCTAAGCATGTACTCTACCACTGAGCTATACTTCCAGCACTGTTACAACTGATATTTTTAAAAAGTGATTTATATTTTATCATTCATTGTCATTCAATTACAGAAACAGAGGTAAAATCAGTTATTTGGGGGTAAAAGTTTATCCTATGTGTTTGTTTTTAAAATTATCTTTTTAAATTATAAAGGTAAAGGTGTAAGAAAACTCTGGGTACTCTATAATTCATTTATAAAAATATTGTAACTAATACAGATGAGACCAGCTTATTGTAAATTAATTTTAGCTAACTGGAATTTTATGAAATCTTGCTTGAACTGTTCCAAAACCATGAGTTCTGTGGACAGTTTGACACTACAGTGTCACAGTTCCTGAAAACTGTAAGGCTCGTGAGGGGTCAGCAAGCAAGGGAGAGTACATGCTGTGTTGTGGTATCAGAACATGGCAAACAGCCTGACAATTTCTAAGACCAAAGTGTAATAGATAAGAATTTTAAAGCTCTACATGAGATGCTTTCTTATCTCTCCCCCTTTAAATGAAAAAATCTTTCAAAATATATAGATTTAATGAAAGACATTTCCGTTTTAATTATAACATCTAAGGATAGCTAAATAAATTACTTTCCATTTCACAGTTTTAAATTATCTGTAAGTGTTTTTTAAAAAGCCTCGTCTCAGGCTAGAGAGATGGTTTACTGGTTAATGCACTTGTCTGCAAAGCCTGATGACCCAGGTTTAATTACCTAGTACCCACATAAGGCTGAATACACAAGATGGCCCATGTGTCTGGAGTTTGTTTGTAGCAGGTAGAGGTCCTGGCATGCCCATTCTCTTTGTCTGTGTCTCTTCTCTCTACCTCTCTTTGCTTGCAAATAAATAAAAAAAATATTTAAAAAAAATCTTTTCTTATTTGTGTTAAACCTAGGCAGTGAGAAGCAGCATCTATGGCCGTCCAGGTGCTTGCTATGTGGACATTCCTGCAGACTTTGTGACCCTCCAGGAGAATGCTAGTGCCATAAAGTGAGTATTGGTTATTTGAAATTCTTGCTTAATTTTGTGTGTTTATATTGTTTACCTTGTTTAAAAAAAAGAATTTATCTAGCAATTTATTAGTTAATCCTTATTTGCCTTATCTTTAGATGGTTTAGGAACTATATAGTTCAAACCAAAGGCTTAATTCATTCTCTCTCTCTCTCTCTCTTTTTCAAAATAGGGTTTCACTCTAGTCCACGCTGACCTGGAATTCACTATGTAGTCTCAGGGTGACCTCAAACTCGTGGCCATCCTCCTACCTCTGCCTCCCGAGTGCTGGGATTTAAGGTGTGCGTCACCATGCCCCACTGGCTTAATTCTCTTAATTAAAATGCTATAATTTAGGTCTGGGGAGATTGTACAGTGGTTAAATGTGCTTGCTTGCAGAGCCTGATAGCCCAGATTTAATTCCCCAGCACCCATGTAAAGCCAGACTCTCAGTGATACATGCATTTGGATTGTGTTTGTAGCAGCAAGAAGCTCTCGTGTACCCATTCTCTCCTTGCACCCTTTTGCTTTTTCCTGAAAACAAATAAAAATATTTTTAAATGGTTTAATTTAGGAGCTGGGGATTTAATTACTAAGTCTAACACTTGAAACTTCCTTATTTGAGGTTATTCTCCCAGTAACCTCAAATAAATCTATATTAACACAGTGTATGAGTTTTTGATAATCTTCCTAGTATAAGCTGAGAGATGAAGTGATTGTTGAAAAATTATTAGGAGTCAGCAAAAAAAAAGTTTGTCCAGCTCGGCCTATAATGTGCAAATGTTCCAACACAGGTGCTTCCATGATTTGGCACAAAGCCATTTGCTATTACACTGGTGTCCCATTCACTCCTGATAAAGATAGGTACTTGAGGCCAGGAGTGGTTGGTGCATGCCTTTGGAGGATCATAGTGAGTTCAAGACCACCCTGAGACTACATAGTGAATTTCAGGTCAGGTCAGCCTGGACTAGAGTGAAACCCTATCTTGAAAAAAAAAAACGATGGGTGCTGAGTTAATGCATCCACCCCTGAGGTACCTCTTAGTGTGTGCCTGCTGCTGTGGGCCATCAACACACTGATAATATTTCCTTGGTCTTGGGAGTGGAATGGTCTTTATTTTCCTATTATAACAATTTTTGGAAAAATAGGAAGATCCCTGCATCTGTGGGCTGACATATTTATTTATTATTATTTTTGTTTATTTACTTATTTATTTTGGTTTTTTCAAGGTAGGGTCTCACTCCAGGCCAGGCTGACCTGGAATTCACTATGTAGTCTCAGGGTGGTCTTGAACTCATAGTGATCCTCCTACCTCTGCCTCCCGAGTGCTGGGATTAAAGGCATGCGCCATCACACCTGGCTGGGCTGATATTTTAACATTTACTGCTTCTTCTTATGTATGTTTAATGATTTAACTAATATATTTAGAACTTTTTTGAGGCTGAGTCTTGCTGTGTCATTCAGGCTGGCTTCAAACTCTCAATCTTCCTGCCCTTGCCTTCCAAGTACTGAGATTACATGTGTTTAACTACCACATTAACTTCCATATGTACTGGTTTCATGTGCTGATTTATTCCTTTAATATTGTTCATTGTTTTAACATTGTTTCCTATGTAAAATTCTTATGGGACCTTACTATTATGGAAATAGTCTCTAATGACAACAGAGTGACATACAGTATACACTCAGCATACTGGAGTTGAGAAGCAGACAAAAAGACATCAATTGTGCATAATATCTGAACATGGTAACCAAAACAATATGGAAGAGAAGGGTCCATGAGCCTTAGGTCAGTGACAACTCTGTAAGCCTTCTTTTAAATTTTTGTAGAGGTTGATTGTTCTGCCTTATTATGTCTGTGTGGTTTATATTGCTGGTCAACTTGACAGGACCTACAATCACTGGGCATGTGTGTAAAGGATTATCTAGGTTAGATTGATTGAGGTAGGAAGATCCATCTTAATGTTGGATAGCACCATTCCATGGACTGGGGTCCTGGACTATATAAAAAGGAGAGAGCTGGCTGAGCACCAGAATTTATTCTCTCTTTGATTACTTACCGCCGACTGAATGTGACCAACTATCTGTCACTGTGCGTTCCCCACTGTGATGGGCTGCAACCTCACTGTGAGCCTGAATAAACATTTCCTCAATTGTGTTGCTTCTGGTCAGGTATTTGGCCACAAAAACCTGAAAGATGACTTAGCAGTTAAAGTACTTGCTTGCAAAACCTAAGTACCCAGATTGGATTCCTCAGTACCCCTGCAAGCCAGATGCACAAGGTGGCGCCTGCATCACACAAATAATAAATAAAATTTTTTTTTTATTTATTTATTTGAGAGTGACAGACACAGAGTGAAAGACAGATAGAGGGAGAGAGAGAGAATGGGCGCACCAGGGCTTCCAGCCTCTGCAAACGAACTCCAGACACGTGCTCCCCCTTGTGCATCTGGCTAACGTGGGACCTGGGGAACTGAGCCTCGAACCGGGGGTCCTTAGGCTTCACAGGCAAGCGCTTAACCGCTGAGCCATCTCTCCAGCCCAAATAAAATATTTTTTTAACTTGAAATATAACTAATATATAGTTCCAATTTTATGTATTATGGGTTTTTGGGGGGTTTTTTTGAGGTAGGGTCTCACTGTAGCTCAGGCTGACCTGGGATTCAGTATATAGGCTCAGGGTGGCCTCCAACTCACAGGGATCCTCCTACTTCTGCCTCCTGGTGCTGGGATTAAAGGCCTGTGCCACCACTCCCTGCTGCAGTATAATTTTTATTTATGATGACAAATGATTTATTTATATGTCAAAGTGAGGACTTAGTAGTGTCCAGAAATACTTAGCTGTGACAGGTTGTTTTTTGTTTTTTGTTTTTTTTCGAGGTAGGGTCTCACTCTAGCTCAGGCTGACCTGGAATTCACTATGTATCTTCAGGGTGGCCTCACATTCACAGCAGTCCTCCTACCTCTGCCTCCCAAGTGCTTGTGACAGTTTTAATAGTTCTTTTACTAATGCCTGTTGTGGTACTATCATTTTAACTTGGTAGTGAGTAGAAATAAGGAATAGTAATGCTGTTACTGTTTTTACTTTATTGTATTTTATTTTATTATTTGAGAGAGAAAAAGGCATTAGGAGGGGAGATTAGGCATGCCAGGGCCTCACTGCAAAGAAACTCCAGACACCTGTGCTACCTTGTGCATCTGGTTTATGTGGATACTCAGGAATCAAACCTGGGTCCTTAGGCTTTGCAGGCAAGTGCTTCAATCACTAAGCCATATTTCCAGCCCTAATAATGCTGTTGAAAACATGACCTTTGGGGACAGAATGAGTAATGTAATGTAGTTTCTGCCAAATGCCATCAGCTAAACTTAGGTATTTTCTCATAGTTTATTTTTTCTTCAGTGGTTACATTAAGATAATAATAACACCTTACTTTGTTGTTTTGAAGATTAAATGAGACCAAATGGCACATGATATTAGATATTAGCTTTTGGTATACTTGTTACTCTTAAACAACAGCTGCTAGTGCTACTCTAGTGTAAAGCCGTGGATCCAGACTTTCTGTCGATGAATTATTGGACTGGCTATTAGATGAAAATAAGGAAAAACCTAATTTACTAGGTGTGAAAAGCATTTCCTGTATGCATAAAAGAAGGTCCTGAGGGTCTGGAGAGATTGCTTAGTGGTTAAGGTGCTTGCCTGCAAAGCCTGAGAATTCATGATCAAATCTCCAGGTCCTACATAAGCTAGATGCACAGTGATGCAGTTACACAATGTCTCACATGCACACAAGGGGGCACATACATCTGGAGTTCATTTGCAGTGGCTGAGGGCCCTGGTGTGCCTACTCTCTCTCTTCTCTGCCTCTCTCTCTCAAAATAAATACTTTTTTTTAAAAAAAGAAGGCCCTGGGCTGAAGACAGAGCTCAGTGGTTATAAATGCTTGCCTTCAAAGCCTAATGACCCAAATTTTTTTATTTTTTATTTTTTTATTTTTATTTTTACTTTTTATTTATTTGAAAAAGAGCGAGAATAGGTACACTAGAGCCGCCAGCTGCTGCAAATGAACTCCAGATGCATGCACCACCTTGTGCATCTGACTTATGTGAGTCCTGGGGAATTGAACCCTGGTCCTTTGGCTTTGCAGGCAAGTGCTTTAACCACTAACAACCCAGGTTTTATTCCCCAGTACCCATGTAAAGTTAGTGGCACAGGCATTTGGAGTTTGTTTGCAGCAGCTGGTGGCCCTGGCATACCCATTCTTTCTCTCTCCTTGCAAATAAATAAGTAATATTTTTTTTCAAGAAGTCTTTATCTTTTGCAGATGCATTAGGAGGTTTTTGTTGTTGTTGTTTTTGGTTTTGGTTTTGGTTTTGGTTTTTCAAGGTAGGGTTTCACTGTAGCCTAGGCTGACCTGGAACTCATTATGTGGTCTCAGAGTGGCTTTGAACTCGTGGTGATCCTCCTACCTCTGCCTCCCACGTGCTGGGATTAAAGGTGTGCGACATCACACCCAGCCTATGATTAATTTAAAATGAGTCAAGGGGAAACCCCTCTCCCTCTGTATGTGGTGTGAAGTAACTGTGGTATTAGTGGCATTATACTTGTGGAATCTTGAGTATATGAAACTTACTGCACTATATTTTTCTACCTTTTTATGTACTTGAACTTTTCACAATAATAAATTTTAGAATTAGTGACTTTTGAGTATAACAATGTTTTATCTTTCCAGGTACAAGGAGTGTTGCATGCCACCTCCTGTTAGCATGGCCGAGACCTCTGCTGTATGTAAGGCAGTGTCTGTTCTTAGGAATGCCAAACAGCCCCTGCTCATCATCGGGAAAGGTAACCTTGAATAGAGTCCTTAAGACTTGCTAGACTTTTGAAGGAATGCTGAATTCTTAGACATTGTAGTTATCGCTTATTATTATCTGCCCTGATGTTTGGAATTGGAGTGAGTCATCTTCATCCATTTGCATGAGTTTTCAAATCATAGAACTTGTCCTTTCATGCCTAAAGATCTTATTGTTTTATTAAAAATATTTATTTATTTGAGAGAGAAAGAAACAGATATATATAGAGAATAAGTATGTCAGGGCCTCCAGCCACTGCAAATGAACTGCAGATGCATGCACCACCTTGTGCATCTCACTTATGTGAGTCCCAGGGAATTTAACTTGGGGCTTTTGGCTTTGCAGGCGAGTGCCTTAACTGCTAAACCATCTCTCCAGCCCAAAGATCTCATTCTTACAAGGAAATATCTTTTGTTACATTTCTTGATTTAGGAGTCTAAACATTGTGGAAAATCCTGAAAAATTTTTTTGTTTGTTTGTTTGTTTTTGGTTTTTCAAGGTAGGGTCTCACTCTAGCCCAGGCTGACCTGGAATTCACTATGGAGTCTCAGGGTGGCCTCGAACTCATGGCAATCCTCCTACCTCTGCCTCCCAAGTGCTGGGATTAAAGGCATGTGCCGCCATGCCTGGCTGTTTGTTTGTTTTTTGAGGTAGGGTCTCACTCTAATCCAGGCTGACCTGGAAGTCACTCTGTGTTCTCAGGGTGGCCTTGAACTCACAGCGATCCTCCTACCTCTGCCTTCCAAGTGCTGGGATTAAAGCCGTGTGCCACTACGCCCGTCCCGGAAAAAAATTTTAAAGAAATATCTTTATCCAAAGAAACCAGTGTTTTTGTTTTGTTTTTCAGTTTTTCTAGGTAGGATCTCACTGTAGCCCAGGCTGACCTGGATTCACTATGTAGTCTTATGGTAGCCTTGAACTCATGGTGACCTCCTTCCTCTGCCTCCCAGTGCTGGGATTAAAGGCATGTGCTACCATGCCTGACTCAAGGAAACCAATTTTGATGTCCAGTGTTTGTCAATTTCTTTTTCATGTATATTTTACATATTATGATAATGTTATATTGACAGTTTTCTCTTTTACCTTACCCATTTAACATTATAATTACATTTTCTTTAAAATTATTTCTGAACTATAGTTTTTTTAAACTACATTTTATTTATTTATTTATTTGAGAGAGAAAAAGAGGCAGGGAGAGAGAGAGAATAGGCATGCCAGGGCCTCCTGCCACTAAGGAACTCCAGCTGCATGCGCCTCCTTGTGCTTACATGGGTCCTGGAGAGGCTAACCAGGATCCTTTGGCTTCACAGGCAAATGCCTTAACTGCTAAGCCATCTCTTCAGCCCCTGAACTATAGTTTTTAATGTCTGCTCATGTATACATTAACTCTTTCCTGGCAAGTATTTATTATTTGTTTATAGTAGCTATCCCAAACAAACATGTTTATACATAAACATGTTTCCATATTTAGGATTTCAAGTAGATTCTCAATAAAGAGACTTAACTAAACTAAAAGGCTTTTTAGTCATTGTCAAATTGCTTTGTCCTCAGGTATCATACTAAGCAATATACATATTTGTCAGCAACATTTTACTATTGTTTTGGGGTTTTTTGTTTTTTAAGATGGGTCACACTATACATAGTGTACTGTGCTCTCAAACTAGACATTTAGCCAAATTGACCTCTAACTCATCATTTTCCTTTCACACTCTGAAGTCACGTGTGCAGAGAGAGCAGGGTGGTAACGTGTAAGTGCAGGGTACTCTGAAGTCACGTGTGCAGAGAGCAGGGTGGTAACATGTAAGTGCAGGGTACTCTGAAGTCACGTGTGCAGAGAGCAGGGTGGTAACATGTAAGTGCAGGGTACTCTGAAGTCACGTGTGCAGAGAGCAGGGTGGTAACACGTAAGTGCAGGGTACTCTGAAGTCACGTGTGCAGAGAGAGCAGGGTGGTAACACGTAAGTGCAGGGTACTCTGAAGTCACGTGTGCAGAGAGAGCAGGGTGGTAACACGTAAGTGCAGGGTACTCTGAAGTCACGTGTGCAGAGAGCAGGGTGGTAACACGTAAGTGCAGGGTACTCTGAAGTCACGTGTGCAGAGAGAGCAGGGTGGTAACACGTAAGTGCAGGGTACTCTGAAGTCACGTGTGCAGAGAGCACAAGGACAATATCATGAATAGCAGCAGTCATTTGTGTAGGTGGTGTGAAAAGATGATCTAGGGTTGGCAGATGAGCCAGTGACTGTCAAGAGTGCTTGCTGCACAAACCTGAGTACTGTAGTTCAGATGCCCAGAACCCACACAGAGCAGAAAGCTGGTGTGTCTGTAATCTCAGAATGCCTGTCATGGAGAGTTGGGGTCAGGAGAACCCCACCAAAGCTCCTTGTGTCATCTTAGTCTGTCATTCACAGCAGCCGAGAAAGAGAGAGAGATTGTCTCAAACAAGCTTTCCACCTCACGAGGACCAACACCTTGACATTGTGCTCTTGCTCCACACATGCACTGTGGTGTGCACATGCCTGTGCATACAGACATTTCTCTCTCTCTCTCTCTCTCTCTCTGTCTCTCTCTCACATACACACACACATATGAAAGGAGGAAAGAGAGGGAGATAGGAAGAGGAAAGAATGACAAGATAATCCAGGTGTACCTGGGAAAAATTAAACATCTACCAAATGGACAAGGAAACAAAGGCAGTTTATCAGGAGAGAACTGTGCATAGAAACACACTGAGACAAGAAACCTGACTGAAATCAAAAGGACTTTTTCATCATATGTGAATAAGAAAGGATTCTAAGGTGGTCTTGTAGCAGAGATCATGACATTGAATCTGAAACTATACCATCCTATTTCCTGAGATTTCATAGAGAAATATAGTTACAAATACAGATAATACCTTGAAAGCATACAGAATTAAATCATTAAAATAATAATGGCTTAGGTGACTTTAGAAATGAAATTGTTTCTACATGTTAAGCAGCAAGTTATTTTCAGTGTCATTGAGGCTGTGTGGTTATTCTGCAGGCATGCAGTTGTAAAAACAGGTATGTGTCCCTCTGTTAGCCTGTGATAGTCACAGCATTGTACAGCTTACAGAAATATCTGCGGAGCTTTGGAGACCCATGCATCCTAGACTAGCAGACTGCAAAACAGGTTTGCTGGTGATGGAGAGCAGCGTGTGAAGGTCTTCAGGGCAGAGTTCTTCCCTGCCCATCTGGGCTCCCAGTGAAAATGTGTTCAAGGAATGATGAGTAGAAATTCGTAGGATCAAAGTGCAAAACAGGGCTGGAGAGATGGTTCAGTGGTTAAGATACTTGCCTGCAAAGCCTAAGGACCCAGGTTTGATTACCCAGTAGCCATGTAAGCAGATGCACAAGGTGGCAGCATCTGGAGTTTGTTTACAGTGGCCAGAGGCCCTGGCATGCTCATTCTCTCTCTCTACATGCCTATTTCTTTATTTCTTTTCTGTCTACCCTCTCTCAAATAAATAATTTTTTTAAGTGTGAAACAGGGCTAGAGAGATGGCTTAGCAGTTACTGGCACTTGCCTGCAAAGCCTTTGGACTCATGTTTGACTCTCCAGGTCCCACATAAACCAGGTGCACAGTGAAACAGGTATGCATGGTCGCACATGTGTGCAAGTGTCACATGCTTCTAGAGTTTTGTTAGTGGCTGGAGGCCCTGGCGAGGAAAAAGAAAGTGTACTTGCTTCAGCAACACATATATTAAAATTGGAACAATACAGAGATTAGCATGGCCCCTACACAAGGATGACACACACGTTAGTGAAGTGTTCCATGTTTTTTAAAGAAAAAAAAAAGCATGAAACAGGTAAGAGATGCGACCTTTGTTTAGTAGGGTAGCTCTTCAGAAGAACAGAATATTATGGAGGGCAATTACAATGATTGCTCTCATACAGATCTTTAAATACTAAAGGTAGGAACCATGGTCACCACTTATTTGTGTTCAAGCTGTATTGATGCAGATGGAATGTATTTGTGATGTCAGAGTAATTTTACTTGAAATATTTTGAGGCTCCTATTACCAAGATTAACTGGATCATCCAGTACATTTGTATTTCTTATAGGTGCTGCATATGCCCATGCAGAGGAGAGTATCAGGAAACTGGTGGAACAGTGTAATTTGCCATTTTTGCCCACTCCCATGGGGAAGGGTGTTGTCCCTGACAATCATCCAAACTGTGTGGCCGCAGCCAGGTCCAGGTGTGTGGGATTCCACTTTTCAAATAGCTCTACAAACTTTAGACTGAAGTTAAATTTGTCAATTGAGAGAGTAGTTCTAAAAGAATCATGTAATTTTATGAACATCTGGTTGTTTTTTTGTTGTTTTAACTTTTTGGTATGTTAAAGATGTTATTGATTTTCTTTGGCCCTTGTGGTTTTAGATGAAAAATCTTTAGTCACTTGTGTATTGTTGTTCTCCTATATGTACTATGCTATTTTTCTGGCTACTTCCACATGTTTTCTTAGCCAGGTGTGGTGGCAGATGCTTGTAATCCTGGGAGACTGTGATAGGAGGATTGTGAGTTTAAGGCCAGCCTGGGACAAAAAGACCCCATCTTGAAAAAACAAAACAAATTGTTTCAATTTGAAAGATCAAATTTATCCTAGAAGCTAAAAATTATTTAGATTTTAGCAGTACTTTCAGAAGTAAGCTGGGGGCTAGATAGATTGCTTAGTGGTTAAGGCACTTGCCTACAAAGCCAAAGAACCAGGTTCGATTCCCCAGGATCCATGTAGGCCAGATGCACAAGGTGGCACATGCATCTGGAGTTTGTTTGCAGTGGCTGGAGGTCCTGGTTGTGGTCATTCTCTTTCTCTGTCTTCCTCTCTCTGTTTCTCTCTCTCAAATAAATAAATAAAAATAAAAAAGAAGTAAGCTTAGAATATCAATGTGCCTTTTGTGTTATATTAGGTTTTGTTTTGTTTTTTTCAAACAGGGCTTTGCAGTTTGCTGATGTGATTGTGTTACTGGGTGCCAGACTAAACTGGATTTTACATTTTGGACTACCTCCAAGATATCAGCCAGACGTGAAGTTTATTCAGGTAGTTAGACAGGGGTTTTTGAGTCAGAGCTGGCTGTGGTTCACTGTTTCCTCTTAGCCATTGTCAGCTCTGCTTTCCTCCTGGATTTTGTAAAGAACCTTTTCTCTTCTGACAAAGGTAGATTTTATAAATTAACATAATTATAGAGACCTTCCTTCTCAAGCCTATAAAACACAATGTGTCACTTCTAACCAGAAACCCTTTCAAATTCAAGTATAAAATGGTTCAAAAAGCAGAATCTGGGCTAGAGAAATGGTTTAGCAGTTAAGGCACTTGCCTGTGAAACACATGTATCTAGAGTTCGTTTGCAGTAGCTAGAGGCCCTGGCATGCATTCTCTCTCTTTCTCTCACTCACCCTTTTTTAAAAAAGCATAATCTTCTCTTCTTCACAGTTCAAGTTTAAAGATGGAGATAAGAGGGTTAAGTGGGGTGGTAGATTAGAACAACACATTCAGCCTTGATAGGGAGTGAGTTCTTTTGGACGCCAAAATTTAGTATCAGCCTTTGTTGGAAATCTCTAAGTGACTGTGCTTTTACCTATGTGATCAGACACATCAATACTCGGAACTCTCTCATTCTTCCTGTACCATTATGACCCTCCATATAAACTGTTTCCATACTGTGGGAAGCACTGCTTATATAGTGGCAAACAGCCCTGTTTGCTCTACAACTGACCCATTCCAGCTGATGTTTCAAGACTATGATGCACTTGCTGTCTTCTCCCAGTCCACCTTGACTTCTTTTTTTTTTTCATTATTCATTTGAGAGAGGCAGACAGGTAGGTAGGTAGATAGATGGGGGGGAGGAGAAGAATGGGCATACCAGGACCTCTAGCCACTGTAAATGAACCCTAGATGCATGCGCCACCTTACATGGCTTACATGGGTCCTGGAAATCTAACCTGAATTCTTTGGCTTTGCAGGAAAGCACCTTAACCATTAAGCCATTTCTCTAGCTCTTACCATTTGACTTCCTTTCTTAAATTTTTTAAATTTATTTTTATTTTTTTATTTGAGAGCAACAGATAGAGAAAGAGGCAGATAGATAGAGAGAGAATGGGCATACCAGGGCATCCAGCCACTGCAAACGAACTCCAGACACATACGCCCCCTTGTGCATGTGGCTGATGTGGGTCCTGGAGATCAAGCCTCGAAGTGAGGTCCTTAGGCTTCACAGGCAAGCGCTTAACTGCTAAGCCATCTCTCCAGCCCACCATTTGACCTCTTAAGGAGTCAACTTCTAACACATCTAACCTTCACATGTAGGTCCTTTGAGAACTGAAAACCACAGACAGGCAAGATGATGGACAGTATCTAGGAAAGACTGCCACCTCCTCCTGGTGACTGTAAAATGCACACCCTTCAGCGCAGCTAAATTATATCTGCTTGTCCATGCCATCCAGAAACTGAGCTCCTCAGGCGGTAGAAAGTATGCGTGCTGCACTGTAGGATTGGGTCTCCTAACGTAGTCTCTTGACCAGCAGTGCCAGCAGTGCCTAGGAAATCAGTGGAAATGTATGCTTGGATTGCCCCACCCACACCTGGTAAAAGCCGCAACTCTGAGGTAGACTTCTGCAGCCTGTGCTTTAGTATGCCTAGTAGGTTATTCATGTACATGCTTAAATTTGCAAACCCCTGTCTAGATAGGAATTCCAAATGTAACTCAGTAGAGTCTTAGTATTGGTTGCATTCAGTTATATTTTCATAGGTCAAGAGCATTCACTAAAAGTGTAATGAGAAAATACCAAAATTCCATAGATCTTAAATCAAGAACTGATGAAAATTTCTCAATAGCTATGATAGTTGTATAGTTCTATGAAACTTTACTTTTTTTTTCCTAGGTAGGGTTTCACTCTATACCAAGATGACCTGGAATTCACTGTATAGTCTCAGAGTGGCCTTGAACTCACAGCAATTCTCCTACCACTGCCTCCCAAGTGGTGGGATTAAAGGCGTATGCCACCATGCCCAGTGAAACTTTACTTTTATTAGGAACGAACTTCTTGTATATCAAATCTTCTGTATCTAATATATGTATATTTCATTTATTCAGTTCTAATATTTGTAAACATGGTTGAAAGTAAGCATGACTGTTCTCTTCTTTAGGCTGACATCTGTGCAGAAGAACTGGGGAATAATGTGAGCCCTGCAGCAACTTTGCTAGGAGACATAAATGCTGTCTGTAAACAGGTAAGACCCTTGCCTGGGTTTTAGTTTGTATGTGTTGGTCTCTAATGCACAGTCACTTCTTGAAAACATTACTCTTGATTCATTTGCTAACAGGTTATTAGTACCTATTTTAAACTAAATTTATGATGGAAAACTAACTTAAAAATTATTTATTTATTTATTAAAAAATTATTTATTTATTTATTAAACAGAGACAGGCAGACAGACACATGGGCACACCAGGCCCTCTTGCCACTCCAGATGCATGTGCCACTTTGTTTATCTGCCTTTACATGGGCTAGAGAATTGAATTTGGGCTAAAATCCAACTGCTTACACATCACTTACATTTATTTAAATTAAGCATTTTTAGAGACACCTGAAAATCTAAAGTCATTCAAACGGGTTTTACTAAGTTCTAGCTTTCTGAAAAGAATGTAGTGGAACTTTCAAGGAAATTGAACTTCTAGCCACAAAATAGATTATACAGTGGGATAATCTCACAGTATATTTTTAGGTATTAAAGAGCTTTTTACTCTGCAAACTATAATCAGTGTCCAGGGGCTGACCTGGAATTAACTGTGTAGTATCAGGGTAGACTCAAACTCACAGCGATCCTCCTACCTCTGCCTCCCAAGTGCTGAGATTAAAGGCATGTGCCACCATGCCTGGCTTGTCTAGGTTCTTATTACTTGTACATAAATTATGTATTTCATTGTGACAGGTGATAAAATAAATCACATTTATCACCTGATTATGGCATTTGCTACCATAAGCACAATATTAAGATGGTGTTCCCCATCTCAAGTGACATCACTGGAGCACTTGATTATAGGACACAGAGCCACACAGAGGCCTCTCATGTTGCTCACTGGTCATCTGTCAAGGTTTGCCTCTGAGGACAAAGACAAAGCAAAGAGCCATGTGGCGGCCAGAAGGGTGTTGCAGGGTATCTTCTTTAAGTAGACATGGGTATCAGTGTGACTTAAGCTCACTATCAAAAGGAGGGAAAAAATAGTGGCTTTTTTTTTCAGCTTTTAGAACAATTTGCTAAAACACCATGGCAGTATCCTGCAGAGAGCAAATGGTGGAAGACTCTGAGAGAAAAAATGAAGAGTAATGAAGCTGTCTCCAAGGTAACTTGGGGCTCACGGGACTAAGAGCACTTCAGGTCAACGAGGGGCTTAGTTCTTCCATAATGTGACATATGCATTGCTAGAAATTACTGTGCTGTGTATGCTAGTACAATGAGAATCTCACACAAAATGGGGTGCTGTTGGGGCACAGCTCAAGAGCTTCACAAAGGAAAAATAGGTATCAGCCCAATAAAAATGGTAGCAAAGTTTTTTGGGTTTTCGAGGTAGGGTCTCACTCTAACTCAGGTTGACCTGGAACTCACTGAGTAGTACCAGGCTGACCTTAAACTCATATTTGTTCTTTAAGGCATACAAGAGTAGTAGGTAGATCTTTCATCAAAATTAAAAATTTAGCTAGGCGTGGTTAGTGCACACCTTTAGTCCCAGCACTTGGGAGGCAGAGGTAGAAGGATCGCCATGTGTTTGAGACCATTCTAAGACTACAGAGTGAATTCCAAGTCAGCCTGGGCTAGAGTGAGACCCTACCTCTAAAAAAAAAAAAGAAAGAAAGAAAATTTGATCCCAAGTCTATATATAGCTATAGCTTTCTTTTATTATTTAATTTTGTATCATGGCTGGACATTTCTTTTGTGGATTTCCCATCTGCACTCTTAGCTTTCCGTGACAGTGAAGAATCTGGAAATTACAATGAGCTTTGAAACCACTAGACTATCCCTTATTAGTACTCTACTAAGCCCCTTCCTCTGGGTTTGGTGACCTCTGTGTAAAGCCTTTGTGCATATAGCATCTTCTCTTTGACTGTCAAGATAGATTGTTGGGATTTTTTCACTGGGTTAGCTGAGTGTAATTTCCAGTATACACCCAGTGTTTCCTGATAATGGACTTACGCATTAGCATACTTGAAATCTGAGTAATGTTCATTTTGTTCCTTCATGTCGATAGTCTCAGAGTAAATTCCCATTTTCAAGTCATACATCGTAACAGAACTGATAAACCTGATTCCATCTTGAATTGGAATTTTATTCAGTGGCTATTTCTACTTTCAAGAGCCAGTCTCAGGTCTATTTTCTTAATTATAGTGTGAACAACCCTCTACTACTTCCCTAGGAACCTCCTTGGAACTTGCCCCTATTGTCTGGTGTATGCTCTCCAGCAGAACAGTAGCATGGATGGTGCTGGGAAAATAACTTTGATAAGTTGTATTATGTTCATTGATCCTATTCAAATTTGGAGTTTATTCCCCTTTATTGTTTCAGGAATTAGCATCCAGAAACTCCCTGCCCATGAATTACTATACAGTGTTCTACCACATTCAAGAACATCTGCCCAGAGACTGTTTCATAGTGAGTGAGGGAGCAAACACTATGGACATTGGGCGCACTGTGCTTCAACAGTGCCTTCCTCGTCACAGGTGAGAAGACTTCCAAGAAAGAATTACAGTTAATTATAAAGGGTTTGAGACTATGATAATGCAGATTAAGAAAACATTTGAGAACTGTACATGTACATTTTAGTGTGCAAAAGCATATTTTATACGTGTATTTTTTTCAAAGATTTTATTTACTTATTTGTTAGAGACAGAGAGAGGGAGGGAGAGAGAGAGAGAGTGAGAATGGGCACACCGGGGCCTCCAGCCACTGCAAGTGAACTCCAGGTGCATGTGCCACCTTGTGCATCTGGCTTACGTGGGACCTGGAGAATTGAACCTGAGTCCTTAGGCTTCACAGGCATGTGCCTTATCTGCTAAGCCATCTCTTCAGCCCCTCGTGAGTGTATGTTTTATTATTTTTTGTTGACGTTAACAGGATACACCTGGTTTTTTTAATTCAATTTTTTTAATTTTTAATTTTTTTTAATTTGTTTGGCTTTTCAAGGTAGGATCTCTGTCTAGCCCAGGTTGACCTAGAATTCATTATGTAGTCTCAGGATGGCCTCAAACTCACAGCACTCTTCCTACCTCTGCCTCCCAAGTGCAAGGATTAAAGGCATATGCCACCATGCCTTATTTCTTTTTTTTCTTTTTTTTTATTTTCAGGGAAAGAGAATGTGCATGCCAGGGTCCCTTGCCACTGCAAATGAACCCCAGATGCATGTGCCACTTTGTCCATTTGGCCTAATGTTGGTATAGGGAATCGAACTCAAGCTGTCAGGCTTTACAGGCAAGCACCTTAACTGCTGAGAAATCTCTCCAGCCCCTTTATTTTATTTATTTTATTTATTTATTTTTTTTTGAGTCAGGGTTTTTACTCTAGCTTAGGTTGATCTGTAACTCACTTTGTAGCCAGGATGCCCTAAAATTCATGGTGATCCTCCTATGTGCCTCCCAAGTACAAGGATTGAAAGCATGCATCACCATGCCCAGTTTATAAATGTATTCTGAGCTAGGTGTGGTGGCACATGCCTTTAATCCCAGCACTCAGGAGGCAGAGGTAGGAGGATCGCTGTGAGTTCAATGCCACCTTGAGACTACAGAGTGAATTCCAGGTCAGCCTGGGCTAGAGTGAAATAAATAAATAAATATATTCTTTTTTTTTTTTTTTTTTTTTTTTTTTTTGGTTTTTCGAGGTAGGGTCTCACTCTGGTCCAGGCTGACCTGGAATTAACTCTGTCATCTCAGGGTGGCCTTGAACTCATGGCAATCCTCCTACCTCTGCCTCCCGAGTGCTGGGATTAAAGGCGTGCGCCACCACGCCCGGCAATAAATATATTCTTAAGTGAGGTCTAGAGTTTTTATGTGGTATGTATTCTTGGCATTACGTGATCATTTGTATACTTGGTGTTCTAACAATTTGCTTAAGTTACCTAAGTGATCATGGTGCTTTTCCTCTCATGCTGCTTGTCCTTGAAAAATTAGTTCCTTCTAGTCTAAAGTTTATGTTATTAAAGACCTGTCCTTGTTATTTTTCCATAAGCCATGGAAACATGACTAGACAGAAGGTTTGGTTCTAGCTCTGTTCCTCTACAGGCTCGACGCCGGCACTTTTGGAACCATGGGAGTCGGCTTGGGCTTCGCCATTGCAGCTGCTCTGGTGGCTAGAGATAGAAGCCCAGGGCAGCGGGTGATCTGTGTGGAAGGAGACAGTGCGTTTGGGTTTTCTGGCATGGAAGTGGAAACCATCTGCAGGTAAACCTGGGTCCTAAACCAGCATTTCATCCTTGTAACTGCAAACGTGTCCGCACAAGACAGACTCACTTGTCTGACATAGTGTCCCTGGGTGTCTGATGCCCTGGCCTGGTGCTGCACTGGGTCCTGAGAATCCTACTGTCAGTGACCGAGGTCTTTCTCCCCTTCCTTTGGCTCTTACATTCTTGCCACCACCTCTTCTGCAATGGTCCCTGAGCCTTGGGGGTGTGATAGAGATGTTTTACTTAGTGCTGAACACTCCACTATCTTTTCTTCTCAGCCCTTTGGTGAGTTTTGAGACCCAGGTTCAATTACCCAGAACCCATATAAGCTAGATGCACATGGTGGTGCATGTGTATGGAGTTTGCAGTGGCTAGAGGCCCTGGTGCTCCCATTCTCTTTCTTTCTCTTTCTGTCTCTAATAAATATATATATGTATGTATGTATATGTGTGTGTATATATATATGTGTGTCTGTAAATAAATATATATGTAATATATGTAAATAAATATATAAATAATAAAAAATATATATATAATTGGGGGGGTGAGGTAGGGTCTCACTGGAGCTCAGGCTGACCTGGAATTCACGCTGTAGTCTTAGGGTGGCCTCAAACTCACGGCAATCCCCCTACCTCTGCCTCCCAAGTGCTGGGATTAAAGGTGTACGCCACCACACCTGGCTTAAATAAACTACTTTTAAAAAAAGCTTATATACATTATTTTTAAATATTTATTTATTTATTTATTTATTTGAGAGAATGAGACATATGTGTGTGTGTATAGAGAGAGAATGGGCATGCCAGGGCCTCTAGCCACTGCAACAAACTCCAGACTCACATGCCACCTTGTGCATCTGGCTTGCATGGGTACTGCAGAATCGAACCTGGGTCCTTAGGCTTTTCAGGCAAGTGTCTTAACCATTGAGCCATCTCTCTAGCCCCACATCATCTCATTTTTAAGTGAAATTTTCAGTTCAAAGATAAATTGCTTCAGGGCTGAGGAGGCTGCTCAGTGGTTAAGGGTGCTTACTTGACAAGTCCAGTGGCCCAGGTTCGAATCCCCAGTACCCATGTAAAGCCAGATGTAGAAAGTGGTACATGCATCTGGAGTTTGGTTACAGTGGCTAGAGACCCTGGTGTGCTCATTCTCTTTCTTTCTGTCTCTCTCTGTCTTCCCTTGCAAATAAATAATAAAAAATGCATTTCTTTAGAAAAAAGTATTTCCTTCATAGTTTGCTCTCACTTTTAGGTACAACTTGCCAATTATACTCTTGGTGGTGAACAACAATGGAATTTACCAAGGTTTTGATGTGGATACTTGGAAAGAAATGTTAAAATATCAAGATGCTTCTATAGCGTGAGTAACCCTGAACAATGTATATTTATATTATCTCATCTATCTTACTTACTCTTATTAAGAAGTTTGCTGGAAAAAAAAAAAAGAAGTTTGCTGGAGGACTAGAGAGATTGCTTAGTGGTTAAGGCTCTTGCTGCAAAGCCAAAGGACACAGGTTCAATGCCCCAGTACCCACGTAAGCCAGTTGCACAAGAAGGCTCATGCATCTGGAGTTCGTTTGCAATGGCTAGAGGCCCTGGCACACCCATTCTCTCTCTGTTTATCTCCTCTCTCTCTCTTTCTCTCAATCTCGCTCTCTCCGCCTCTCTGCTTGCAAATAAAGTTTTTGAAAAAAAAGTTTGCTGTATTAGAATTTGCCTGCATGGTGTGACTTTGGTTGATTACATTGTAATCCCAGCATTCAGAAAGCTGAAGCTGTAAGATTAATGAGCCTGAGCTACATAGTTTTTTTCTTTTTCGTTTTTTGAGATAGGGTCTCACTCTAGCTCATGCTCACCTGGAATTCACTACATAGTCTCAGGGTGGCCTTGAACTCACGGCAATCCTCCTACCTCTGCCTCCCAAGTGCTGGGATTAAAGGCGTGCACCACCACGCCCAGCTAACGAAGCCCTATCTCAAAAGCAAAACAAGGGAATGGAGAGATTTCTCAGCAGTTAAGGTGCTTGCCTGCAAAGCCTAACAACCCTGGTTCAATTCTCCAGTACCTACAGGAAGCCAGATACATAAAGTGGCATCTGCATTTGGAGTTTGTTTGCAATGGCTAGAGGCTCTGCTTGTCTCTCTTCTTACTATCTCTCTCTGCTTTCAGATAATAAATAAAAAAATATTTTTTAAATACCAACAAAAGGCTAGAGAAATGGCTTAGAGGTTAAGGTGCTTGCCTGCAAAGCCTAACAACTCATGTTCAAATGTCCAGATCCCACCATGCAGTGATGCAAGCGCACAATGTCACACATGCGCCACAAGGGGGCACACGCATTTGGAGTTCATTCACAGCATGCTGAAGGCCCTGGTGCACCAATTTCTCTCTCTCAAAAAAAATTTTTTTTTTAGTTAAATAAAAGGGGTACCCTTTTATTTATTAAGCATGCCTGGGGCTTGACTTGTAGATGGGAGCACACAGCATTTGCTCCCATCTCACCCTTGCAGTCCACTCCACCATGACCTGACACTGCTGAGTAGGCTGGATCCACCTTTCCACAGGGAGATGCAGAACCCAGAGCAGATGAGCGCATCCTGTGCTACAGCCTCAGGAAGGAAGGCTGCATAGACACAGGCTCCTACAGGCTTCCTGTAGCCTGAGCCAGGAGTTCTCTCTGGTCACCATGGGGGTTGTCCAAGGGAGTGAAAGTCTGAGATGCCAGTTAGTACTGAGACTCTTTGGATAACCTGGGATTTTCTATACCATGTGAAGGGTTTGAAACCTGGGGCCCACTTCTTGACTTCCAACGAAGGTGTTCTGGGGCAGACTACAAACATGAACTTTTAGACTTCCAGTAGAGATATACTGGGGTAAACTACGAAAAGAAGATTCAGATTACTCAGGCCAAGGAGCACACCAGCTGCAGAAAGTGACTAGCACACCATCAAAACCAGCCCAGATGACAGAAAGCTGCTCACGTATGTCTGGAGCACATGTAGTCACTGTCTCCCTACTATGCCCTCACCAGCTCCACACGGTAAACAGAGCTGCCCTGCCAGCAGTACCAGAGGTCAAGCGACATGGGCCTGGGCCTTCCCTTCAACATCACCTTCACCATCGCCCACCACATCAGAGCCAGCCTGAACCACATTGAGTTACTCAAAACACAGCTAGAATAGGGACCAAGCTTAGAATCCTTTGAAACAACATAACTAACAATTAAAATAGAAAAGGGGGCTGAAGAGATGGCTTAGCAGTTAAGGTGCTTGCCTGCAAAGCCTAAGGGTCCATGTTCGATCTCTCTACAGAGCCTAAGTAAGCCAGATGCACAAAGGTAATGCAAGTGCAAGGTCACATATGCACACTAGGTGGTACAAGTGTCTGATGTTCAATTTCAGTGGCTGAGGCCCTGGCACACTGGTTCTGTCTCTTACACTCTTGGTCTCACTCTCTCTAAAAAAAATAAAATAAAATAGAAATGGCTGTTTAGGACACTTTTAAAGGGGATATTGGATATTGTCAGCTTTTAGAGGTTGAGCCCAATGTGAGTTGTTGAGCCCAATGTGAAAGTTCTTTTTCCTCTAAAGGGAACAGGAGCTAAGTCAAAATACTGTTAGTGACCTCTCAGCTATTATGACATTAACTTTGAAGGATGTTGTCACTGGTAGATAAAAGTGATATTCCTTTTAGTATGGTCAACTCACTGAGGTTGCATGGAAATGCTGCCATTATGAATGGAGGAAGGACAATGAGATTTATATTCTCACAGCAAAAATGCTCAGGCATCTTAGTTCCATTTCTACGTGAAGAGGCTGGTGAACTTCATTAATTATAGAAACTATTTCCCCAACTTCAAAATAATATCAATTATAATATAATTTGCTCATCAACATTTAAAGTTATTTTTGCTGTAATAAAGCACTATTCTGAAAAAAAAAAATGTTTGCTGGGATGCGGAGATGCTTCAGTGTGCCTGCTACACAAGCATGAGGTCTTGCATTGAGGTCCCAGCACCCACATAAATGTCTGGCAGGCATGGTGACTTGCCTATAATCCCAGCACTTAGGATGCAAAGACAAGGACTTTCTAGGGTAAGCTGGCCAGCCAAGACTAGCCAGCTCACCCAGCCCTTGGTTCAGGTGAGAGACCATGACTCACAAAATAAGGTATGCTTAAAGATACATGACATCAGGAGCCGGGCGTGGTGGCGCATGCCTTTAATCCCAGCACTCGGGAGGCAGAGGTAGGAGGATCGCCACGAGTTCAAGGCCACCCTGAGACTACAGAGTTAATTCCACGTCAGCCTGGAACAGAGTGAGACCCTACCTCAAAAAACCAAAAAAAAAAAAAAAAAAAGATACATGACATCAATCTCTGGCCTGCACATAAATGAGTATATACATGTACGTGCACCCACACACACATGTGAACACACATACACACGTACATACATGCCTACCACACATCCATGCCAAAGAGAAAAAAAATTGCCCATTAGCTTACATTTTTATAAACTATTTCAGAAAATTACTCTTTTTTTTCTTTTTTCTTTTTTTCAAGGTAGGGTCTCACTTTGATTCAAACTGACCTGGAATTAGTCTCAGGGTGGCCTTGACCTCATCCTACCTCTGCCTCTGAGTGCTAGGATTAAAGGCGTGTGCCACCACACCCAGCGAAAATTACATTTATAAAAACACATTTTTATTTACTGAGCATGGTAGCACATGACTTTAATCCCAGCACTAGTAGGCAGAGATAGGAGGATTACTGTGAGTTCAAGGCCACCCTGTGACTACATAGTGAATTCCAGGTCAGCCTAGGCTAGAGTGAGACCCCACCTCAAAAAAAAAAATATATATATATATTTATTTATTTGTAAGCAGAGAGATAGAAGAGGCAAAGAGAGAGAATGGGCTTTCCAGGGCCTCCAACCACTGCAAATGGACTCTACATGTATGCATCACTTTATGCATCTGGCTTTACATGGGTACTATGGGGAATCAAACTCTGGTCATTAGGCTTCACAGGCAAGAACCTTAACCGCGGAGCTATCCAGCTATCCAGCCCAGAAAATTACATGTTTTGTAAAAACTAAATTAAGATTTAAATTTTGTTAACTTGTGACTTTCTTTTCAGTTCCCCTCCAATGTGTCTCTTGCCAAACTCACATTATGAGCAGGTCATGATTGCATTTGGGGGAAAAGGATATTTTGTACAAACACCAGAAGAACTTCAAAATTCTCTGAGGCAGACTCTGGCAGACACAAGTAAACCTTCTCTTATCAACATTATGATTGAGCCACAGGGCACACGGAAGGCACAGGTGAGTACCGCTGCTAAGCAGAAAGAAGAGATGCCTCCACTCTGTCCCTTTTCCTCCCAGGAAGGAACACCCTGTGGGATCCACAGACTTCTTTCTAAACCATTTCTGAGTTTGGCAATTTCCATTGCTTGTTTAGCAGGTGTTTGTAGAGATAATGCTGCACAGGCTATCTTAGGAATATCAGGATGAGCAAAACCAGGCTCACCGCCAGAGCTAACAATTCAGTAGTGGATGTAGACAACCTGATAAATCAATGTTACATGACAGGGCAGGTGACTGGTTAGAAAGAAAGGGCTCATGTTCTAAGCACACACAAAACGAAGGAGGAATCCACTGGGCATGGTGGCGTTACACACCTTTAATCCCAGCACTTGGGAGGCAGAGGTAGGAGGACGGCTGTGAGTTCAAGGCCAAGTCATCCTGAGTTAAAGCAAGACCCTACCTCAAAAAACTAAAAATAGGGCTGGAGAGATGGCTTAGCGGTTAAGCGCTTGCCTGTGAAGCCTAAGGACCCCGGTTCGAGGCTCGGTTCCCCAGGTCCCACGTTAGCCAGATGCACAAGGGGGCGCACGCGTCTGGAGTTCGTTTACAGAAGCTGGAAGCCCTGGCGCGCCTATTCTCTTTGTCTCCCTCTATCTGTCTCTCTCTGTGTCTGTAGCTCTCAAATAAATAAATAAAATTAAAAAAAAAAAAACTAAAGATAAATTAAAAAAAAAAGAATCCAATTTATATTGGGGTTAGCAGGGAAAGCTCAGAGAAGGTGCTGCTTAAACTGAGATCTGAGGGGTGAGTGAGGGTGTGGGAAGAACTTGGCATCAAGGAGACGGGAAGGAAAAAAAAAATAAAAAAGAAAGAAAGAAAAAGCCAGGCATGGAGGCACACACCTTTAATCCCAGCACTAGGGAGGCAGAGGTAGGTGGATCGCTGTGAGTTCAAGGCCATCCTGAGACTGCATAGTGACTTCCAGGTCAGCTTGGACTAGAGTGAGACCCTACCTCAAGAAATCAAAAAAAAAAAAAGGAGATGGGAAGGTATACAAAGGCAGAAGGGAGCAGGACCAGTGTGAGGAATGGAGTGGCCTGGAGGCAGCGTGGGGGAAGCCAAGTGAGGTGAGGCTGCAGGTGGATGGGTGCAGTCACGCTCGGCTTCCTGCCCGACTTCCTCCCTGTGCCCTCAGACCTGGGAGCCATCTCATCCTCTGGTTCTGAGTGTGTTTCTGGTTCTTTCCAGCTCTAGTTTGTGTGTGTGTGTGTGTGTGTGTGTGTGTGTGTGTGTGTCCTCATTGCTGAGAGAGGAAGAGGACCCAGAAAGCCATTCTTGGTTGTTTTGTACAAGACCCCAAGGTTCATTAACACATTTTAAGCTCCTTTTGGACTAAATTAAACTCAAACCTTATTTTACCACCATTGTGTTGTTCTTTTAGATTTTCCAGCAGTTGCCCTGTTTCTGTTGACTAAATGTTGTCTTTCTTCTCTCTAGGATTTTCACTGGCTCACCCGCTCTAATATGTAAATAAAGAAACTATTTGGTGGTTTTGAGGCGGTTCCTCTTCCCTTCAAGATAGAATTTTACTTTCCATAGCAAAATTACTATAACAAAATTGGACAGAAATAAATCAATTTTGAATTACATTTTATTAGTAAAGAATTTGAATAAAAATAGGAGATGTTTCTATTATGATTTTGGATCTTAACTCTGCTACAAAGGCTTATGCACGTGGGGCTTGGCCATCTGCTTGCTTGTGGCACTGTTGAGATCAGGGGGTAGAATCTTCAGGAAGCAGGACCTCATGGAAGGAGTTGGGTCATTAGGGGCATGCCCTTGAGGGTAGTAGAACTCTGACCCTTTCTTCTTTCTCTCTGCTTCCCTGCCACCATGAAGTGAGCAGCTTCCCCTCATCATGCCCCTCCTCAGCCCCAAAGCAGCAGGGCCAAGTGACTGAAATGGAGATGGAGATGCTGAGATGGTTCAGTGGTTAAAAGCACTTGCTTACAAAACCTGTCAGCCTAGGTTTGATTCCACAGGCCCTACATAAAACTGGTCGGGCGCACACACTTGAGTACATACAAAACATCAGTGTAGTAGTTTGAATATGCAGCCCTATAAACTCAGGAGTTTTATTAAAGTTAAGTTTACTGCTTCAGCTCCTAGCTGGCTGACTCCGGCTACAAGGGGCATGGGCACATCATTGGGGGTGGATCTGAATTACAACTCATAGGTATGGAGAGAGGTGCTTCCTGCTTTTTAATGTCTGCTGGCTGGTGGTGGTTTTTCTCTCTGCTTGGATTTATGAATGGGATCCAGCTTTCTCTGCCATAGGTGGAACTTCCCCTGGATCTGTAAGCTTGAAAAAAATCCCTTCCTTCTGTAAAACTGTGTTTGATTGGATGCTCGTCCCAGATTCCTTTTATGTAAATTCAAACTTCAAGTTAAAAAATTATTTCTCTAAAACACTTTCTGGAGAAAAAAAAACACTAAAAAATGTCTAATGTAGAAATGCATTTAATAAGTTGATGATATAGGCACATTCTGTTTTATATTTTATCTTCTGATGACTTTAGTACCTTAGTCTCAGTCCAGTGGGATTAATCCTGTACATGATGAACTGAGTGTTTTTGCTACTATAAAGAAATTCCTGATGGGCTGGAGAGATTGCTCAGTGGTTAAGGTACTTGCCTGCAAAGCGTAACAAGCTGGGTTCGATTCCCCAGTACCCACATAAAACCAGATGTACAAATGGCGCATACATTTAGAGTTCATTTGCAGTGGCTAGAGCCCATACTCACTCTCTTTTTCTCATGTCTGTATCTCTCTGCTTACAAGCAAATAAATAAAATATATGTAAAGAAAAAAGAACTGCCGGGTGTGGTGGTGTACACCTTTAATCCTAGCACTCAGGAGGCAGAGGTAGGAGGATCACTGTGAGTTCGAGGCCACCCTGAGACTACATAGTGAATTTCAAGTCAGCCTGGACTAGAGTGAGACCCTACCTCAAAAAAAGAAAAGGAACTTCTGAGCCAGAGGAGAGGTCACACCATACCCAAACCAACAACTGACTAGAGAGTATTTTTAAATAACATTTTATTTAGGGCTGGAGAGATGGCTCAGCACTTAAGGTGCTTGCCTGTAAAACCTAAGTACCCAAGTTTAATTCCCCAATAGCCACATGAAGCCAAATGCACAATGGCACTTGTGTCTAGAGTTTGTTTGTAGTGGCTAGAGGCTCTGGAGTGCCCATTATCTCTCTCTCTCTTTTTCTCTCTCTTCTGGGTGTGGTGGTGCACCAAAAAAAAAAAAATGCACACCTTTAATCCCAGCAGAAGGATCACTGAATTAGCCTGAGACTAATTCCAGGTCAGCTTGGGCTGGAGCAAGACCCTACATCAAAAAACAAAACAAGGGCTGGAGAGATGGCTTAGAGGTTAAGCGCTTGTTTGTGAAGCCTAAGGACCCCAGTTCGAGGCTTGATTCCCCAGGACCCACATTAGCCAAGGGGCACTTGCGTCTGGAGTTCATTTGCAGTGGCTGAAGGTCCTGGCACACCCATTCTCCCTCTCTCTAGCTGCCTCTTTCTCTCTCTGTTGCTCTTTTAAAAAGTTTAAAAAATAAAACAAAAATATACTTATTTATTTGCAAGGAGAGAGAGAGATTGGATACACCAAGACCTGTAGCTGCTGCAAATTCCAGAGCTATGCACCACTTTGTGCATTTGGCCTTACATGGGTACTGAGTAATCAAACTTGGGTCATTAGTGTTTGTAGGCAAACACCTTAACCACTGAGTCTTCTCTCCAGCCCCGAGAGCTTTGTTTTTGTTTTTTTTTTTGTTGTTGTTTTTTAATTAGCCACCTGAGTCTATGCATACTGCATAGAGACCAGCAGAGTTGGCCTTAATATACAGTCTTGGACTACATAACTACATTTTGGTCAGTGAGAGACTTCACGTACATACAGCACGGAACCATAAGATTATAATGGAGTTGAAACTCGCCTATCTCCAACCTGGGCTGCTCAGAAGAAAGAACACTCAGGGAAGGTTCAGCCTGGGTAGCCTGGGTTGCTTTCCTCTGGTAACCAAATGCAGTACAAAATTTGTCCACAAGGTGGTGAAAGGGCTTAATAAATTTCTGAATAAAACCCATTTATAAAGCAGGGCATGGTGGTTCACACCTGTAATCTCAACACTCTGAAGGCAGAGGTAGGAGGTTCACTGTGAGTTCAAGACCAGCCTGAGACTACAGAGTGAATTCCAGGTCAGCGTGGAGGGAAGAATGGGAATGTCGACAGGTTAATATGCTGGCCACAAAGGTTAGTCTAGGTGTAAGGACCAGAACTGACAGCCCATTAAGACTTCTCGTTTTGTAATATGACTTTTTTTTGGTTTTTTTTTTTTTTTTTTTTTTTTGAGGTAGGCTCTCAGTGTAGCCCAGGCTGACCTAGAATTCACTGTGTAGTCTCAGGGTGGCCTGAACTCACAGCAGTCCTCCTACCTCTACCTCTCAAGTACTGGAATTAAAGGCATGCACTACCATGCCCAGCTCATAAAATTGATCTCATTATAGGAGTTATTTCTTCAAAGGGTAAAATATTGAGTAATTCTCCCAATATAGGTATACACCTATAATCTCAGGATTTTTAAAAACATATTTTATTTATTTAAGAGAGAGGAAAGAGAGAATGGCCATGTCAGGACCTGTGGCCACTGCAAACGAACTCAAGATGCATGTGCTCCCCTGTGCATCTGGCTTATGTAGGTCCTGGGGAATTAAACGGGGGTCCTCCGACTTTGCAGACAAATGCCTTAACCACTCTTTAGCCCAGGATTTTTTTTTTTTTTTTGAGAGAGAGAGAGAAAGAGAGAATGGGCATGCCAGGGCCTCCAGCCACTGTGAACGAACTCGAGACACCTGTCACCCCTTGTGCACATGTGCAACATTTCACACTTATGACACTGAACATATGGCTTACATGGGACTTGGAGATTTGAACATGAGTTCTTAGGCTTTGCAAGCAAGCACCTTAACTGCTAAGCCATCACTCCAATCCAATCTCAGTATTTTGGAGGATGAGGCAGGAAGATCTCAAGTTTGAGACCAGCCTAGGCCACATAGTGAGGCCCTATCTCAAAAACAGAAAGAAAGTTCCTCTAAAATTAATCTATTTGTTGATAGTCATAATCTCCTTTAGTCAAACATTTTGCATCCTCTAGTTTAATAATGTACAGTTTTATACAGTGCCTGATACATGTAATAATTAAGGACATCATAAAAACTGAATCTTGGGGCTGGAGAGATGGCTTAGCGGTTAAGCACTTGATTGTGAAGCCTAAGGACCCCAGTCCGAGGCTCAATTCCCCATTACCCATGTAATTCAGGTGCACAAGGTGGCACGTGCATCTGGAGTTCATTTGCAATGGCTGGAGGCCCTGGCACGCCCATTCTCTCTCCCTCTCTCTGCTTCTTTCTATCTCTGTGTGTCCCTCTCAAATATAGAAATAAAATAAACAAAAAAATTTAAGTTATAAAAAATATCTGAATCTTGAGCTGGAGAGATGGTGTAGCAACTAAGGTACTTGCCTGGGAAGCCTAAGAACCCAGGTTCAATTTGCCAGTACCCACATAGGCCGGATGCACAAGGTGACACAGGCATCTGGAATTCATTTGCAGTAGCTAGAGGCCCTGGTGTACCCATTCTACCCATTCTCTCACTATTTGCTTCTTTCTCCTTCCAATAAATAAAGTATTTTTAACTTTTTTCAAGTAAAACCTGAATATTGAAACATTGTGGTGTTTGTCTTTTGGTTTTTTGAGGTAGGGTCTCACAACTCTAGCCCAGGCTGATGTAGAAACCACTCTGTAGTCTCAGAGTGGTCTTGAACTCTTGGCAATCTCCCTACTTCTGTCTCCTGAGAGCTGGGATTAAAGATGTTTTTCTTAATGTAGGAAAACTCAATACAGGGTTAAGGAAATCAGTGGGGAATGATTTCTTAGCTTAACTCCTCTACTGGTCTCTATTTTATACTTTGTGGAGTTATTTGAGGATCCCAAATCTATCTTGAAGTCCTAGATCTCTGCCTGGGCATACAGAAGGAATTCGATAAATGCTACTGTCATTTAGGAAGGTGAGTACTTAGCAGAGAACACAGGCTGCCATTATTGCAAAGCAGTGAATAAAAGTGAAACAGTGGTTTGGTTTCCTTTTTCAAGTGAGTGGCTTTTACTTCCGAGTCAGTTAGCTATTTGCTGAACAATGGACCACCATGCTTATAGGGGTTCACTAAGATTGAACTCAGGGGTTGGAGAGCTGATTCAGCAGATAAGGTACTTGCCTGTAAAGCCTAATGACCCAGGTTCAATTCCCCAGTACCCACATAAACCCAGATGCACAAAGTGGCACATGCATCTTGAGTGTCTTTTGCTGCAGTTGGAGGCCCTGACACACCCATTCTCTCTGTCTCCTTTCTATTTCTATCTGCTTGCAAATAAATAAAGATGTTTAAAAAAAAAAAAAGATTGAGGGACTGGAGAGATGGATCAGCAGTTGAGGTGATTACCTGCCAAGCCTAGGGACCTGGGTTTGATTCCCTAATACCCACATAAAGCAAGGTGATGTATGCGTCTGGAGTTTGCAGTAGCTAAACACCCTGGCATGTCCATTCTCTTCCTCCCCCTCTCACTGCCTCTTTCTCAAAATATTTTTTAAAAGAATTATAAAGCAAACAACAACAATCCAAAAAAAAAAAAAATCCCAACTGAACCTGGAGCTCACTGATTCAGCTATATTAACTAGCCAGTGAGCCCCCGGGATTCTATGGGCTCTGTGTCCTCAGCACCAGGATTACATCGTGAAATATTCTTTGTTGTTGTTTTTAACTATTTTTATTTATGTATTTGACAGAGAGCAAGAGGGAAAAAGAGAGGTGGAGAGCGAGAGAAAGAACGGGCATGCCAGGGCTCTAGCCACTGCAAACAAACTCCAGACATGTGCACCCCCTTGTACATCTGGCTAACATAGATCGTGGGGAATCGAACCTGGGTCCTTTGGCTTTGCAGACAAATGCCTTAAGTGCTAAGCCATCCCTCCAGCACCATGGAATAGTTTTGTAAGCAAAAGTCCCCCTCGTATCCCTACAGTGACTGGATGGCCCTGTCAGCCGGGGGAGCTAGCCACAGGCAGCGTTTCATTTGGCCCTTTTCCTTCCACACCTCAGCATAGGGCTGGATTGTGGTGTTAGCTCAGGAAAGACACATTATTCATCTGGGCCAAAGTGAATTACCCAGGCCTGTCAGTAGCCAGAAAATCACATGCTGCATTCCCAAACCAAGTAGAAATTAGTTTGAGATTATTGACTAGTTGGCATTATTCATGCCACAGCTCCCTTCTGTTAAAGCACATCAGAGAAAATTGGCTGTGGCCAATTAATGGGTGTTTAGCAAGCCATCTGCCAATACAGTGCTGTGTGTTCTCATTGGTGAGGGGTGGAATCCAAGGGTTTTCAGCCCTTGTATGCATTGAAATCACCTGAGGAATTTCAAATACTCTTCATCAACCACTTGGGACCCGAAAGGGGGAATTCAGACAGCTGTGTTGGTTAGAGCTCTCCAAGTAATTCCTGTGTGTGGCCCAGTTTGGGAACCAGGAAACAATTCAAAGATTTCTTTTACTCCCTTCCCCCTCACCAGGTCCCCCCCCCCACACCCCGTTGGGATTAAAGGCATGCGCCACCACTCCTTTCACTTTTAATTCTAGGGACAGTGACTAAAGAAGATACAGCATACTTTTTGTTTTTTCCTGAAGGTTTTAGGAACTGGAGAAATGGCTCAGCGTTTAAGGTGATTGCCTGCAAAATCTAACACCCTTAGTTCAGTTCCCCAGTACCCACGTAAAGCCAGCTGCACAAAAGGGGCACATGTATCTGGAGTTTGTTTGCAGCAGTTGGAGGCCCTGGCATGCCCACTCTCTCTGTCTCTCTTCTCTCTCTCTCTACTTGCAAATAAATACAAATTTCTTTTTAAGTTTTTTTCAGGTAAACTGGACATGATGGCTCACACATTTAATCCCAGCACTTGGGAGGCAGAGGTAGGAGGATCGTGGTGCGTTGAAGGCCACCTTGAGACTACATCGTGAGTTCCAGGTCAGCCTGGGCTTAAAAAAAGAATGTTCAGATAATTGTGTCCCATAATTCTGTAGGATTTCTTCATTCTTCTAGATTCTACTTTTTTTTTTTTTCTTTTTCTGGCTGAGTTAATTGTCTTTTTTTTTTTTTCCTTTTGGTTTTCTGAGGAAGGGTCTCACTGTAGCCCAAGCTGAACTGGAATTCACGATGTAATCTCAGGGTGGCCTTGAACTCACCACAATCCTCCTACCTCTGCCTCCCAAGTGCTAGGATTAAAGGCATGCGCCACCATGCCCAGCTTTTCTTTTCTTTTCTTTTTTTTTTTTTTTGAGGTAGGGTCTCACTAGCCCATGGTGGCCTGGAATTCACAATATAGTCTCAGGATGGCCTCAAACTCATAGCACTCCTCCTACCTCAGCCTCCCAAGTGCTGGGATTAAAGGGGTGCACCACCATACCCGGCAAGTTAGTTGTCTTTTTTTTTTCAAGGTAGGGTCTTGCTTTAGCCCAGGCTGACCTGGAATTCACTACATAGTGTCAGGGTGGTTGTGAACTCACAGCGATCCTCCTACCTCTGACTCCCGAGTGAGTTGTCTTTTTTTATATTTATGTTTCAAATTTAACATGAAGAATAATACCAAGGTAAGGCTACTTAAATCCATGTAAATCATTTCTTTGACAGGTTGACACAGTTGAGAAAAATAAAGCTGAAAGTGGTCCAGTTCAAAGTAAAGCAAATTAGCTATTTGTAGCACAAACTGCTAATAGAAATGAAAATGCTTTTAGAGAATCTACTTTCCAGGAATCTTCCAGACTGACAGAAATAGGACATAATAAAAATGGAAAGTTACTTTTAGGAGGTGATCAGTTGCCACTGATCAGTTACCCTAAATTTGCAAAGTTCCTGACTCAATTTCTGTTCAGGTTTGAACAAGTATCTGGGGAACTGTAAAAGGAATGTATAGTACTATATATATTACTGCTTTATATAGTACACGCTGTAGCATATAACAATAGATTTTTAAAAATTTTTTTTGTTACTTTATTTATTTGAGAGCGACAGATAGAGAGAAAGAGGCAGAGAGAGAGAGAGAGAGAGAGAATGGGCGCACCAGGGCCTCCAGCCACTGCAAACAAACTCTAGACATGTGTGCCCCCTTGTGCATCTGGCTAACGTGGGTCCTGGGGAATTGAGCCTCGAACCGGGGTCCTTAGGCTTCACAGGCAAGCGCTTAACCACTAAGCCATCTCTCCAGCCCCTCACCCCTTTAAATTTTTTTTTTTAATTTATTCTTGGGCCGGAGAGATGGCTTAGCAGTTAAGGTGCTTTCCTGCGAAGCCTAAGGATCCAGGTTCAATTCTCCAGGTCCCACATAAACCAGATGCATAAGGTGGCACATGTGTCTAGAGTTCGTTTGCAGTGGCTAGAGCCCTGGTGTGCCCATTCTCTCTCTCTCTCTCTCTTTCTCTTCCTCCCCATCTAGAAAATAAAAATTTAAAACATTTTTTAAAAAGAAAAGAGGGCTGGAGAGATGGCTTAGCGGTTAAGCGCTTGCCTGTGAAGCCTAAGGACCCTGGTTCGAGGTTCGGTTCCCCAGGTCCCACGTTAGCCAGATGCACAAGGGGGCACATGTGTCTGGAGTTCGTTTGCAGAGGCTGGAAGCCCTGGCGCACCCATTCTCTCCCCCTCTATCTGTCTTTCTCTCTGTGTCTGTCACTCTCAAATAAATAAATAAAAATTAAAAAAAAAAAAAGAAAAGAGAAGAAAGAGCTGTATGTGTATGGGGGGGGGCAGTTATTGTTTTGGTTTTGGTTTTGTTTTGTCAAGGTAGGGTCTCATTCTAACATAGGTTGACCTGGAATTCACTATGTAGTCTCAAGGTGGCCTCAAACTCACAGCGATCCTCCTACCTCTGCCTCACAAGTGTTGGGATTAAAGACATGGGTCATTATGCCCAGTAAGATGTGTTTTTAAGTTAGCCTCAACTCAAAATGTGTTTTTGAATTTTTAAATCACCAGGTTGGCCTTGGACTCTTTTCTTTATTTCTTTCTTTTTTTGAGGTAAGATCTCACTGTAGCCCAGGCTGACCTGGAACTCTGTAGCTCACAGCAGTCTTCCTACCTCTGCCTCCTAAGTCCTGGCATTAAAGATGTGTACCACCATGCCCGGCTTGGCCTTGAACCCTTGATCTTCTTGCCTTCTTAAATTGCCATGTCAGACTTACTAGTGGCTAAAGCATTTGCCTACAAAGCCTAACAACCCAATTGTGATCCTCCAGTACCCACATAAAGCCAGATGCACAGTAGCCCATGCATTCGGAATTTGTTTGCAGCGATGGAGACTCTGGCACACCCATTCCCTGCCCCCCACCTATCTCTCTCTCCCTCCCTCCCTCTGTCTCTCCTCTCTATCTCTCTGTTTTTGCAAATAAATAAATAAAAATATTTTATATATATATTTTTTTAACTTTTTTTTTTTTGTTTGTTTGTTTGCGATAGGGTCTCGCTCTAGCCCAGGCTGACCTGGAATTCACTCTGTAGTCTCAGGGTGGCCTTGAATTCATGTAAATCTTCCTACCTCTGCCTCTCTAGTGCTAGGATTAAAGGCATGCGCCACTATGCCCAGTTTAAAAAAATCTTTTTATCGACAACCTCCATACACATATACACCATACCTTGATGATAATCCCCTCCCACCACTCTTTGTCCTCACCCCCCACCCCCCTCTACTGATCCCTTTTCTTCCATTCCATGTAATCATTTTTCTTCTCCTATTAGGCTGGTCTTGTGCAGGTAGTGTCAGCCACTGTGAGGTCATGAATGCTGTGGCCATTTTGTGTCTAGAAGACAGTATTGAAAGCACTCTTCCCTTCCTTTGGCTCCTACCTCTTCTGTAATGGTCTCTGGGCCCTCCTCTGGGAGTGTGATAAAGATGTCTCACTGTGCTGAACGCTTCACCGTTTCTCTTAGCACTTTGCTTAATGTTGAGTCTCCCTAGTTGTCATCACCATCTGAAAAGAGAAGTTTCTCTAATCAGAAGTGAGAGTGGCATTGATATATGGGTATAAACGTAAGTATTTATAGGGTAATATGGTGGGCATAATATAGCCAGTTAGCCAAAAAATACAATAATGATTTCCCTTAGAGCTTATGACCCTCCCCCCGCCCCCGCAGCCATAGTTTTGTGATTAGGAGTTACAGACAAGCAACTTAACCTCTGAGCCATCTCTTCAGCCCTTTTTATTTTTCAACCATATCTCTTAAAAAGAGTGCTCCTCCCAGACCAGTGAAGGAAATACTGTATTGGAGGAGATGATTGTCACTGATGTGATAGCTCCTCATATGGCTCAGAGCCTGAGTCCTGGACTCCAGCTGCATGCACCACTTTGTGCTTTTAACTTTATGTGGTTATTGGAGAATTGTACCTGTCAGACTTTGCAAGCAAGTTCCTAAACCACTGAGCCATCTCTCCAGCCCTAAGCAGTGAACTTTTAAAAATTATTTATTTCTTTATTTATTTGAGAGAGAGAATGTGTGCGTCAGGACCTCTAGGCACTGCAAACAAACTCTAGATGCATGTGGCACCATTGTGCATCTGGCTTATGTAGGTTCTGGGGAATCGAACCTGGGTCCTTTGGCTTTGCAGGCAAAATGCCTTAACCCTAAGCCATCTGTCCAGCTCCCAGCTACTTTTGGTAAAGTTGGCAAAACACTGTTTTTCTCAGAGGACAGCTCACACAACACTAATCAGTCTGTTCCTCAACAGTTAGCTGCTCCTGTAATTTGGAGGATAAGTGGGGTTATGTGACCTTTTGAGTTTCAGCTCTCCCAGACTTGATCTTCTGAGACTCCTTCTACCTTCCCCCCTTCCAGAGGAAATATTTCAAGTCAGTGGACTTTGCTATACAACAGGACTCCATGCATGCTAGCTATGCACTCTACCACTGTGGTCTATCTCCAGACTACCTAATTCTTTTTAATGGCCACGTGGTATTTCATTGGGGTTTGCTCACCAATGTCATATCCTGGGAGCTGTTTGCAGTCTGATATCCATAGCTCAAAAGCACTGGGCAGTTGAATATTTCTGTGCAGTTTCTTGGTCAGATGGCACCTGCATTTAAGGCTAATGGAATGAAGATTTCTTTCTCTGGACTACACTCCCACCTGAAAGCTCTGAGACAGAGCAGCTAACTCTGATTGGCATTATTGGTGTGAGCCTTTCTCAAATCTCCTATAATTTCCTTCTGGATAAATCTAATAGCCTGCATTATTAGATTCTGCAAGAGTCAGAGAGCCCTTCCAGTAGGGACTGAAGAAGATGGTAATTTTTGCCTTTGGTTTGTTTGGGTCACCCCATGAGAAATAGGCTTGTAAAACACATAAAGAAATGGAAAATTATGAAGTTTTTGTTTTTTTTTTTTAATATTAGAAGCTTTACAGACATCTCTGGGCTGGGGCCGCCCCCGAGGGTAGAGGCTCCCGTGGTGACAGCATCCACAGGGACCTCGGTGTGTCTAGCCTGCATGCTAACTGACAGCAGCCATCCACACCCTCTTCCGCTTACCACCAAGTCCGCCAAGGTATTTCCTCGTGCTAGGCTCACACAGCTGTGTGGACAAAGACACATATAATTTTGAAAACATGCAAGTGGTACAGTGTGGCCAGAGAATAAAGGTGTATACTTTTCCTGCTTCTTTTTTTTTTTTTTTTTCTCTCTCTCTCTCTCTCTGTCTCTCTTTATTTATTTTTTGAGGTAGGGTTTTGTTCTAGGCCAGGCTGACCTGAAATTCACTATGAAGTCTCAGGGTGGTCTCTTAACTAACAGCAATCTTCCTACCTCTGCACTCTGCAATGAACTCCAGACACATACTTGTGCATGGGGAATAGAAAATGACTCATTAAGCTTTGCAAGCCAAAGCCTTAACCACTGAGCCATCTCTCCAGCCTCTACTTTCTTTTCACCTATCCAGTGGTATGATTTGAGGTACCCCAGTGGCATAAGCCCATCGTCCATCTTCAGGAATATTAACACAGGTAACACAGAAAGGGAGGATAGTTAAGCAGGGCGTGGTGGTGCACAACTTTAATCCCAACTCTCAGGAGACAGAGGTAGGAGGATCACGGTGAGTTCGAGGCCACCCTGAAAATACAGAGTGAATTCCAGGTCATCCTGGGCTAGAGTGAGATCCTACCTAGAAAAAAGAAAGAAAGAAAGAACGATAGAAAGAGAGGAGGATCGTTTAGAAGCAGTACACGCACACATGCATGTACGCGTTAGCAGCAGGCAGTGCAGGCAGGACGAATGGGCTAAAGCCGTCATGTGGGAACTGTCCAGAGAACAGGAAGAAACCTCACTGGCTTCCCCAGAGAGGGAGTCTGAGCAAGATGATAAAAGTCCAAGTTTGGGGCTGGAGAGATGGTTCAGCAGCTAAGGCACTCACCTGCAAAGCCTATGGAGCCAGGTTTAATTCCCCAGTATCCGTGTAAAGCCAAGATGCACAAGATAGCACACATGTCTGGAGTTTGTTTGCAGCAGCTAGAGGTGCTGGTGTGTCCATTCTCTCTCCCTCTTAAATAAATAAATAATAAAGTATATATATTTTAAAGTCTAAGTTTGAATAGCATGTTAATTAAAAGTGTTTTTTTGGGCTGGAGAGGTGGCTTAGCTGATAAGTGCTTGCCTGTGAAGCCTAAGGACCCAGGTTCAAGGCTCCATTCCCCAGGACCCACGTTAGCCAGATGCACAAGGGGGCACACGCTTCTGGAGTTTGTTTCCAGGGGCTGGAAGCCCTGGTATGCCCACTCTCTCTCTCTGTCTCTCTCTCTGCCTCTTTCTTTCTCTATCACTTTAAAATAACTAAATAAAAATAAACAAAAAAAATGTTTACAAAAGCGATTTTTTTCAGCCAGGAGTGGTGGTGCACGCCTTTAATCCCAGCACTCGTGAGGTAGAGGTAGGAGAGTTTCCATGAGTTGGAGGCCACCCTGAGACTACATAGTGAATTACAGGTCAGCCTCAGCTAGAGTGAGACCCTACCTCAAAAAAAAAAAAAAAAAAAAAAAAAAAAAAAAGTTTTCAGGCTGGATAGATGGCTTAGCAGTTGAGGCATTTGCTTGCAAAACCAGGTTCAATTCCCCAATGCTCATGTAAAGCAAGATGCACAAAATGGCATATACATCTGAAGTTTGTTTGCAGTGGCTGGAGGCCTTGATGCACCTATTCTCTCTTCTATCTCTCTATGCTTGCAAATAAATAAATACTTTTGTTGTTGTTGTTTGTTTTTTTCCAGGTAGTGTCTCACTCTGGTCCAGGCTGACCTGGAATTCACTACGTAGTCTCAGGGTGGCCTTGAACCCTCAGCGATACTCCTACCTCTGCCTCCCAAGTGCTGGGATTAAAGGCGTGCGCCACCACGCCCGGCAATACTTTTTTAAGTTTTTTTTTTTTCTTCCAGCCAGGCATAGTGGTGCATGTCTTTAATCCCAGCACTTGGGAGACTGAGGTAGGAGGATCTCTGTGAATTTGGGGCCAGCCTAAGACTTATTACAGGTAAGCCTGAACTAGAGTGAGACCCTACCTGGAACCTCCATCTCCCCCCACAGAAAAGTGATTTTTTTCCAACTGGACATGATGATGTACACCTGTGATCCCAGCACTTGAGTGGCTGAGACAGTGAGACCCTGTCTCAAATACACACACACAATAAGGATGTATATAATGGCTTTATATAAATTCATAAAAGGGAGCCAGGCGTGGTGGCACACACCTTTAATCCCAGCACTTGGGAGGCAGAGGTAGGAGGATCGCTGTGAGTTCAAGGCCACTCTGAGACTGCATAATGAGTTCCAGGTCAGCCTGGACTAGAGTGAGACCCTACCTCGAAAAATAAAAAAAAAATTCATAAAAGGTATGATTTTTGTTTGAAAACTTTTGTCTAGCTATGATCAGGTGGATAATGCAATACAGTTTGATAATCATTCCCTTTTCTATCCATTTACTCTTTCCATTGGCTTTGTTTTGTATGGGCTGAAAGGTTTATAGCTTCTGGTGGGGGGAAGGGGGAGTGACTTTTTCAGTTTGGAAATATAAACTTTCCAGAAAAATCCTAAGGTCAAACTTTTCATTTGTTACTCAGTGAGTAAACTGTCCCAGGCTGACAGCTGAGCAACTTGTCCCCAGGGAAGTCAGCTTGAGGCAGGAGAGTGCTCCTGTAGGGTACCTGAACTCCAGGCAGGTAGATGAGAAGGATGGTCAAGCAAGAAGCCCACCTTCCCAGGAGGATGGCTGCCCGATCACGCTGCTCTCTTGTCACCTCAGCAGCCACTTAACCTCAGTCTCCGCAAAAGAAAAATTCTGACATCTTAATTTAAATGTGGGCATTTGAGCCTGTGCTGGAGATAAATATAACCTAGTGTAGTACGAAGAAGGTTTAATGGGAAATGGTTGGCATTCTTTCGTGGTAAAGACATGAGGAAAGGAGAGGGAGGGAGAGAGGAAGGGAGGGAGGGAGGGGGGATAGAGAGAGAGAGACAGAGAGGGAACCGCAGTCAGGACAAAGCCGATAAGAGAGCGCCAGTAGCCTTGCCCTCTAACTTGATACTTACCAGACCCAGCCAACATGGTTGTCCTGAATCCAATGACTTTGGGAATTTATCTCCAACTCTTCTTACGCTCCATCGTGTCCCAGCCGACGCTCATCCACAGCGTCCTCCCAATGTCAGCAGGTAACAAAACAATGAGCACAACTTCTCTCTTCTGTTTGTCAAGGGGGAGGGATGGGGAGGGAGGACGGAGAAGCAGCAGGATTATTTTGCAATGTGTTCTGATGTTTTGCCATTCTGCTCTTGGTGGAGGGAGGCTAGGGAGAGACAGCCACCCTGAATGCTTCCTGTCACTTTCCCTGTGTAGAAGGGCCCTCTGTCCTTGCTCCAGCCGTCAGGACTTTCAGGACTGGTCAGAGGCAGAGGCTAAGACATTACTTCTGCGTCTCTTCTCATCTGTTTACTGTGTGATTTCATTTTGGTTAGGAATTGGGGAGATAGGGAAGAGACAAGGAAGCACAAATGAGCCCACCTCTGGGCTCACTCTGAGCTGAGGGCTTGCTTGTGGAGTGAACACGCCTCTGTTGAGCCAGGACAACCCCACTGGAGGGAAAGCGAGCCAGACCCCTTGTTGGCAGGTACCCCCTCCCTTGCAGCCTAAGAACTAGACTTTTTCTCCAGCCCTGTCTACCCTCCTGTTGGGCTCTCTTCCCTTCCCCTGTGCCTGGGCATCTAGTAGGTACTGGTATCCTGTGGAGGGGGCGGGAAGGTCCCAGAAAGGATGGGATTGGTGAGGGGTCCTGGAGGGGGATGTGGCCCTGAAGCCAGATGGTTCTGCTGAGAGATTTGGGAAACAGGTTTGCTCTGCCAACCTGGCAATGCTTTCTGTGGACACCAGGCTATTGCCCTTGTCCTGCCTGACCTGGTACAGGGGAAGTATTGGGTTACTGGCATAGCCTTTGCAAAACCTTTCTGGGGAAACTTGGATATGTCCAGAGGAAGTCAGGCCCACCCCAGATCTTGCTATTTATCTCCTCCCAGCACCCTCACCCCTCAGTTCAACTCGGCCCCTGCCAATTTCCCTACCCAAGACAGTACCAGTCATTTCTTCCCAGGGGAGTCTCCCAAGTGCTGCATTGACTCAGTATCACTGTGAGCCTTAGGAAGGACCAGGAACACCAAGCTCTGGGAGGGCATTTCTCTGGATCCACACCCCCCCACTCCCGCTTCTCTCCATTCATAAAAACAGCTCATGTGCAAGTGGTGCTGCCAAACTCCGCGGGCCCTGAAGAGTGCCACGGACACTGCTGTGAGGCTAATTATAAAAGTGTGAGAAACAGAAGAAGCGGGGAAGGAGAGAGGGCCCGTGGAGATTACCAGCACTGGGGGTAGGCAAGAAAGGCAGGTGCTTATGTCACCACAATTGCGTGTCAACATGTCCATCACGGATTTGAGCTGAAAGCGCCAAGCTCTTTTCCAAAGGGAAGATTGATAGCTGAGTGCAGTGGCACACAGCAGTAATGACAGCATTTGGGAGGCTGAGGCAGGAGGATGGTACGTTCAAAGCCTCCCTAGGCTACATAGCAAGAACTTGTTTCAGAAGTCCAAAAAGCATGAGGCAGGGCTTGATGAATTTGTCTGATTCGGTGGTTTGTCATATTTAGTTATAGATTCCTTTAAGAATTTGCTAGAGGGCTGAAGAGATGGCTCAATGCTTTAAGGCCCTTGCATGCCCTAACAACCCTGCTTTGATACCCCAGGACCCACGTAAAGCCAGCTGCACAAAGTGGTGCATGCACCTGGAGTTTGTTTGCAGTGGCTAGAGGCCCTGGTATGCCCCATTCTCTCTACCTATCTCTCTTTTCTCTCTCTTTTTGCTTGCAAATAAACAAATAAAATATTTCATTAAAAAAATGATCTGCTACAGATTTAAGGCTCAGGAATTAGGGAAACAGTTTTCTAGCTTTAGTTCTACCTCTGATTTCTGGAAGGTAGTTGGCTACAGACTGTTAGCCCCATGAGGGCAGGGACTGTGCACTGTTACTAGTTCCCAGGGCCAGAACAGTGTCTGACATGTAGTAGGTGCTCAATAAGTACTTACTGAAGGGCTGGGGAGGTAGCTCAGTGGTTAAAGGTGCTTGCTTGTCAAGTGTGACTGCCCAAGTTCAATTCCCCAATACCTATGTAAAGCCAAATAGTCAAAGTGGTGCATGTGTCTGGAGTTTATTTGTAATGGTAGGAGGCCCTGGTGCACTGATACTCTTTCATTCTCTTAAATAATAAATAAAGTAGCTGGGCGTGGTGGCACACACCCTTAATCCCAGCACTTGGGAGGCAGAGGTAGGAGGATTGGCATGAGTTCAAGGCCACCCTGAGAATACAGAGTGAATTCCAGGTCAGCCTGGGCTAGAGTGAGACCCTATCTTGAAAAAACCAAAATAGTAACAATAACAGTAATAATAATAAATAAATAAAGTAGTAAAAAAAGTACTTGATGAATGAAAATTTTTCCTCATCTGTAGGTTTAGGCTCATAACTTTCAAAAATATATTTATTTTTATTTATTTAAGAGAGAGAGAAAATGGGCACACCTGGGCCTCTAGCCACTACAAAAGAACTCCAGGTGCATGTGCCATCTTGTGCATCTGGCTTATGTGGGTACTGGGGAATCAAACTTGGGTCCTTAGGCTTCCCAAGCAAGCATCTTAGCCACCGAGCCATAACTCCAGCCCTCATCATTATTTTGTATTATTTAAATTACACAGAGCCAAGGTTCTGGGGCAGTTCTGAAAGAGAGAAAAGAATTGCTGGTTCTCTTTGAACTCCTTATTCACACAGTGCAGACTGCTTTTAGGGAAGGGTTTTTGTAGGTTGTACCTGTCAGGTTACAGCAGTGACAAGACGCAACCAAGACAGCTTAGAAGGAAGAGTTGAGTGAAAAGGTCAGGTGGGCTGAAGGAAAACTATGATGTCAAGGCACCTAGGAAATCAAAACCACAGGAAGGCTTTTAAAAAAAAAACTTTTTAATTGACAATTTGAATAATTTCAAACAATAAACCCCTCCTCCTCTCAATCAGTCTCTCTTTTATTTTGATGATGTCATCATCTTTTCCACCTATTATGATGGTCTTGTGTAGGTAGTGCCAAGCACTTTGAGGTCACGAAGATACAGGCCATTTTGGGTCTGAAAGACTGCATTTTAAGCAGTCCTACCTTCCTTTGGCTCTTTCTTTCTGCCACCTCTTCTGTAATGGACCCTGAGCCTTGGAAGGTGTGATAGAGATGTTTCAGTGCTGAGCACTCCTCTGTCACTTTTCAGCATTGTGTAGCCTTTTGGGTCGTCCCAGGGGTCACCACCATCTGAAAAGAGAAATTTCTCTGACCAAAAGTGAAAGTAGCATTAATATATGGATATGAATATTAAATAAAGTAATTACAAGGCATTCTGGTGAGCATAGTATATACATTTAGCCAGACAAGAGCAGGTGTTACATACATAAGGCTCATGACCTCCCCCACCATAGGCTTTTGATTAGAGTTTCAGTACCAGGCATGTATTCCCTCCCATGGAGGGGCCTCCAGTTCAATTAGAGACCTGAAAAAGCAGGAGGAGGAACTAGGGAACTGGATCCTGGGAAGATCTGGACCTGTACAAGAGGAGCTGCCAAGCCAAACGCCTGTCACACAGGACCCAAAGCACAGAGAAAGTGTAGACAAAAATCTCTCAAATCTCACGCTCCTCCCATCCCAACCATATGCTGGCAGAGCTTCCCATTGGCCAAATCCCACCCACAGCCAGAGGGCAGAGGAGCCCTGTGATGCAGTTCACAGGGTCAGCCTGTGGGGGAAGGACATCCTACCCACCACCCAAAAGTGGGAGGTTAGTCCTTTTTCCTTCCTTTCCCTTTCCTTCCTTTCTTTGCTTCCATTGTTCCCTTCTCTCTTTTCCCTTCACATGGTATTAGGGATTGAACTCAGGGCCTTGCACATCCTAAGCAAGCACTCCACCACTGAACTATACCTCCAGCCCCATAGGCACTTTTTTTTTTTTTTTTTTTGAGGTAAGATCTCGCTCTAGCACAGGCTGACCTGGAATTCACACTGTAGTCTCAGGGTGGCCTTGAACTCATGGTGATCTTCCTACCTGGGCCTCCCAAGTGCTGGTATGAAAGGTGTGTGCCACCACACCTGGCTGACAGGTGCTTCTTGATGAGTTGCTAACTCTGGATCTTATGATTGGGAACCTCATCCTGGGCACGTGGTCAACAAGTAGGGTCCATGTAGGGGGACCACTCATTTAACACTCAGCTTAGCACAGGTACCTGCTTTCCCATGTGGAGTCACCGCATCATGTCCCCTTCACTTAGTTTACCTGAGCTTCCTGAGAGTACGGTTCCAAAATTAATACCGGCTTTGAAATGTAATTTTCCTGGGCTACAAGATGAATGAGTCCTCTGAAAATACTTACCAACAACTTGCTCTGTAATACTATATATTCCGAAGCTCGTGGAGTCTCATGATTCTGCAGAAGGTAGGCTGTGGTGACACTGAACTGAGAGCCACCAGGCAAATTGTTTCTTTCTATCTACAATATCTTAGGAGGGCCTTCTAGGTGCCGAGCACCATTGGAATGTGCTTCGGAGGACACAGAGACAAGTAGAATGTGGCCCGTGTTCTAAGGGACTGTGTCACTCTGTTGAAACCCAAGCACTGAGTGCCTCAGGCTGGCTATGGTGGCGGAGGGTCTCTCACAGGTCTGCAGGTAGCACTTGTCCTCACACAGAGCCATGGAGTCTTCAGGATCTAAGACCCTGCCTGCTCCTACAGTACCCAGTAGCCTCAGCTCTCTGAACCAGGTATGGCTAGGTCCAAGAGAATGAGGCAGGGGCTGGAGAGATGACTCAGCAGTTAGATGACTCAGCCTGTTGACCCGGGTTCTGTTCCCCAGTAGCCACGTGTAAAGCCGGATGCACAAAGTGGTGCATGCATCTGGAGTTCGTCTGCAGTGGCTCTTGCACAGGCCCTTGCTTGCCCATGCTGTTTCTATCTGCCTCTTTCTCTCTCTCAAATAAATAAATAAACAAACAAATAAATAAAATATTTCTTTTAAAAAATGGAATGAGAAGCTGGGTGTGGTGGCGCACACCTTTAATCCATCCCAGCACTTGGGAGGCAGAAGTAGGAAGATCATGGTGAGTTCGAGGCCACCCTGAGAATACAGAGCGAATTCCAGGTCAGCCTGGCTAGAGTGAAACCCTATCTTGCAAAAAAAAAAAAAAAAAAAAAAAAAAAAAAAAGGAATGAAAGGCTATGATCCTAGCATTCCCAATGCTTGAGGGTAGGAGGATCTGAAGTTCAAAAGTACCTTGTGCTACACAGCCCAACAGAAAAGAAACTGCAAGAAAAATGGTCAAGAACTTAGGGCATGGTTTTGGGGTTTCTCAAAGGATATTAGAAGGGAATTGTCTCTGTGTCCCAAAGGACAACACTGGCTTATGTCATAGAAACTGGTTTTCATTATGGTGACCATCAATGGTCCAGTGAACACTGACCTGTAACTCTTTTATTGTGATAGCTATATTTTAGAATCTTTTTTTTTTTTTTTTTTTTTTTTTTTTTTGGTTTTGGGAGGTAGGGTCTCACTGTAGTCCAGGCTGACCTGGAACTCACTATGTATTCTCAGGGTGGCCTTGAACTCACAGGGATCCACCAACCTCTGCCTCCCAAGTGCTGGGATTAAAGGCGTGCGCCACCACGCCCGGCTTCTTAGAATTTATTTTTCTTAAAAATTTCAAGAGCTGGGCTAGAAAAATAGCTTAGCAGTTAAAGGTGCTTGCTTGCAAAGCCTGATGGTCTGGGTTCAATTCCCCAGTACCCACGTGAAGCCAAATGCACATGTATCTGGAGTTCATGTACAGTGGCATGAGGCCATCACGTCCCCATTCTCTCCTTTCTCTTTCTCTGCAAATAATAAATACAATTTTGGTTTTGGTATTGTTTTTTTTGAGGCAGGGTCTCACTCTAGCTCAAGCTGACCTAGAATTCACTATGTAGTCTCAGGGTGGCCTTGAACTCAGATCATCCTACCTCTGCCTCCCAGGTGCTGGGATTAAAGGTGGGGTCACCACACCCAACTAAAAAAAAAAAAATTGTTCAGTTTAAAAATAAAATGCCAGGGGCTAGAAAGATGAGTTAGCAGTTAAGGCAATTGCCTGCAAAGACTTATGGCCCAAGTTTGATTCCCCAGTACCCATGTAAAGCCAAATGCACAGGGTGGTGCATGGGTCTGGAGTTCATTTGCAGTGCCTAGAGGCCCTGGTGCATCCATTCTCTCTTTCTGTGTCTCTGCAACCATGTATTATTGAAGTTCCTATTTTGTGATCCTCTGAGGGTCAGCTGATCTGGTCAATGTCCCTGGCTGGACTCACTCTGGGTCTGTCCCTTCACAGGTGGGGCTCAGTGTTTGTGGCTTCCAGGACTCAGGGGTGATGCTATTTCTAGAGGTCAGACTTCCATACCACATGATATATGTAATCCTCACACAACCCTGGGATTGGTGGAGCGAGATTCCTACTTTCCAGAAGAGGAAATGGAAGCTCAGAGAGGGTAAATGATTTACCAGAGATCCAACAACTGGTTTGTGCAGGGCTCTTACCCATGCAGACAAATCTGCACATGGACTGATAAATGCACCATGGACTTTCACAGTTCTGCAGGCTGCCTTCCTGGCCTGTGAAAACTCTGAACGCATGATCCGTCCCCTTCCCCACCTTTCTGTCAGGATGTCAATGCCCAAAGTTCAAACAAAGAATTAAATAGTGCCGTCTTTTTTTTCCCCCCCTAGGCAGGGTCTCACTCTAGCCCAAGCTGACCTGGAATTCACTATGTGGTCTCAGGGTGGTTTAGAACTCATGGTAATCCCCCTACCTCTGCCTCCCCAGTGCTGGGATTAAAGACGTGCGCCACTCTGCCTGGCTAAATATTGCTTTTTGCTTTTTGTTGTTGTGTATTTTAAAGCCTTTTTATTTTATTTTATTTGTTGGGGCACTGGGAAGATAGAGAGAAAGACAATGGGCATGCCAGGGCCTTCAGCTACTGCAAATGAAATCCAGACACTTGTACCACTTTGTGCATGTGGCTTATATGGGACCTAGGGAATCAAACCTGTGTCCTTTGTCTTTGCAGGCAAGCAACTTAACCATGAAGCCACCTCTCCATCCCTTTTGTTTGTTTTGTTTTTGTTTTTTGAGACAGGATCTTGCTATGTAGTCCAAGGTGGCCTGGAAATCACCCTCTTCCCACCTCAGCCTCTCATTCTGGGATTAGAGGTATTGCATCTTCATGTTCAGATGAACATTGCTTATACACTGCAGAGTGCAATGACATGTCAAGGAACTCATTTACCTCTCCTTTGATAATATTTTTACCTATTATTATTTTGGTTTTGTTTTTGAGGTAGGGTCTCACTACAACCTAGGCTCACCTGGAATTCACTATGTAGTCTCAGGGTGGCCTCAAGCTTCCAACAATTCTCTTACCTCAGTCTCCCTAGAGTGCTGGGATTAAAGGTGTGTGTGACCATGCCCAGCTTGTATTTGTTATTTTATTTATGAGAGAGAGAGAGAGAGAGAGAGAGAGGAAGCACACCAGGGCCTCCTGCCACTGCATACAAACTCTGGACACATGCACTATACTGTGCATCTGGCTTTATGTGGGTGCTGGGGAGTTGAGTTTAACCCTGGCACCTTTAACTGCTGAGCTATCTCTCTAACCTGATATTTGCATTTTAATGATGCCTAAAGAGCCAAGCTAAAGGATGTTCTAGTGGTGAGTTTAAACTAAGGTGTTTTGGGGACTGGGGACCTCTGTGAAACCACAGCAATCCTGCTTCACACACCTCTTCAGTCAATGTTAAGACATCCCACCCTTTGTTCACACAGATGCATGCCCCTCTTCCATGTAGAACTTCCCAGGCATGCAGGAACTCTCTAGGGCAGATTTGGGTCCAAATCTCCGAGGCCAGGCCAGGGGGAAAAGGCCCACCTGCAGCCCTGCAGGGAGGACACGTGGAAGGAGCTCATTGCTGCCTGGCACTGCGCTGCTCGGTTGCTGCTGGACCCTGACCGGCAGTGCAGTTCTGGGCCTGTGTGGTATCTGGCCTTCTCACTCTACTGCCTGGAAACCAGCCAGGCCACCACTTGGGGACCATCTTCATTCTTGGCACTAGATCACGGGCCATTTACTTGTGTCTGATGCCGATCGCTATTGTTTCATGGCCTGCCATGCACTTGGCCGTCCATCTCCTCTGATTTAACTCTCCATATTTCTTCTGGATAATAAAATCAGAGAGTGCTCTTAAATTAGGAACTTCTCTAGGGGTCCTAGATATCCACATCCCCCCTATGCCAAGCCTCTATATACAGCGGCTCCCGCCCCCAGCCCCAACATAGACAGAGGTGGTGTGGGAAGAGACAAGTTCTCCCTGTGAGCATCCAGGCTTAGCTCCTCCTGACCTGTCACCCCTTCCGCAGGTCTGCAGTCACACAACACAGCACAGCTCTGGGGCAGTTAGGGTGACTGAGCCCTCAAAAGTAAAGGCAGGAATGTCTTTAGGCCTGCCCTTGCAGCCTCCCCTTTGCTAGAGATCAGAGAGGAAGCTGGCTTCTCCTCATCTCTTGCCTAAAGTAGTTCCCTAGATCTGTTTTTCCACAAACAACCTGAGCCCCTCCTGGAAGGGCTAAATCAGATCCTGACATCTTCATCACAGCTGTCCTCTTCCTGAGGCCCAGACCAATCAGCCCTCTGGCTCAGCTGAGCCTGAAAGGGAAGCCCACCACAATAAACAGACCCTTACCAGGGACAAGGGCTCATTTGGCTGCCGGTTCATCACTCCTGAACCTCTAGGTTCTGGTGAGTCTCCCCCCAGATAGGCTGGGATAAGAACCCCCCTGAACCCGCTTCCCGCCCCAGCCCTCCACGTGGCGGGAGCTCCCAGCACTTTCTCTTCTTTTCTCTGTGAATCTCTTTGCACATTTCTTCCAGGACCTTCGCATAGACTCTTAGACCATGTGGGGCATCCATTTCCCTTCCCTTGGTTTTATACTTCCCTAAATACATGTAATAATTGAATAATTATCCTTCTCAGTTTTTGTTTGCCCAATTCTTTGGTTGAATGCAAACACAAGCTCAGGGTTTGGCGTTCAAGGACTATCCTGACCTCCCGACACACACCCCGTAGCAGCTCCGCAGCGGACCAGGAGCCCCAATAAACCGATGCCCTGTCTTCAAATGGAATTCACAGTCACAAGCACTGCCGCTGACTCACACTGGTGGTCCACAAGCCTCTCCTTTCACAGAGCACTTGGACAGCCACAGTCTCGCTCGCTCTTCACAGAAGCCCTTACTGTGAGGGGTCCTGGGTGTGACTTCTGACTCTCTTGAGCAGTGTGACAGTGGGAAGTCACTTCACTATGGTATGTTCCCAAGATCCTCATTGTACAATGGCATCATGGTCTGTCTCTCACAGAATGACTTCGTGGATTTGTTACTTCAACTAACAGTGAGCACCAATGGTGTGACTGGAAACAGGGTGCAGTAAACACAGACATCTCACCCACATGCAGCGCCTGTCGCCACTGTGGGAAGGAGTTGTCCGGGCTGCTGACAGCATACATGCTTTGGTTCTGGGGACAGAGAGCCTGAGGTTTTAATTACCTTAATTACTGACGTTTTAAAATGCCCAGATTTTACATTTTTAATGCCTTTCCGAGGTCACTTAAAGACAATTCTCTCAGCCGGGCACATCTTTAATCCCACACTCAGGAGGCAGAGGTAGGAGGATCACTGTGAGCTCGAGGTCAGCCTGGAACTACAGAGTGAGTTCAAGGTCAGCCTGGGCTAGAGTAGGACCCTACCTTGAAAACAAACAAACAAACAAAAAACGATTCTCTTGAAAAGCTGACCAACTTGGCAATTCTGACCTTCCTGGAATGGTAGCACTATTTGTTTTGCATTGTCATGTGTTTGTTGTTTTGAGGTAGGTTCTCACTCTAGCCCAAGGCCCCAAGGAGCACTGTTTCCTCAACTCTTCTAGTTCTAAGTTCTCTCTCTCCCTTCTTTCTTCTTTCTTTCTTTCTCAAGGCAGGGTCTCACTCTAGCCCAGGCTGACTTAGAACTCACTCTATAGTTCCAAACTGGCCTTGAACTCACAGGGATGCTCCTACTTCAGCCTCCCAAGTGCTGGGACTAAGGACTAAGGCCACCTTGTTCATCTGGCTTACGTGGGTCCTGGGGAATTGAGCCTCAAACTGGGGTCCTTAGGCTTCACAGGCAAGTGCTTAACCACTAAGCAATCTCTCCAGCCCTCTCTCATGCTTTTAAAAACAATTCATCTATTTGTAAACACAGAGAGAGATCAGGGTCTCTTGCCACCACCAACTAACTTCAGATACATGTGCCACTTTGTGCATCTGGCTTTACATGGGTAATGGGGAATCAAACCCAGACTATCAGAGGGTAGGGCCACACTGGAAAGAGCAATGTCACCAGGAGTGGATCTTGGAGTCCAGCCATAAGGTATGTTTGGAGGTGGATCTTGAGTCCAGCCATAGGAAGTATGGAGGGCAGTCTGGGCTCTGGTGGTCTGTGCTTGCTGGAGTTAGCTGGCTGTGTGGTGACGTCTCTGTGCTTGGATCTGTGGAAATGAGCCAGCTTCTTCCACCATTTATGGTGTTTCCCTGGAATCTGTAAGCCTGAAGTAAACCCTTTCCTCCCATAAGCTGTTTCTGGTTGGATGGTTGTCCAGCAGCAAGATGTTGACTGCAACCGTGGGCTCATTTTTGCTGGGGACCTCAGGGAGACAGGGAGGTTTCCTCTCAAACCAACTTCTGGGGTCATGAATGACCCCATTCTTTCAGGTTTCTTCAAACAATTTTGCCATGATTTGAGAAGTTCGAATGGTGGGAATTGAGGGCCATGGGCAAGGGAGGGGTAGCATTTGCTATAGACACTTCAAGAGACCAGCTGTGGTCCTCGCCTGTGCACAGTCTCCTGCCTCCCTCTCTCCTCAGGGCGGCTCTAGCTCCACACCCCTTACCTGCTGGGCTAAATACATTGGGATCCACATCCAGTTACCCAATGGAACCACCGCCAGTGAGAAAGCTGTTTCTCAACCACTTTCTATTTGTTCAATTCTCATTCATTCACTCTTTTCCTTTCTCCTTCTTTCTCTTCTTGAGACAAGGTCTAATGTAGCCCCAGCCTGGCCTCAAACTTGCTGTGCAGCTAAAGATGAACCTTGAACTCCTAATCCCCCTGCCTCTCCCTGCCAAGCATCAGGATTATTCTGGTGCCCTTGTGACCTTGGTGAAAAACCTTCTCTGTGCCTCAATTTATACAGTGGGGCTAATAGTAGGATTTTACTCACAGAGTTGTGAAAGTTAAGGGTAGTAATTATGAACATTAACATACTTTAGATAATGGCTGTCCTATAGCATGTGGCATGTGAACACATTTTCTGACATTGTTTTCAGAATGTTATTGTGTGTCTACTCATGCCAAAAAGTCATAGCTGCTCTGACAACTTATTGTACCAAAAAGCAAAAACCTAAATAGCATTTTGCTTAAAACATGTAGTGAATTAAAGAAAGAACAGGAGCTCCACTTTCCCCACTTTGCATTTGTAAACCAGTTCTCAAGAAAAACCTTAGCTGGGCATGGTGGTGATGGCCTGTGCCTTCAAGTCCAGCCTGGGACTACAGAGCGTGCGTCAGGTTAGCCTAGGCTAGGGTGAGACACTGCCTCAAAATAAATGATAAGGGGCTGGAGAGATGGCTTAGCAGTTAAGGTGCTTGCCTGAGAAGCCCAAGGACCCAAGTTTGATTCCCCATTGCCTATGTAAAGACAGATGCGTATGGTGGCACATGTGTCTGGAGTTTGTTTGCAGTGGCCTGGTGCACCCATTCTATCTCTCTCTCTGTCTCTCTTAAATAAATAAAAAATAAAATACTTTTTGAAAGGGCTGTAGAGGTGGCTCAGCAGTTAAAGCACTTGCCTGCAAAACTTAATGACCCAGGCTTGATTCCCTAGTACCCACGTAAAGCCAGATGCACAAAGACTCATGCATCTGGAGTTTGTTTGCAGTGGCTGAAGGCCCTGGCACACCCATTCTTTGTCTCTATTCTCTATATATCTCTTTGCTTCCAAATAAATAATTTTTAAAAGAAAAAAAAAAAGGAACTGGAGAGATGTCTCAGGTTAAGGCACTTGCCTGCAAAACCTAAGGACCTGAGTTCAATTTCCCAGTACCCACATAATGTCAGATGCACAAGGTGGCACATGTGTCTGGAGTTTGTTTGCAGTGGCTAGAGGCCTTAGCATGCCCATTCTCTCTCTTTCTATCTCTCTGTCCCTCAAATAAATAAATTAAGTTAGAAAAAGAAAAAGAAAAAAGAGCCAAGCATGGTGGCACATGCCTTTAATCCCAGCGCTTGGGAGGCAGAGGTAGGAGGATCACTGTGAGTTCAAGGCCACCCTGAGATACATAGTGAGTTCCAGGTCAGCCTAGAGTAGAGTCTTAAAGAAACAAACAAAAAAAGGAAAAAAAAAGGAAAGAAAAAGAAAGAAAGAAAGAAAGAAAGAAAGAAAGAAAGAAAGAAAGAAAGAAAGAAAAGAAAAGAAGAAAGAAAGGAGGATCTTCATGGCAATGGGCTTTCCCAGATGGCTCTAAAAATAGGCCTGGCACTTTTCCATCTCCCAGCAGACAGGGTTCTTTGCTCCATTCAAGCCTGTCTTTACCTCTCCATGGCAACCATGAAATCATGGGGAGGCACTTACTTGGGGGTGGGTGACAGCTGAAAGAAGAGCCCGTGGCTGCTGTGGCCTTGCACAGTCAGCTCACTGGGGACTGAGGGCTAAGAAGAGGAAAGATTCTCAGTAGGAGAGTTAGTGGTGGGAAGGATGAAGGTCCTTAGGGTCTAGAGAATAGCAAGAACCACACTGGTTTGGTGACATGCTCCTTCCCCATCTACATCTGTCCTCAAGGTGACCAGAGTAGAAGCCTGAGGTGGCTCAAGGAGCCACTCAGGCCTATCAAGTGAGCTAACATACAGTTCTCAGAAGTATAAGTGGCCAATGAATATGTGAAAGAAATTGTTTAACGTCCTCAGCCAGCAGGGAAATGGCAAATAAAAATTAGATTGATTCCACATCATCCCGTTCAGAATGGCTGTCATCAAGGAAACAAGCCAGGACGTGGTGGCCATGCATGTAAACTCAGTGTGCTGGAGGCTGAAGCAAGGGGATTGCCATGAGTTTGAGGCCAACCTTGGCTCCAGAGTAAGTGCCAGGCCAAGAAAAGAAAATGCTGGTGAGAAAAAGCAAAAAGGGACCTTTATAGAGTGTTGGAGAATATGGCCACTACAGAAATCAGTATGAGAGTTTCTCAAAAAACTCAAAGTAGGGCTGGAGAGATGGCTTAGCGGTTAAGTGCTTGCCTGTGAAGCCTAAGGACCCCAGTTCGAGGCTCGGTTCCCCAGGTCCCACGTTAGCCAGATGCACAAGGGGGCACATGCGTCTGGAGTTCGTTTGCGGAGGCTGGAAGCCCTGGCGCACCCATTCTCTCTTTCTCCCCCTCTATCTGTCTTTCTCTCTGTGTCTGTTGCTCTCAAATAAATAAATAAAAATTAAAAAAAAAAAAAACCTCAAAGTAGGGCCTGGAGAGATGGCTTAGCAGTTAAGGCTCATGCCTGCAAAGCCAAAGGACCCAGGTTTGATTCCCCTGGACCCACGTAAGCCAGATGCACAAAATGGCACATTCGTCTGGAATTCATCTGCAGTGGCTAGAGGCCCTGGTGTGCCCATTTGCTCTCTGTCTGTCTCTCTCTCTCTCTCATAAATAAATAAATAGTAAAAAGGGATGGAGAGATGGGTCAGCAGTTAAGGCATTTGACTGCAAAGCCTAAGGACCCAGGTTCAATTTCCCAGTACCCACATAAGCCCGACGTACAAGGTGAAACGTGTGTCTGGAGTTCATTTGCAGTGGCTAGAGGCTCTCACATACCCATTCTCTCTCTCTCTTTATCTGCCTCTTTATCTCTCACTCTCTCATAAATAAATAAATAAGAATAAAATATTTAAAAATAAATAATAGGGCTGGAGAGATGGCCTAGCGGTTCAGGCACTTGCTGTGTAGCCTAAGGACCTATGTTCCATCTCTCTCCAGATCCCATGTAAGCCAGATGCACAAAGGTGAGGCAAGGTCTCACATGCCCACTAGGTGGCACAAATGTCTGGAGTCCAAATGCAGTGGTTGAGACCCTGGCTTACCAATTCACTCTCCTCTCTCTCTCTATCTCTCTCCCTCTCTCTCTCTTTAAAATATAATAATAATAAATTTAAAACTCAAAGTAGAACTACCATATTGAGCTACGCCACTTTTGATATATACCCAGGATTCTAATCTTACCACAGAAATATTTGCACATTCATGTTTATTACACACTATTCACAATAGCTAAGATATAGAACCAGACTAGATGCTCATTGTCAGATGAGTAGATAAGAAAATTGCCGTGTGTGTGTGTGTGTGTGTGTGTGTGTGTGTGTGTGTGTGTGTGTACAGTGGAGTTTTGGGGTTTTTGTTTGTTTTTTAGGTAAGGTCTCACTCTAGCCCAGGCTGACCTGGAATTTGCTATGTAGTCTCAGGCTGGCCTTGAACACACAGTGATCCACCTACCTCTGCCTCTCACATGCTGGGATTAAAGGCATGCGCCACCTTACCTGGCCACAGTGAAGTTTTATTCAACTGTAAAGAAGACGGAAGTTGTCATTTGCAAGAAAACAATGGAACTGAACTGTAGACAATCATGTTAAACAATAAAAGCCAGACTCAGAATGACCAATCATCACATTTTCTCTCATATAGGAAATCTAGATCTGTGCTGGGCATGGTGGTGCACACCTTTAATCCTAGTACTCATGAGGCAGATGTAGGAGGATCACCATCAGTTCAAGGCCAGCCTGGGACTACAGAGTGAGTTCCAGGTCATCCTGGGCTAGAGTGAGACCCTGCCTCAAAAAAACAAAATCAAATAAACAAATAAAAGGAATGTAGATTTGCACCTGAGGCAGGTGGTTGCTCTCCCAAACCCTTCATTACCTGAAACAACTGCCTCTGCCCCCCCTCCCCTCCTTGGCAGCCCTGGGAGTGGGCACTCCTGCACGATGGGTTAGGGCTGGCTGCCAAGCGTCCCATGGAAGTGGGTGGGGATATTGACTCAGTGCTTGGGGTTGATGGTTGGCCTGTTTCTGATGTGCTGAGGTACGCGGCACAGAGCTGGGGCAGTGAGGTAAAATTTGGACACGTGCAGTAGTGTTGGACTGGCCATTTGTCCCTTAAACTACTCAGTTTCCTCATAGGTAATGTGAAAGACTGGTCCGCATTTCAAAGATCCTGTGAGCCTCAGACAGTGTCTGACTGCGTGGCTGTTCGCTCATTTACAGACTTAGCTACCACCCAAGGAAGGGTCTCTACACGGGTTCGTTTCTCTTCTAAGCACCGGCTGAGGACCGTGGTGTAAGAGCAGAAGTGACAGGGTTCCTTTGCGCAGAAGTGACAGGGTTCCTTTGTAGACGGCTCTACACTTGAGTGGCACCTAAGGAAATCTTTGCTCAGTTTCTCTCTTAACAGCTCAGCTTCCACATCTGTGAAATGGAGATTGTAAGAGACACTGTTTTATTTTTTCAATATTTTATTTGCAAGCAGAGAGAGAGAGAGAGAGAGAGAGAGAATGGGCACACCAGGGCCTCTAGCCGCTGCAAATGAATTCCAGATGCATGTGCCACTTCGTGCATCTGGCTTTATGTGGGTACTAGGGAGTCAAACCAAGGTCGTTAGACTTTTCAGGCAAGTGACTTAACCACTGAGCCATCTCTCGAGCCCAAGAGACACCATTTTAAATATTTTTATTTTATTATTTTATTTATTGATTTATTTGAGAAAGAGAGAATGGGCACACCAGGGCCTCCTGCCACTGCAAAGGAACTCCAGATACATGTACCATTTTGTGCATCTGGCTTATATGGATCCTGGGGAATTGAACCTAGGTCCTTTGGCTTTGCAGGCAAGTGCCTTAACTGCTAAGCCATCCATCTCTCCAGCCCTATTTTATTACTTATTTGTAAGGAGAGAGAGAGAGAGAGATTAGATATGCCAAGTCCTCTAGCTACTGCAAACAAACTCCGGATGCACGTTCCACTTTGTGCATCTGGCTTTATGTGGGTACTGGGAATCAAACCCCTGTTATTAGGCTTTGCAGGCAAATGTCTTAACTGCTGAGCCATCTCTCCAGCCCAAGACACTGTTTTAAATGGTGGAGAGGACAAAGTGAGCTAGTACTCCAGAGCTGTGCCCTGTGCCAGGATGGCACATACTAAGCACTCGTCTACTGGCTGCAACCACAAGTGGTAAGCAGCCAGCTGGACCCTGGCCTCTTGCCTCCTCCTGGAGTGGTTTGTTCCCACCGTGACCCCCATTCCAAGTTCAGTACTGAGAGTCCCCGTCAAAAACCCCAGTCAGGTTAGGGGTATTGTAGCACAGCCGAAACCTAGCTCCCCAGGATCTTGGAGGTCACAGCCTCAGTTTCCCTCACCTGGAAAAGAAGGCTGTGTACTCACAGGGTTCTTGCAGTACTCACTGGCGTGTCTGGGAAGGGTCTGGTGCAGCGTGGAGTGCTTAGGCAGTGCGGTGCTTTGAGGGCCGTGTTGGGACATGGGTACAACTGACACCTGAGAACCCCGCACTTATCCCCAGGTCCCAGGAGAATGCCTGCTAACAATTGGGTGGCTGCAAGGAAGAAAGCCTGTCACCACCCCAGACAAGGTGGTATCATGACAAGTGCCGCAGTATTGGGTGTCTTCTATATGGAATTGTGCAAGCGGGAAGGGGAGGGGAGGGGAGGGGAGGGGAGGGGAGGGGAGGGGAGGGGAGGGGAGGGGAGGGGAGGGGAGGGGAGGGGAGGGGAGGGGAGGGGAGGGGAGGGGAGGGGAGGGGAGGGGAGGGGAGGGGAGGGGAGGGAAGGGAAGGGAAGGGAAGGGAAGGGAAGGGAAGGGAAGGGAAGGGAAGGGAAGGGAAGGGAAGGGAAGGGAAGGGAAGGGAAGGGAAGGGAAGGGAAGGGAAGGGAAGGAAGATAGTCAGCAGTTGCCAAGTCACTAGGCTTGCTCAGTGAAGGTCTTCCTGGGCCACCAGGGGAGGATTATTAATAAGGAAAAAGTTTTAAAGATTTTATTTATTTATTTGAGAAAGAGACAGACAGACAGACAGAGAGCAAATGGGTGTGCCAGGGCCTCTAGTCACTGCAAACGAATTCCAGATGCATGTGCCACCTTGTGCACCCAGCTTTGCATGGGTCCTGGAATGGAACCTGGGTGTTTTGCTTTGCAGTCAAGCATCTTAACTGCTGAGCCATCTCTCCAGCCCACAAGGAGATTTTTTTAAGCAGAATGCCAGCCAACAGTGATTCAGATGCTCAGTTTTCTAACCAGGTACCCATATGCTGCCACTTTGGATTTTTCTATCAGAACAGTAAGAGCCATTTGAATTGATTCAAATTCATCCTCTTTCTTCTCCTCCTCTTCCTCTCCCTTCTCCTTCTTTATCTGGTGTTTGAATCAGTTCCCCCATGTCTAAATTCATAATGGAGAGATAGAGACAGAGAGTGGAAGAGACACAGAGAAGGAGGGTATTATGTGTATAATATAATATAGGTAACCCTTTGGGGAAGAAGGGAGAAATCTACCTTAGGATATTCATAAAAAATCTTCCCACAATGAAACATAGGAAATGGAAAAAGTTATAATACACAGCAGGGGCCCAGGAAGGCAGGGTTGGAGGGCTTCATGTACAACTGTTCAGAGGGATTCTGAATCAGATGCATGTGTTTCTCCAAACCGTTACCTAAAACTACACACATACATACAGCACTGCTTCCAGACTGGAATATAAGATGGGATTTTTTTATGTTAAGTCTTTTGGGGGCTGGAGAGACGGCTTAGCGGTTAAGGCATTTGCCTATAAAGCCAAAGGATCTCAGTTCAACTCTGTAGGACCTGGCCATTCTCTCTCTCTCTCTCTCTCTCTCGCTCTCAAAAACAAAAACAAAAACTATATAATATGTATATGTGTGTGTGTATATATATATATATTTTTGTTTGTTTGTTTGTTTTGTTTTGAGGTAGGATTTCACTCTAGTCCAAGCTGACCTGGAATTCACTATGTAGTCTCAGGGTGGCCTTGAACTTACGCTGCTCCTCCTACCTCTGCCTCCTGAGTGCTGGGCTTAAAGGTGTGCACCACCACGTCTGGCATAAAATATATTTTAAAAAGATTTGTGGGCTGGAGAGATGGCTTAGTGGTTAAGCGCTTGCCTATGAAGCCTAAGGACCCCGGTTCGAGGCTCAGTTCCCCAGGTCCCACGTTAGCCATATGCACAAGGGGGCGCACGCGTCTGGAGTTCGTTTGCAGTGGCTGGAAGCCCTGGCGCACCCATTCTCTCTCTCTCCCCCTCCATCTGTCTTTCTCTCTATGTCTGTCGCTCACAAATAAATAAATAAAAAATGAACAACAACAACAAAAAATTTTTAAAAAAAGATTTGTTTGGGGGGGGGGGGCTGGAGTGATTGCTCAGTGGTTAAGGGTTAAAAGGTTAAATGTTCCGCTCCCCAGTACCCAAGTAAAGCCACATGCATCTGGAATTTATTTGCAGTGGCAAGAGACCCTGTTGTCCATACTCTCTCTTTCTCTCTGAAAGAAAGACAAAGAGAGAGAGAGAGAGAGACAGAGAGAGGAAGGGAAGGAAGAAAGAAGGGAGAGAAGAAAGGAGAGAGGGAGGCTGTTTGACCCAAAGTAGACATTTTGGAGAATTCCCACTTGTACAGTGCTGTGAAAAGCCTCAGATTTACCCTGCCAACTTGCTCCTTGAAGCCCTGAGTTCTCCACCTTCTGGAATCTACAGGTTCCAGGGAATCAGTGAGAGGTCTGCCTGTGCCTGTAGCAGGCAAGGGGCTCCCAGGAACCCAGCTTCCCTCCTCCTTACTTGCCGTGGACCCCAGACAACACACACTGCCGGTGGAGGCAGAAAGTGGCTCTGGGCAAGGGGTGAAGGGACCCACACCATGCAGTGTCGAATTTCAAGGGCCCACAGTGCTGACGTGGCCCCATGGAAAAACTGAAGGCATGGAAACAGCAGATGGAAACCCGGGGGCTTTCCACTTGGCTGCAGCTGTCAGCAGGTATTGGAAATAACCTACCCTCAGGCCCAATGCAGCTGACCTGTGGCCAGATCTCCTGGATAATCCTGCAGACTTGGCCTCTTCCGCGGAGCCCCTGGCACAAGATTTAATACTGCGCTCTGATTTATGCCGGCCACTGTAATTGAATTCAGAGCCGAGGCACAGCCAGCCACGGGGAAGTTTCTTGATGTTCCCTGGGCCCCTAATAACATTGTCTCCTCATCCCTGTCCATTTACCACATGCCATTTGGTCAAATTAGAACTTGAACTCAAAGAAGCAGATGCCTTCCTCTAGATAAGGTCCAAAATAATTCCCTGGCGGAGGAAGGGGGATGGTGGTAGTGGTGGTTTGTTTTCTTGTATTCATGTGGGTCAAAGAGGCACTTTTGATACATGAATTCAATAAAGTAATAATGAGGGGCAGAAGGTGGCTTTCTTTCATCCTTGCAGCTAAGGGTGGGCTAATCTCGAGATGTCTCAAGGTTCTTCTGTCATATTTTAAAAGTATTTTATTATTTATTTATTTATTTATAGAGAGGGGAGAGTAAAGAGATGTGTGTGAGAGAGAGAATCAGAGAATAGGCACACCAGGCCTCTAGTCACTGCAAATAAACTCCATACACATGTGCCGCCTTGTGCATCTGGTTTACAAGGGTACCAGGGAATCAAACCTGGGTCCTTAGGCTTTGCAGGCAAATGCCTTAAGCGCTAAGCTGTCTCTCCACCCCAAAAACATTTTTTAAAAAGTGAAGATATGGGCTGGAGAGATGCCCAAGAAAAAACGAGCCAGTGTGGTGACACATGCCTTTAATCCTAGCACTCTCCTGGCAATCCTCTTACCTCTGCCTCCTGAGTGAAGGGAAGTGCATCACTATGTCTGGTTATTTAAAATATTTTTATACTATATAAATATGTTAATATTTTTATTTATTTATTTGAGAGAGAATGCCAGGGCCTCCAGCCACTGTAAATGAACTCCAGACTCATGTTCCACCTTATGCATCCGGCTTTGTGTGGGTCCTGGGGAATCAAACCTGAGTCCTTTGGCTTTGCTGGCAAGTGCCTTAACTGCTGAGCCATCTCTCAGCAAGAAAAGGGTTCAGAAAAGCCTAACTCAAGTTTGAACAAGGGAGAGTCTGTCCATGAACAGGCAGAACACAACAGGTACATTTCCCCCCGTCCTTTTTCTTCTCCTCCATTCTCTCTCCCCCTTCTCCTCATGTGTGTGTGTGTGTGTGTGTGTGTGTGTGTGTGTGTGTGTGTATGTGTGTGTGTGTGTGTGTGTGTGTGTGTGTGTGTGTGTGTGCATGGGTATGGAGGCCAGACGTTGGGCATCTTTCCTCTGTCCATTTCGTGTGTGTATGTGTGTTTATGTGTGTGGGGTTATGTGACATGGTACACATGTAGAGGTCAGAGGGAAATGTTATTTTTAAAATATATATATATTTATTTGCAAGGGACAAACAGAGAGAGAGAGAGAATGGGCCAGGGCCTCCAGCCACTGCAAACAAACTCCAGATGCATGCGCCACCATGTGCATCTGACTTTGCATGGGTACTGGGGAACTGAACCTGGGTCCTTAGGCTTTGCAGGCAAGTGCCTTAACAGGTAAGCCATCTCCCCAGCCCTAAAAATTTATTTTTATTTTTATTTATTTGAGAAGGAAACAGAGAGGATAGCTGGGCATATCAGGGCCTTTAACCACTGAGCCATCACTCTAGCCCTTCCCACCTTTTTTGAGGCAGGGTAGAGCTATGTAACCCAGGCTGGCCAGGACTCCTGAGTGCTAAGCACAGGATTATGTCTGTGTTCTACCACACCTGGTTTTCATGCTGACATCCTTGACTCCCAAAAGAACTCCCTTTAGGGAAGGCTGCAGCATTAACTTGGTCACAAATGCTGTGCAGCAGTGGTAAGCCGCCCGGGAGGAGGAAGTCACTATGTCCGAATCCACACTGGCCCCAGTCTATGGCAAACAGGCACAGTGGGCAGCATCAATGGGGACAGTAGCTTCTAGAACAGCACCCAGGGAGGCGATACACCAGAAGCAGCCCTCTGGCCTGTTTGATAAATCCCAGAGCTGCAATTGAGACAAACCTCTGTGACTACGACACCTGCTGACAGTGGCAGAAAGGCCTGAAACCAGATTATAAATTCAATTTTGCAGGCAGCTTGTCTGCCTTGAGCTGGTGCTGGGCTGAGGAGGTGCCACCTGAGGGAAGCTGAGGACAGAGGCCGCTCACCTCAGAGAAGGGATGTGCCTTCATCCCCTTGGGGGGCCCTAATGGAGAGGGACTGTCTTGAGGGCTCAGCACTCACCTTGATGGATGCTCCCTTTCCTATGAGGGAAGTCAGTTCACACAGCAAGTTCCTGCCAGGCTGGGACCTGGGAAACTTCCACACTGGCTGGGAGCTGGGATCGCAGCTTCAAAGTCAAGTGCTGGAGAGATTAGCTTAGCGGTTAAGCGCTTGCCTATTGAAGCCTAAGGACCCCGGTTCGAGGCTCGATTCCCCAGGACCCACGTTAGCCAGATGCACAAGGGGGCACACACATCTGGAGTTCCTTTGCAATGGCAGGAAGCCTGTGCCCATTCAATCTCTCTCTCTCTCTCTCTCTCTCTCTCTGTGTGTCTCTTTAAAAGAAAAAAAAATAAAAGTCAAGTGCATAGAGCTGGAGAGATTGCTTAGCAGTTAAACTGCTTGCCTGCAAAGCCTAAGGACCCGTGTTCTACTCTCTAGCTCCCACATAAGCCAGACACACAAAGGTGAGGCAAGCGCAAGGTCGCACATGCCCACTAGGTGGCATAAGTGTCTGGAGATTGATTGTAGTGGTTAAGGCCCTGCAAATTCTCTCTCTCTCCCTCTGTCTCTCTCGCTCTCTCTAAAATAAATAAGTAGATAAGTCAAGGGCACATGCAGGCATACGACTCAAGGAACCCAATTGTCAGTACCTAGGAAGGTGAAACAAAGACAGAGTGGGACAGTTAGTAACAGAGACTGTAAGACAGGCAGAAAAGAGAAGGGCAGGGGACAGACACAGAGAGACCCAAGACAGACACTCCTAGCCTGTCACCAAGATCAAACAGAGATCTGGACAACTGAAGAGTTGGATGGGGTCCCACTGATCATAGAGAACAGTTGTTTTCTTGCTTTTGCAGTAGTAACAAAAGGGATAGCAGAGTGGGTTTTAGGTGTAAACTTCTTAAGGAAAAGTTGGACGCTACATGGTATAAACAGACAGGCTTTTCATGTGCAAAGGGCAACTTTCAAGGGCTTGTGGCATGACATTTGATTTTGTTTGTTTGTTTGTTTTTTTGTTTTGTTTTATTTTTTAGTTTGAGGTAGGGTCTTGCTCCAGCCCAGGCTGACCCAGAATTCACTACATGGTCTCAGACTGGCCCCACACTCACAACTGTCCTCCTAACTCTGCCTCCCAAGTGCTGGGATTAAAGGCATTTACCACCATGCCTAGCTTGAGTGTATTTGAAAAATGATTATCTGTCCATCTAGGGTGGCATGTGCCTGTATTACCTGCACTCAGGAGGTTGAGGCAGGAAAATTCCATGAGTCTGGGTTAACCTGTGCTACATAGTGAGTTCCAGCCCACCTTGGATCAGATTGAGACCTTGTATAAAAAGATGAGGGGTGGAGAGATGGCTTAGTGGTTAAGGCACTTGCCTGAGAAACCTAAGGACCCATATTTGACTCTCCAGATCCCACATAAGCCAGATGCACAAAGGTGAGGCAAGCAAAAGGTCGCACATGCCCATTAGGTGGTGCAAGCATCTGGAGTTCAAATGCAGTGGCTGAGGCTCCCACATGCCAATTCTCTCTCTCTCTCTCTCTCTCTCTCTCTCTCTCTCTCTCTCTCTCTCTAAAACAAAATGAAAATTAAAGTTAAAAAGAAGATGAGGCCTGGCATGGTGGTCAACCCTTCAATCCCAGCATTTGGGAGTCAGAGGATCACTGTGAGTTCGAGGCCACCCTGAGACTACATAGTGAATTCCAGGTCAGTCTGGACTAGAGCCAGACCCTACCTTGAAAAATGAAAGCCAGAAGAGAACAAGAGAGGGAGAGAAAGGGGTGGGGAGGAGAAGGAAGAAGAGAAGAAGGGATGGAGACATGGCCCAGAGGGTAGAGTGCTTGCCCAAAGCCTTAGCTCTAACTCTAACTTGCAGAGTTAATTTGTCACACCCACTTAACAAGTGATAAAACTGAGACTCAGAGAGAATGGGTAACTTCCTCAAGCTCACACAGCCACTAAGCCCAGGTGTGCCTGATACCAGGATCTGTACTGTTTCCATGGCATTCCCAGGACAGGAATCGTGAACAGTCCTGCCCCTTCACACACTTGGTACTCAAATGAAAGAATCCATTAGGTTTCCATTCATTTGAAGGCTGTAGCAAAGGGGTTGGCAAATGGCAATGGGGGCCAGATCCAGCCTGCTGCCTACTTTTGTATTTACAGAACGTTTTATTGGGATGCAGTCACACTCACTCCTTTATGTGTTACTTACTCTTGGCTGCTTTTGTGTATAATGAGAAGGTTCATTGCCACAGAAACCGTGTAACTCACAAAGCCTAAATTTTTGTTTGTTTGGTTGGTTTTTGTTTTTTGAGACAGGGTTTCACTCTAGCCTAGGCTGACCTAGAATTCACTATGTAGTCTCAGGATGTCCTTGAACTCATGGCGCTCCTTCTACCTCTGCCTCCCAAGTGCTGGGATTAAAGGAGTGTGTCACCACGTCTGACTCAAAGCCTAAAATATTTAGTGTCTAGACCTTTGTAGCAAATGTTCACTGACCCTCGTTATAGTTTGAGGTCATTATTAAGCTGGTTAAAATAGTGCTTACTACTAAATACTAATAGCCTTATCTTTTTGTTTGATTTTAATATTTTATTTATTTATTTATTTATTTGAGAGGGAAAGACAGAGAGGAAGAGAGAATGGGCACACCAGGCCATCTAGCCACTACAAATGAATTCTAGATGCATGTGCTACCTTGTGGCTTACGAGGGTCCTGGGGAATTGAGCCTGGGTCCCTGGGCTTCACAAGCAAGCATCTTAACCGCTAAGCTATCTCTCCAACCTGGTTTTATTTATTTATTTTTGTTGTTGTTGTTTTTGAGGTAGGGTCTCTAGCCCAGGTTGACCTGGAACTCACTCTATAGTTCCAAGCCGGCCTCAAACTCAGTGATCCTACTACCTTGGCAACCTTATCTTTTATAATTAAGGTTACTGTATCTTTGTGTTCAAAGGTATGCTATAATGGAGCAGACAGATTTCAGCGTGTATCTGGCACATGCCCCTTCATTATTATTATTTTTTAATGTATTTGATGAGAGTGACAGAGAGAGAGGCAGTGTGAGAGAGAGAGAATGGGCATGCCAGGGCCTCCAGCCGTTGCAAACAAACTCCAGACATGTGCGCCCTTTGTGCATCTGGCTAACGTGGGTCCTGGAGAATCGAGCCTCAAACCGGGTCCTTAGGCTTCACAGGCAAGCACTTAACCACTAAGCCATTTCTTCAGCCCCCCTTCATTATTTTATAGAGTCTTCACATAAAGGTTTCAAGCTATGGCCTGGGGAAAACGGCTCAGCAGCTAAAGGAACCTGGTTATGAAGCCTGCTGGCTTCAGGTTCAAGTCCCCAGCACCTATGTAAATCCAGACCGGTGCATGCGTCTAGAGTTTGTTTATAGCCCCAAGAAGCTGTTGCTCTTTCTTTCTCTCTCTTCTTTCTCAAAAATAAAATAAAATAACATTAGGGGCTGAAGAGATGGCTTAGTGACTAAGGCATTTGCCTATAAAACCAAAGGACCCGGGTTCATTTCCCCAGGACCCATGTAAGCCAGATGCACAAGATGGCGCATGTGTCTGAGTTTGTTTGCAGCAGTGGCTAGAGGCCCTAGCATGCCCATTCTCACTCTATAGCGCCCTCTCTCTCTCTCTTTGCTTCTTTCTTTCTCAAATAAATAAATGAAAATTTAAGAAATATTTTTAAGGGTTGGAGAGATGGTTCAGCTATTAGAGGTGCTTGTTTCAAAGCCTGACGACCTAGGTTCCATTGCCAGTTCCCACATAAAGCCAGATGCACAAAGTGAAAGTGGCACATGTGTTTGGAGTTTGTTTTCAGTGGCAAGAGGCCCTGGTGTGCCTATTCTATCCCTCCTTGAAAACATATGTATAGTTTGTTTGTTTGCTTGCTTGTGTTTTGAGGTAGGGTCTTGCTCTAGCCCAGGCTGACCTGGAATTCACTTTGTAGTCTCAGACTGGCCTTGAACTCACAGGGATCTCCTACTTCTGCCTACCAAGTGATGAGATTAAAGGTGTGTGCCACCATGCCTGGCTGGTAGAAGTATTTCTAAAAATATTTTTTAAATAATTTTATTTATTTGCAAGTAGAGAGAGAGAAAAAAAAAGAGAGCGAGAGAGAGAGAGCAATCTCTCCATCCCTAAAAGAATACATTTTGAAAAAGATTTTGGGGGCTGGAGAGAAGGCTTAGCAATTAAGGCACTTGCCTGTGAAGCTTAAATAACCAGATTTGATTCCCCAGTACTCACGTAAAGCCAGATGGACAAGGTGGTACATGCATGTACAGTTCATTTGCAGTGGCTGGAGCCCTGGTGTGCCCCCCCCCCAATATCTATCTGCTTCTCTCTCAAATATATAAGTAAAAATAATAAATAAATAAATAATTTCAGGCTACCGGGTAGCTTTGTGGTAGAGTGAATGCTTAGCATTCAAGAAGCCCTGGGTTCAACCTTCATGCTCTTTGGAAATATACGTATATGTACAGGTAATATATAGTAGTTGTTTCAGTGAAGTTTGGCTTTGTCGGCAGCACCTTGGAACAGATTCGGTGAATGCTGAGCACAGCCCCTGACCGTACAGTTCATCCCCTAAGCCGAGGAGGACAGAGTCTCCTTGGACACTCTGCGTGGGGTGTGACTGTGATGCCTGCCAGGGCAGTATTGACCAAGCAGTTTTGAGCCAGATGAAAAGCAGCCTGGTTGACAGCTTATCCTCCATTTCCCCTTGCCCAGCAGAGCAGCGTCCCCTTACACCCTCCCCTGGCAGAGGCCACTGTCTAGTCTGCCCACCAGGAGGAGCGTTCATGAGTGAGCAGAGCAGGGCTGTCTAACCATCCCTGCTCCGGGGAGCCCAGGTCTGGCCCCTGGAACCCTAGCATCTGGGGCAGAAGCAACATCAAAGCAGGGATTGGCCAACTCCACCCTAAACACCAAGCAGGCCAGGAGCAGGCAGCGCTCCCAGGCGTGACGAGTCAGCCGGTCTCCTGCGTGTGTTCCCGGGCCAGTCAGTCTTGGGCCTCGCCCCACAATGACGGGCCCATCATTCAGCTTCCCTCATCTGTTCACCGTCTCAGGACTGCTCTGCTGCTCGGCTGGCTGTTTGGGTGAGTTGTGTAAGAGAGAGAGAGAGTGTACATGTGCATTCGTGCATGCATTATTTAAAGAGATAGAGAGAAGCTGGAGAGATGGCTTAGCAGTCAAGGTGCTTGCCTGGGAAGCCTAAGGACCCAGGTTCAGTTCCCCAGGACCCACGTAAAACCAGATGCACAAAGAGGTGCATGCATCTGGCATTCATTGACAGTGGCTGGAGGCCCTGGTGCGCCCATTCTCTCTCTGTCTCTGCCTCTGCCTCTCTATGTCTCTCTCTGCTTGCAAATAAATACTACTATTAAAAAATAAATAAAAATTTAAAAGGCCTGGAAAGCCAGCATTGGAATTGCAATAGAAAGCGGTCTTGGTGGTAGAATCGTTTGTGGACCTTGCATACATAGTTGTGTGTGTGTGAATCTGATTTTTGCCCCCCTTCTGACCTTGACTCTGGGGTGGCAGGCTAGCAGCTGCTCTTCCCTTGGCTTTGGAATAAAACCCTGTTTTGTGGTCCGGGAAACCCCCTGGCATTAGGTGGCTGGGATGTTCATCATTGTTTCAGGCCAATTGCTTTGGCTGATGTTGGCTGAGAGGCAGCGACCACCAAGCCACCAGACCATTTTCTCAGTAGGCGTGTTCTCACATGCCTCTCGCACCCCCACAGGTACAAGCATCAGATAGCCAGCTTCCACTGTGGCCTTTCCAAGAGTCTGAGATGCTTCAAACTTTAGGATTGCAATCTGTCTCAGAGGCTTGTGTGGTTTGTGTTGGGCGTTGATGGAAAGTTGTAGGATCCAGGCATCTATGGAATATATGAATTGTGGGAAATGTTGGGCAAATCTCAGGCAGCTACTATGGAAGGTCCCTGTTGCTGCACCTTCCAGACCACCATGGAAACACTCAGTGATGTCATGGAGCATGCGCCCTTTCCCTTCTCGCCTATCCCAGGTCTTCCAGCACCAGTCCTAGCAGACAGGAGAGGACTCCAAAGCAAGAGGAGAAGTGGGGCTGGAGAGATGGCTCAGTGGTTAAGGCATTTGCTTGCAAAGCCTAACAACCCAAGTTCAATTCCCCAGTACCCACATAAAGCCAGATGCACAAAGTGGAATATGTATCTGGAGTTCCTTTGCAACAGCTGGAGGCCCTGACACGCCCTCTCTCTCTGTCTGTCTCTCTTCTCACTATCTCTTTACTAGTAAATAAAGAAAGAAAGAAAAGAGGGCTGGAGAGATGGCTTAGCAGTTAAGGCACTTGCTTGCAAAGCCAAAGGATCCATGCTCTACTCTCCAGGTCCCATGTAAGCCAGATGCACAAAGTGATGCAAGTGTGCAATATTGCACATGCACACAAGGTGGCACACGTATCTAGAGTTTGATTGCAGTGGCCTCATTGCCTGTGAAGCTTAAGGACCCCAGTTTGAGGCTCGATTCCCCAGGACCCACGTTAGCCAGATGCACAAGGGGGCACACACGTCTAGAGTTCCTTTGCAGTGGCTGGAGATCCTGGCATGCCCATTCTTTCTCTTACTCCCTCTCTCTCTCTCTCTATCTGCCTCTTCCTCTGTCCATCACTCTCAAATAAATAAATAAATAAAAATTTTTTAAAAGACTAATCTATTGGGCTTGCCTCAAAAAAGTGGGGTGGGGGTAGCGGGGCATGGTGGTGCACGCCTTTAATCCCAGCACTCGGGATGCAGAGGTAGGAGGATTGTTGTGAGTTCAAGGCCACCCTGAGACTACATAGTGAATTCCAGGTCAGCCTGGGCCAGAGTGAGACCCTATCTCAAAAAACAAAAACAAACAAACAAACACAAAAAAATGACTTTGGAGATGGTTTAGGCCAAAGCCCCGGTGGTGCAGATAAGGAAACTGAGTCTTAGGTTGAGGAAGTGAGTTGCACATGTCACATGGCCACCTACACCTCAAACTCACTCTTTGATGCAAGTCCAACATTCATTTATTTATTTGCAAGCACAGAGAAAGAAAAAGAGATGAATGGGCACTCCAGGGCCTCCAGTTGCTGCAAACGAACTCCAGATATATGCGCCACTTTGTGCATCTGGCATTACATGAGTTCTGGGGAATCAAACCCAGGTGGTTAGCTTTACAGACAAGTCCCTTAACCACTGAGCCATCTCTCCAGCCCAAGAAAGAATCTGATTCAGTCCAAGCGTGGAGAGGGAAAAGCAGCATGAACAATGGGCAGTCAGGGGCCAGTGGGTAGGTGGGTGGGGCTGGGGGAAAAACACAAACACTTGCCCAAAGCCTTGCATTAGACAATTGCCCATAATTTGGCAACGCAGTAACCATATATAACGTGGCTGTGGTGACTTTAAGTGAGGCCCAGCAGTCCTGAGATCCCTGGGTGGCAGTTGACATTACCAAAGCCCAGGGCCACAGACATGGTACACCAGGTCGTGGTCATGTGGACTCCGCACACAGTGGAGCCTTCTGGGGGCTTTTCCAGGCTCAACCCTGAGCTCAGACACGATTCCACAGAGATAGCAGAGAGTCCTGGGAGAGACCCACAGGCCACTTGGCACCAAAATAGACAAGCTGAAGCCCTGGCTTAGCTGATAGGGAGGGTGCAGGGGGTGGGGTAAGCTGCTCCTCAACACGTCCACCTGATGGAAATAGTCTGAGCTGGAATGAGCTGTAAATAAACCAGACTGAGCTAAAAACAAACAGGGTTGGGGGAGGGGTGGAGCTCAATGGACTTCACCTGCTGGAGTGAAGTAGGTCATGGTGGGAGGCGGGTGAGGAGGTATGGGGGGGGTGAACCTTGCAGATGTCTCTGCAGGGAAAGCAACTGACAGTTCATGTTCACTGGAGATGCCTGCAGTTTCCAGGAAGAACTTAAGAGAGGTGATTGCCTTGACCCATGCAAGGCCTTTGATCAGTGGGAGTCGCACAGAATGCTGGGAGGGTGGCTTCCCGAGGCCATAGATGGTCTGGAAAAATCAATAGTGATGAATTCAAATGAGCCAGCCTCCCAGGTGTTCTTGGTCAGGTGGGGCCTTGCAGAAGCTGCCTCCTCTCCTCTGTGCCATCTGGGGAGGCCCTGAAAGGGTTCTGGGGGCTAGTGAGCACCTGTCATCATCTTCACTTGCCCAAGGTGGCATGTAGTAGCTGAAACTGCCTGCTTCTTTCCTCTCAGCACTCAGAAACAAGTGGCATCCATCAGCCTCTTGCTCTGTAACAATCCAGCTCTGCCACGTTTCCACTAAGAGGACAGCAGCTAGATGGCCAGAGTCGACAGGACACAGCTCACAGAGCGTCCCCTGTGGCACACAAAAGATTCCACAGACCACCCCCCAATTCAGTGCCACAAAAGCAAGACTCCTCAATCACATCTGAATACAGTCAAAAGCCAGTCATTACCCAGCCATAAAACGTCCGCTGCTAACCTTGTGTGTGTCATTGTTGCTTTTACCAGTCAGCTTTTGTTTTGCTCCATTTTTTAAAAGTATTTTATTTATTTATTTGAGAGAGAAAGAGGCAGAGAGAGAGAGAGAGAGAGAGAGATTGAGAATGGACATGCCAGGGCCTCTAGCCACTGCAAATGAACTCCAGATGCACGGTACCACCTTGTGTATCTGGCTTATGTGGGTACTGGGGAATCAAACGCAGGTTGTTAGACTTTGCAGGCAAACGCCTTAACCAGTAAGCGATCTCTCCAACCCCTGCTTCATTTTTATTTTTTCAAGGTAGGGTCTTGCTCTAGCCCAGGCTGACATGCAATTCACTATGTAGTCTCAGGGTGGCCTTGAACTCATGGCAATCCTCCTACCTCTACCTCCCGAGTGCTGGGATTAAAGGCAAGTGCCATCATACCTGATTCCTGCTTCATTTTTTTTGTTTTTGTTTTTGGTTCTCGAGGTAGAGTCCACTGTAGCTCAGGCTGACCTGGAATTCACTCTGTAGTCTCAGGCTGGCCTTGAACTCACAGTGACTCTCCTACCTCTGCCTCCCAAGTGCTGGGATTAAAGGTGTGAGCCACCATGCCCAGCTCTCCTGCTTCATTTTAAAAACATATTTTTTTAGGGCTGGAGAGATGGCTTAGAGATAAGGCATTTGCCTGAGAAGCCGAAGGACCCAGGTTCTACTCCCCAGAACCCAAATAAGCCATATACCCAAGGTGGTGTATGCATCTGGAGTTCATTTGCAGTGGCCAGAAGCCCTGGCACACCCATTCTCCCTTCCTTTCCCCCTCTTTCTCTCTCTCTTTCAAATAAATAAAAATATTTTTATTTTATTTTTATTTATTTATTTATGACAGAGCGAGAGGGAGAGGGGGAGGGAGAATGGGTGTGACTGGGCACACTGGGGCTCTAGCTGCTGCAAGCGAACTCCAGACACTTGCGCCACTTTGTGCATCTGGCTTTACATGGGTCCTAGGGAAATTGAACTTGGGTCGTTTGGTTTTATAGGTAAAGGCCTTAACTGCTAAGCCATCTCTCCAGCCTCTGCTTCATTTTTTTTCCTCCTAGATAAGCACAAAGCTATTCAATCATAGAGTAGCCAGCCCAGAGCAAAGCCAGATGTTGTCTGCTCACAGTGTCCTCTATAAGTCACCTAGAAAGGGCGCAAATCCTAGAATAAATCCTTCCTAACACTGTTTATTTATTTATTTATTATTTGTTTGTTTATTTTGCTTTGTTTTTCAAGGTAGGGTCTCACTGTAGCCCAGGCTGCCCTTGAATTCACTACATAGTCTCAGGCTGGCCTCGAACTCACAGCGATCCTCCTACCTCAGCTTCCTGAGTGCTGGGATTAAAGGCCTGCACTAACATGCCTGGCTCTAACACTCTCTTCAATGAGATGCCTCCTCTGTATGCTTTCCTTCATTGTTATGAACCAGTGAACCAAACTCATTTGACTTCAGATGTGTTCCCAGTGGTCTTTGATTGAAAGATATTGCTACAGTGATGTCACGTAGCACTGTGGAAGGCTTTGCCTCCTTCTTAGCTCCTGACCTGCCCTATGTGAGAGACACAGCTCTGAATTCAAAGTTTTAATTTATTTTTACTTTTATTTATTTATTTGAGAGAGGTAAAGAGGTAGAGAGAGAGAAAATGGGCACGCCAGGGCTTCCAGCCACTGCAAACGAACTCCAGATCCACATGCCACCTTGTGCATCTGGCTTACTTGGGTCCTGGGGAATCGAACCGAGGACCTTTGGCTTTACAGGCAAATACCTTAACTGCTAAGCCATCTCTCCAGCCCCCACAGCCCTGAATTTAGTGAAGACTAACCTCTGGAACTTTCCTATCCAGAAGTGGGCAAACTGCTTCTAGGAACAGAACCTGAGAGGTGGGAGGGCTGGCTCCTGGTACCCCCATCCCAGGAAGGGCCAGCTGCCTCCAGCAGCCTGAGGAAAACAGAAGAGAAGTTTAGTTTCAGCCTTTAGTAAACCTGCCGCCTTGCTGTCACCGCTGTCCTGATGTCCCTGCAGCTATAGCTTCCTTCCTTGTTCACACAGGTACTCACAGGTACTTTTTTGTTTTGTTTCTCGAGGTAGGGCCTCACTGTAGCACAGGCTGACCTGGAATTCACTATATAGTCTCAGGGTGGCCTCGAACTCACAGTGATCCTCCTACCTCTGCCTCCTAAGTGCTGGGATTAAAGGCGTGTGCCACCACGCCCCGCTCAGTGGCACTGTTTTAAATGTAATTTTTTTATTTTACATATATTATAACAGGTTATGCTCTTTTTCTCTTTGCCCCACCTCTTGTTTCCCTGGGGGCCCTCAGTGGGGTTATGGTATTACTGTGGGGTCATGAAGGCCTCATTCAGTCCCTGTGGGGTGTAGGGGAGCGTGTCTCAAGGTATTCCTAACCACTCTGTGGCTCTTACAATCTTTCCGCTCCCTCATCCACAATGTTCCCTGAGCCACGGCAGGCCTGATGGCAGTTTGATTTAATGATGAGTTCTTTGGATTTCTGCTTTGATTGGTCTTCATTGATGACCATATCTGTCGCCACGGTCTTCATTGGCACTTCTGTTGAACAGACCAAAGCCAATAATACGCGAACAAGCAGTGCATCATATGAACAAAGGGAAGGAACTTTCAACTTTGGATGATCCTTAAACATGTGTTCAACGAAGGGATTTAGGGGTGTGACCTGCTGGACTCTGCTGATCCAGAACACACACATATACACTGATCCCAAGAGCGAGCACATGAAGCCCACCTGTTGCCTTCAACAGATCTGTGGACACTTGGTTACCGACCTCGTTGTCTGCAACGCTATGATCAGCATTTCTTACACATGTGTGCTTGCTCTGAGTCAAGAGTCCAAGCAGGCCTCCGAGGAAGGGAGCATAGAGTGTCTCTTCAGATCAGTCAACAGCGCTACACGTCGCTTGGCAATATTGTCACCTCTGGTGCTCAGGACAAAGGTCCACCAAGGCAGAGAAAACCTAGTCACATTGCTTTAAGCAGGTGGATTACACAGTTGTGGCATTAACTTTAGGGCAAGTTATAAGCAAAGAATTCAGCATCTCACAGCAATAAAAATCACGCAAGCTAGTTGTAATGTCCTTACAAATGATTCTCAGTTCCATCCCCACAGTGATCTTCATTTTAACCTATCTGTGGTCCAAGTGTAGTTCAAGAAAAAGGACTCTGGAACCAGACCACCTGGGTTCAAGTCCGGGCTCCATCACTTACTAGCTGGATGACTTTGGGCAAGTTGCTTGACTCATTACCTCCAGTAACTTACCTGTAAAATGGGGTGGTGCTCGTGATAGTCCTTGGTGCTAAGGGTTGCTGTGAGGATTAGACACATTTATATATGCAAACTAGGGCTGCAGAGATAGCTCAGTGGTTAAGGCACTTGCCTGCAAAACCTAAGGACCCAGACTGAATTCCCCAGTACCCACCTAAGCTAGATGCACAAAGTGGCGCATGGGTCTGAAGTTGTTTTTTTTTTTTAATTTTTATTTATTTATTTATTTGAGAGCGACAGACACAGAGAGAAAGACAGATAGAGGGAGAGAGAGAGAATGGGCGCGCCAAGGCTTCCAGCCTCTGCAAACGAACTCCAGACGCGTGTGCCCCCTTGTGCATCTGGCTAACGTGGGACCTGGGGAACCGAGCCTCGAACTGGGGTCCTTAGGCTTCACAGCAAGCGCTTAACCGCTAAGCCATCTCTCCAGCCCGGGTCTGAAGTTTATTTGCAATGACTGCAAGCTCTGGAGTACCCATTCTCTCTCTCTCTCTATCTACCTCTCTCATGCACACACACATAAACAGATCAATACAATATTTTTTTAAAAGACTTAACTCTGAGCACAGGATGGAGAGGCACAAGCCGGCCCACTGCACTTGATCTGTGAACTCAAAATCTATGATCTCAGAGATCCTAGAAAAGGGTGGAGGTGCCAGGTGTGGTGGCACATGACTTTCATCCCAGCACTCAGGAGGATCACCTTGAGTTAGAGGCCACCCTGAGACTACATAGTGAATTCCAGGTCAGCCTGGGCTATAGTGAGACCCTACCTCGAAAAACCAAAAAACCAAAAAAAAAAAAAAAAAAAAAAAAGGAAAGAAGAGAAAAGGGTGGAGGGTGGAGGGTGGAGCTGTGGGCACCTGGAATCATGAGGCCCAGACTAGGAACTGAGAAAAAAAGGCTTTGATGTGAGCCATTGCTATGAGCATTCTAGCATATGTGCGTTGTGGTGAAAATGCACTCACCTGCCTTTCTGTTGGTAAAAACCTACAAGTGAAGTTAATGAGCTACAAGGTATAAGTCTATGTCTAGCTTTAACAGAAAAGAGCAAAAGAAAGAATAACAAACAGGGGCTGGAGAGATGGTTCAGAGGCCAAGGCACTTGCCTGCAAAGCCTAATAACCTGAGTTTAATTCTCCAGTACACATGCATCTGGAGTACATTTGCAACAGCTGGAGACCCTGGCATGCCCATTCACTCTATCTCTCTGTCTCCTCTTTGTATCTCTCTGCTTGCAAATAAGTAAATATGTAGAAATATTGAAAGAAAGAAAATAAAAACCAGGGCTGGAGAGATCGCTGTATAGGTGCTTGCTTGCAAAGTCTGATGGCCTGAGTTTGATTCCCCAGTACTCACATAAGTCATATGCAAAAAGTGTGCATGTGTCTGGAGTTCATTTGCAGTGGTAAGAGGCACTGGTATACCCATTTTCCCCCTTCTCTGTTTGCAAATATTAAACATAATATTTAAGAAAAGAAAATATGGGACTGGAGAGATGGCTTACCAGTCAAGGTGCTTGCTTGTGAAGCCTAAAGACTCTTGTTCAACTCTCCAGGTCCTACATAAACCAGAAGCCCAGTGACACAAGCGTACAAGGTCGCACATGCACGCAAAAGAGTGCACCCATCTGGAGTTCTATTGCAGTGAGTGGAGGCCCTGGCATACCAATTCTGTCTCTCTCTCTCTCTCTCTTTCTCTTTCTGTCTCTCTTTCTCTTGCATAAAATGGCAGTCTGTTGGGTTTGCCTCTAAACAAAGAAAGAAAATATGGGCTGGAGAGCTGGCTCAGCAGTTAAGGCATTTGCCTATAAAGCCTAATCACCAGAGTTCAATTATCAGTACCTATATAAAGCCAAATTCACAAAGTGGCATATGCATCTTTTTCATTTGCAGCAGCTAGAGGCCCTGGTGTACCCATTCTCTCTTTCTCTCTCCCTCTCTCTCTTCCTCTCTCTCTCTCTCTCCCAGGTGTGGTAATGCACACCTTTAATCTTAGCACTCAGGAGGCAGAGGTAGGAGGATCACCAGGAATTTGAGGCCACCCTGAGACTACAGAGTGAATTCCAGGTCAGCCTGGACCAGAGTGAGACCCTACCTTGAAGAACAAAAACAAAAGAAAGGAAGGGATGGAGAGATGGCTTAGTGGTTAAGGTGCTTGCTTGGACCCATGTTCTACTCTCCAGATCCCATGCTAGCCAGACACACAAAGGTGAGGCAAGCACATGGTCATGCATGCCCACTAAGTGGCACATGCGTCTTGAGTTCAATTGCAGTGGCTGAGGCTCTGATGCACCAGTTTTCTATCTCTCCTCTTTGTCTCTCTGTCTCTCTTCTCTCTCACTCTCTCTCTAAAAAAAAAGAACAGTTTTCTAAAGAAGTGTCCAGCCAGTGGATGGTAGTTCTGGTTTACGTCCTTGTCACTTCTGTCACTTTCTGTCCTTTTCACTGTAGCCATTCTGGCAGGCGTGCAGTGTGTCAGCCCACAGACACCATGTGTGCTCAGCAGGATGGATAAGTAGATTGTGATCTAGCCACACAGCATAATTCTGTGACAGCTACAAACAACAGTCTATGTGGCATCCACACACACCACAGAGCATGAGAAGCCAAACATGCAAATTCATGTTATATGATTCCATTTACATAAGAGGCAAACACCACCCATGTTAGGATTCAGGGCTGTAGCCCGGCGTGGTGGCCCAGGCCTTTAATCCCAGCACTGGAGAGGCAGAGGTAGGAGGATCGCTGTGAGCTCAAGGCCCCCTGAGACTATACAGTGAATTCCAGGTCAGCCTGGACTAGAGCAAGAGGCTACCTCGAAAAACAAACAAACAAAAGTCTTTTCTGGGCTAGAGACATGGCTTTGTGGTTAAGGCACTTGCAAGCCAAAAGGACCCAGGTTCAATTCCCTAGCACCCACATAAAGCCAGATGCACAAGGTGGTACTTGTGTCTAGAGTTTGTTTACAGCGGCTAGAGGCCCTGGCATGCCCGTTCTCTCTCTGTCTCTAATAAATAAAGTCTTTTCTGAGGACTCAGAACTGTAGAGGGTGACAAGATAAAAAGCAACAGGCTGCTACATCTGGTCATCTGGTGCTACGGACCCTGTTCCTAGATCTGAATGCTGTGTCTAGCGTCCATTCGCTGTGCAAAACTCTATTATACTGCACGTCACCTATGGACTGTGTACTTTCTACAGGGCATGCTTCGACTGAACAAATACTGAAGGTTGAACCTAGGTGAGACTCTAAATTAAGCTATAAAGGCCCAGGACCCACCCTTTAACTCCTCACACTTGGGGAAAGGGTCACCCATTTACTAAGACATTAAATGGGGGTTCTCTAGTAAGATGGGCCACTTGAATAAGCGGGTATGGTCTGTTTCAAACCATGGGTCTGGGTACCTTGGAGTCAATGCTGCCTCCAGCCCTGGCTCAACAGTGCCCTGTTTAAACAGTTTCCTAATTAGGGACAGTACCCAAGTTATTCACAAACACTTCCTTCTTCCTGTCTTCGGGGTCACATTATTGATCTGCCTAAAGTCTGTGTTTCCTTTTTTTTTTTTTTTTTTTTTTTTTTTTTTTTTTTGGTTTTTCAAGGTAGGGTCTCGCTCTAGTCCAGGCTGACCTGGAACTCACTATGTAGTTTCTCAGGGTGGCCTCGAACTCACAGCAATCCTTCTACCTCAGCCTACTTAGTGCTGGGATTAAAGGCGTGTGCCACCACTCCTTGCCATGTCTACAAAGTGGCAAGTTAATATCTCCAGAGGGAGAAATGGACATAAGCCATCCGTGTCTGCCATCTTGATACAGCAGGAGAAAGCTTACGGGAAGTCACAAACAGGGCTCCACTCATGTCCCTAGCAGGTCAGGAATTGCTTTTGGAAACTGTGGGGAAGACCATGTTAAGTGTCTCTCGGGCAGAGTGGGCAGAGCAAAGGCCATGCCCCCGCCCTGTGCTAAGGAGCAGCAGTTTTCTCTGAACAGCCCTCCCTGGCCTGGAGCAGAAGAAGCGAGGCAACCACAGGGCATGCTGCCTGCTGCTGCCCCCTCCACCCCCACTGTTCCCGCCACCATTCTTCAGAGAGGGCCGAAGCCCGGTGAGTACTGGGCGCTCTGGGCACGCCCATGGCCAGCCCAGCCTCCACCCACTCAACATGGCTGCCTCCACAGCCTGCTCTAGGGGGCTCTACTCTCGTTCTGAGGCTGAGAGCCAGGAATGGACTTCATTTCTTTTTTTAAAAATATTTTAATTTATTTATTCGAGAGACAGACAGAAAGAAGCAGACAGAGAGAGTATGGGTGGGCCAGGGCCTCCTGCCTCTGCAAACAAACTGCCGACACATACGTCACTTTATGCATCTGGCTCTATGCATGGGTACTGAGGAATCGAACCTAGGCTGTCAGGCTTTGCAAGCAAGTGCTTTTAACTGCTGAGCCATCTCTCCAGCCCTGGACTTTTAAAAATCTTTTCCTTTAATTAAAAAAGTGCAGCTGGGCAGGACGGTGCATGCCTTTAATCCCAGCACTTGGGAGACAGAGGTAGGAGGATCTCTGTGAGTTTGAGTTCACCCTGAGACTACATAGTGAATTCCAGGTCAGCCTGGACTAGAGTGAGACCCTACCTCAAAAAAAAAAAAAAAAAAAGATTCCCCGGTGACTACTAATTGCCTTTCGAGCCCCTCCCATCCCTGGCAGCATGTTGATGAGCCCAGTTGAAATGGACATTTTGCCATTTCTGAGACATTCCCGTTCCCATGCTATCTTAAGCTGTGAAGAGGGTAGGCACCTCTCAGCTGGGAACTGAATTTGACAAAGCATCCCATCCTTTTGAAAACACTGAGGTGAATTCACCAGCATTCTGAAATGGAATTTCCCTTTTCCCTTCTCCTCAACCTTTTATGAAATTCCCTATAGCAGGGGAGAGGGCAGATAAGGATGGAAGGAAGAAAGATAAAAATGGAGGGAGGGAAGAGGGTAGAACTGGAGAAGGGGGCAGAAAGAAACTAGATAACAGGTACCAAAAATCAAGAAGAGATATCAGGGTGACTGCCATCCATGACAACTTGCGGCCTATTTCAAAACGACTAGAAAAGAGCTCAAAGGCACCCACTCATAGAAACGGAGTGGGGTCACATCCAGGGAGGCGACCCTTCCCCTGGCCCAGAGTCCGGCCTATAATCCATATTGCTTTCGTCTAAAGCTTCTCTCCCCAGACATGAAGAATCTCATCCTGGAACTCGAGGCCTCGCCATCACCCTGCACAAAAGGCTCGCCCGGCTCCCCTGGACCCCCCGGCCCGCAGGTGGGTGCACCCCTGCCAGACTCCCCTCCTGTTGTCTTCCTCCAGGCAGAACATCCCTACTAGTCAGGGCTTTATGATGTCCCCTACTTACACTGTGATGTGCCGTTGGTTTCTCTTCTTTTCTTTTTATTATTTTTTTAAAAAAATTTATTTTTATTATTTATTTATTTATTTGAGAGAGGAAGAGAGGCATATAGAGAAAGAATGGGCACACCAGAACCTCTAGCCACTGCAAACGAACTCCAGATGCGTGAGCCACCTTGCACACCTGTCATTACGTGGGTACTGGGGAATAGAACTTGGGTCCTTAGACTTTGCAGGTAATCGCCTTAACTGCTGAGCCATCTCTCCAGCCCTGGTTCCTCTTCTTCAGTTTTCCTCCAGCTCCGCAGCCTCTGGATGGAGTCTCTGGGTGAATTCTGACCCTGTCCATGCAACGGGGACAGTGACTATCCCCCCTCCCTGCTATGCTGGGTTTGGGGGTTCACATTAAATGCTTCCTATAGGATGGTGGCTATTACTATACTTACCACCAAACATGGGGTGATGGTGCAACACATGTGAATGTAACCATCAGTCCCTCCTGCATTCAGGGCTGGAAAGCAGAGGCGAGAGGAGGTATTGGGCCTCTGTGTTGCTGCTACCTAGGAGCCCCCTGACCCAGGGTAAAGAGATGAGTAAAGAACAGGAAAACTGCTAGAGAAAGGCTTTTAATCCCATGAAAGGTGCGCCAGCACATGGGAGGCAGAGGTCAGAGGATCTGTGAGCTCAAGGCCAGCCTGAGAATACACAGAGAATTCCAGGTCAGCCTGGGCGCTAGAGTGAGACTCTCCCTCAAAAACAAAACAAAACAAAACAGCAAAACATACCAGAGGCTACGTCACACAGACAATCCCATTCAAACCACCACATCACCCCATCACAGACTCTCAGCTCCCCCAGCCTGCTGCCAATAGGTGCTCCACCAGTAGGCCTGGGCTCTAGGTCCTCCTTGGGTAGGAGAAAGAGGGTGCAAAAAGCAGAAAGCTCTGAATGCCTCCCTAGGCAGTAGGCATAGAAACCGTCACTCTGCCCTGTGGTTTTCCATCACTAGAGGACCAAAAGCCAAAATGCTGATCCTGGAAGACAGCGCCTTGTGGGAAGAGGACTGGCTAAGACACCTCCCCCATCAGCTCACACATGCTCCATCTCTTGACCCAGCCACCCAGCGCAGCGCTCTCTCTTGGTCCTTGCACCCTCTCAGCTTGCCTCAGCTGCAGGTCTTGTGCACAAGCAACTCCTGTCTTTTAGGAAGCTTCCCTCAGTTCCCCCCACCACCACCAGTTCCTCATCACTCAAAAGTCAGTTTTCAGCGTGAGGCTAGAGTAAGACCCTACCTTGAAAAACAAAAACAATATACAAAAAAACTCAGTTTAGGGCTGGAGGGATGGCTTAGCACTTAAGGCGTTTGCCTGCAAAGGACCCAGGTTTGATTCCCCAGGACCCACATTAGCCAGATGCACTAGGGGCACATGCGTCTGGAGTTCGTTTGCAGTGGCTGGAGGCCCTAGTGGGCTCATTCTCTCTCTCTCCCTCTTTCTCTGTCAAATAAATAAATAAATAATTTTTAAGAGGTCAGTTTCTGTGCCTCCTCTTTAGAAATGTCCCTCTCCGCCAGTTATGGTGGTACATGAGCGTCACCCCAGCTCTGAGGAAGCTGATGCAGGAGCATCACCATGAGTCTATCCTGCTCTACATAATGAACTTCAGGCTAGCCTAGGCTATAGAATGAGCTATCTCAAGTTAAAAGAAGAAGCAATGCCTTTCTCAACTATAGAGTCTAAAGCTTTTAAAGATTTTTATCCTGAGCCGGGCATGGTGGTGCACGCCTTTAATCCCAGCACTTGGGAGGCAGAGGTAGGAGGATCACCATGCGTTCCAGGCCACCCTGAGACTACATAGTAAATTTCAGGTCAGCCTGAGCTAGAGTGAAACCCTACCTACCTCGAAAAAAATTATCCTATTATAACTTTTTATAATTCCACTTTAATTTTTTTAAATTTATTTGCAAGCAGAGACATACAGAGAGAAGAGAGGCAGACGTAGAGTATGGGAACACCAGGGCCTCCAGCCACTGCAAATGCACTCCAGATGCATGCACCACTTTGTACATCTTGCTTTATGTGGGTACTGGGGCATCGAACTCAGGTCCCTAGGCTTTGTAGGCAAGCACTAAGCCATCACTCCAGCCCCCTACCCATTATATCTTCCGTGCTTTATTTTTTCCAAGGTAGGGTCTCGCAGTAGCCCAAACTGACCTCAAACTCACAGTGAGCCTCCTACCTCTGCCTTCTGAGTCCTGTGATTAAAAGTGCGTGCCACCAGCTATTATAAATTTTGATTTTTATCCCATTATTATTTCCTGATTTGAGTGTGTACCCTTGTCTCTTTGGTCTCCCTTCTGTTAAATGTAAGGTCTATGGTTAGCTATAGGCCATGCATCAAATCAGCCACAGCCTGTTTTTCTAACTAGAGTTGTATGTCAACTATGGCTGCTTTGGTGCCACCAGGGTAGAGCTGAGTAGTCCGACAGAAAGCAAAGGTGGCCCTCAATCCTAAAAGAATTTCTCTCTGGCCTTGTACAGAAAAAGTTCTTGACCGCTGGTCTCTAGGTATAGGGACATTGTTCATACTTCCCTGTCTAGCCCTCCCATGAACTGTGGGATGTTCTCCATAAATATTTATTGAGTCAGACATGGTGGAATATGTCCCTAATCACAGTACTTGGGAGGCTGAGGCAGGAGGATTGTGTGTGTGAGACCAGTCTGGGCTTCATATCAAGACTCTGACTCAAAAGCAAAACAAATAGGGTTGGTGAAGCCCAAGCAACAGGTTCAATTCTCCAGTACCTATATAAGCCAGATGCACAATGTGGCATGTGCATCTGGAGTTCATTTGCATTGGATAGAGGCCCTGGTGTGCCCATTCTCTCTCTCTCTCTCTATTTATCTATCTCTCCCTCTCCTTCTTTGTCTCTCTCAAATAAATAAAATAAAATGAACAAGAAAGTACAGGGCATGGTGACACATGCCTTTAATCCCAGCACTCTAGAGGCAGAGGTGGAAAGATCTCTATGAGTTTGAGGCCAGCCGAAGACTACATAGTGAATTCCAGGTCAACCTGGGCTAGAGGGAGACCCTGTCTTGAAAAACAAAAACAAAAAAAAACAAGAAAGCAACAACAATAACAAAAATTTGTTGAATGCAATAAAGAAAACAGGATTTGGGCCCCAGCATTGGCCAAAGCCTGCCAATAGAGTCTGTGAAGTCTGCAGGCAGGTGATATGAAAACCTTGCAGGGTGAGTTTTGGTGTCCTGTTTTAGCAGCCTACTCTGGTGGGTCTCAGGACATGGGAGAACCCACAGAGTGTGTGGAAGGTAGGGAGACCCTCTGTTCCCCTCAGAGCAGCAGCCGTGCAGCCCCACTGACACCTCTCTCACCTCTGACTCTGCACTTGAGTCGCATGGAGGCTGCGCTGCCTGATTGCAGGGCCTGTGTGAGTGCCTCGTTCCCTCGGGACAGCGAGCATGCTGTCGCCACTCAAGTGAGATCTGTCACACCGGCATCATATGACCTCTGGTTAGAGTACAGTCTCACCAGGTGTGGTGATGTACACCTGTAGTCCCAGCACTCAGGAGGTGGAGGCAGGAGGATTTCCTCAAATGTAAAGCCACTCTGGGCTATATCGTACCAGACAAGCCAGGATGAGACCAAAAGAAAGAAGGAAAGAAGGGAGGAGGAAGAGAAGGATGAAGTAAAGAAGGGAAGGAAGGAAGGCAAGGGAGACAGAGAAAGGGAAGGAAGGAGAAAGAAGGAAGAGTAAAAGAAAGGAAAAAGATGGAGTTGGACAGATGATTCAGTGGCTAAGGCACTTGCCTACAAAACCTAATGACTGGGTTTGATTCCCCAATAACCACAAAAGGCCAGATGCACAAACTGTTTGTTTGCAGTGGTATGAGGCCCTGGTGTGCCCATTTTTTTTTCTCTCTCTCTCCTCTTGCAAGTAAATTAAATTTAAAGAAAAGAAAAAAAGTGGGGCGGGGGGACTGGAGAGATGGCTTAGCAGTTAAGGTGCTTGTCAGCAAAGAAAGCCAAAGGACTGGGCTGGAGAGAGATGACTTAGTGGTTAAGCACTTGCCTGTGAAGCCTAAGGACCCGGTTCAAGGCTCAATTCCCCAGGACTCACGTTAGCCAGATACACAAGATGGCACATGTGTCTGAAGGCCCTGGCACTCTCATTCTCTCTCTCTCTCTCTGCCTCTTTCTCTCTTTAATAAATAAATAGATTAAAATATTTAAAGAAAGAAAAAAGTGCAGAATCTCGTCCACCCATTTAACCAGGCTCTCCATTTTAGCATTTTTTTTAGGTTTTTTGTTTGTTTGTTTGTTGTTGTTTTTAGTTTTTTGTTTAGTTTTTCAAGGTAGGGTCTTGCTCTAGCCCAGGCTGACCTAGAATTCACTATGGAGTCTCAAGTGGCCTCGAACTCACAGCAATTCTCCTACCTCTGCCTCCCAAGTGCTGGGATTAAAGCCGTACGAGGCCTGGAGAGATGGCTTAGCAGTTAAGCGCTTGCCTGTGAAGCCTAAGGACCCCGGTTCGAGGCTCGGTTCCCCAGGTCCCACGTTAGCCAGATGCACAAGGGGGCGCACGCGTCTGGAGTTCGTTTGCAGTGGCTGGAAGCCCTGGCGCGCCCATTCTCTCTCTCTCCCTCTATCTGTCTTTCTCTCTGTGTCTGTCGCTCTCAAATAAATAAATAAATAAATTTTTTAAAAACCCGTTTTTTAAAAAAAAAGCCATGCGAGGCCACACCCAGCTCCATTTTAGCAGTTAGAAAGACAGCCACCCCTACTCAGCCCGAGGATCCTCTGCACATAACAGTTTGGGGAACAGTAACTTCACTGACCTTGTAAATTAGTTCTAGCTATCTCAAGAAATAGAAGGTTTGAAAGAACAAAAAGAATGGAGTGAAAAATTCTTCCCAAAGCAGTAGGCAAATGAGCGAAAGACAGTGGCTCTTGATTTGCCAGTACATAATGATCCCCTGGTGCCTATCCTCCACCCCAAGTATTATTTAATTGGGCTGGGGTGTGGCCCGGGCTTTGGGAATTTTTAGAGCACCCCAGGAGATTACAGTGTGATGACAGGATCATTTGGACAACCTTTGGAGAAATCACATTCCAACCAGGTTTGGCATGGTGCGTGTTCCCCTGCAGATACTAGGGATAAGGAGGAGGCTAAAACAGACTGCTGGTTTTCTCTGCCTTCCTGAGGAATCTGGAAAATGTTTATCAACTGAACATTGCACACATGTGTGAATATAAAACAGCTGCTTCTGGGCTGGAGAGATGGCTTAGTGGTTAAGGCATATGCCTGCTAAGCCTAAGGACCCGGTTCAAGTCTCCAGGTCCCATATAAAGTAGATGCACATCGTGGCACGTGCATCTGGAGTTCATTTGCAGTGGCTAGAGTCCCTGGCGCATGCATTCTCTCTCTCTCTCCCCCTCAGGCTCTAATAAATAGATAAATAAAAGAGTATTTTTAAAAAAACAGCTGCTCTGGCTGTGAGTGTGTAAAGCAGTGGTACAGTGGATTTTTGAGCCTCTGAGCCACGGCCACCCCACTCCCGTGGCCATAGGACAGAAATGTGATGTTTAGTTTATGTCTTTAATATTTGCTCATTGCTGCTGGAAATGAGAAGGGAAGGATTATTTAGCACCAGAACCAACCGATCGAACTCCAGATGCATTCAACATTTTCTACATCTGGCTTTACATGGGCACTGAGGAATCGAAACCAGGTTGTTGGGCTCTACAAACAAGTGCCTTAACCACTGAGCAATCTCTCCAGCCTCCCCCTTTTTATTCTGTTAGATAGAGCCTGTTGTAGAAGCAGCTTATGGGAGAAAAGGGTTTATTTCAGGCGTACAGATTCAGGGGAAGTTCCCTCAGGGTCGAAGCTGACCTGTTTCCACAGATCATAGCAGAGAGAGACCACCAACAGCAAGCAAACACGGACCAGATGGAATTGCAACTGCTCTGAACCCACTACGAGATCCACCCCCAGTGACACCTCCCCCAGCAGGTTGCTGGAGACTTAAGTAGGAAGTTTAACCTCAATCAAAAATCCCTGAAGTAGCCGGGCGTGGTGGCGCACGCCTTTAATCCCAGCACTCAGGAGGCAGAGGTAGGAGTATTGCCATGAGTTCAAGGCCACCCTGTGACTAGATAGTGAATTCCAGGTCAGCCTGGACTAGTGTGAGACCCTACCTCAAAAAAAAAAAAAGAAAAAAAAAGAAAAAAAAAAATCCCTGAAGTTAGCCAGGCTTGGTGGTGCATGCCTTTAATCTCAATGCTTGGGAGGCAGAGGTAGAAGGATCTCTGAGAGTTCCAGACCACCCTGAGACTCCATAGTGAATTCCAGGTCAGCCTGGGCTAGAGTGAGACCCTACCAAAAATAAACAAAAGTCCCTGAAGCTATACATTCACATTCAAACCACCATGGGGCGGGGGGGTCTCACATATGTAGCCCAGGTTAGCCTTGAACTTGCTGACTCCTGATGCTACTGCCTCTACCTCCCAAGTGCTGGAGCCCCAGTCAATGGATACCAGCTGCTTTAGAGGGGCCTGGTGCCACAAGCCCCAGCTGGCTGCAAGCCTGCCTCTCTGTCTTCCTCCAGAGCTGCCCTGCCTTGGTTTGGCATCTGCTTTCTTCTCTTCCTGTGCAGGGTCCACCCGGGCTTCCTGGCAAGACCGGACCAAAGGGAGAAAAGGTACGAGCCACTGTTTTCTTTGTCCCGCCTCTTCTTGGTCATTCCAGCTTGCTTAAAGGAGGTGCCACTGAGAATGTTCTTGTTGAGATGCCCAGCTCTGTGTCCATTCTGCCTGAGCAAGGTGAGGAGGGCCCTCTGATGAATGGCTGAGGCCACGGGGATGGGATGCTACTGGTGTGACCTGGCTTGGCCCACTTGACATGGCAGAGGGACTGTGTCCGACCCCCACAGCACACAGGCATGCCCAGGCAGCAGTCCAACTAAGCTTGCTGTTGTCAGAATTTCTCTCCCAAAGCAGCCGCGGTTTACCTGTCTTCTCCATCCACAGGGAGAGCTCGGCCGCCCGGGAAGGAAGGTATGGTCCATGCTATTCCGTCATCAGCGTGTGAGTGTGTAAGGGTGCACTGTTGGGGGGGGGGTACGGTGAGGACCAGCAGTGTACTTCAGTGGCCAGCAGACATCGCTGACTTTGCTATCCCTCTCAGGGCAGCAGCCCGCTTATCTTGCTTGCCAAACCCTTCGGTCAGGAGCTAAAGCTGGTGCCTCTCAGGCATCAAGACTTTTTTCAGAGATTGCCCCACTTCCCCTAGCCTCAGACCACCCTGGCCACCCCCAAGGAAAACCCTCCCAGCCCCCAACCATTGACACAAAGTGACCCTTACTGGCTATTTGATTAAACCAGGATAAAGTGTCAGAGCAAACAGAGACAAATGGCTTTACTTTGGGGTCCAGTTGAAATAAATGAGAGTTGGGGTGGCTCCGAATGGATGAGACACATGCCATTCAGACTCTGGTTGGTGTTCAGAGGGAGAAACCATAGCTTGTTTTACAACCAGTGGTCAGTGGATGGGTCTTGTGATTGAGACAAGTGCAGAGACAGATGACCAGGGCCTTAAATATAAGTGACTGCCTTCCTGGTTAAATGTCTTACTCAGGTAGCTTCACGGTCAATAGAAGCCTTCAACTGACGGGAGAAAATGCCAGCCTTGGCACAGTGCCTGAAGTTCTGAGCTGGAGAGGGCTCTGGTGGCCCCGCTGCTCAGACAGAACAAGGGCCACCTTGATTAGTAATGTCTGCTGCGGGTGTAGAAGACAAGAGTATAAGTTAATGTGCATGCCGATGTTAGGCATGGCTGAACTCTTGGCTGAGCCCTTCAAATCCCTGTGAAATGAGCCAGCAGGTGTGGAGGTCAAACTAGACCTCTAACTGGGTGTGGTGGCGCATGCCTTTAATCCCAGCACTGGGGAGGCAGAGGTAGGAGGATCACCATGAGTTTGAGGCCACCGTGAAAGTACAGAGTGAATTGTGGGTCAGCCTGGGCTAAAGTGAGACCCTACCTCAAAAAAAAAAAGGAAAAACAAACCTAGACCTTGAATGGGTGTTCCCACTCTCTCACACATAGCCCTTGGCTTAGCCTGGGCTCTCTGGAAGCAGAGACACATACAGGTGAATGTATCACAAAGGAAGCACAGCCCTAAACAGCCTGTAAAGAGAGGCGAGGGTTATCAAGTGAGGGTGTGGTTGCCTGACTAGACCGTGTGGATGGCCTAGCAGTTTGTTTTGTCTTGATGGTAAGAGAGCTGAGCTATGATTGGCTGCAGGAAGGAGAGGCACATAAATAACGGGGTGCTCCAGTGTCCCCCCCACCACCATGGTTACAGGCTGAGAGAGGACTTTGTAGCAGCCAGCAGGGTCACCACTGGGAAGATGGTACTCTGAGCAGGTAAAAAAGCCCTTGAGCCGTGCGTGGCGGCAGAAGTAGGAAAATCACTGTGAGTTCAAGGCCAGCCTGAGACCCCAAGGTGAATTCCAGGTCAGCCTGGGTTAGAGTGAGACCCTACCTTGAAAAACCAAAACAAGAAAAGCTGGGGGTGCTGCTTGAGAGAGGCCAACATCACCCTCTGCTGTGTGTATACATGCAGGCCTAACTCACTCCACAGCCCGGCCTTGTGGAGAACCCACATCCAAGCTATTTCCTAGAGATGATAAGGGTTAACAAACCAAAAAGTTTAGAAACCCTTCCCCACTGTCCTCAAATTCTTGAATAGAATAAAACATTGTTCAGCAATGCTATTGGACCGCAAGGATCTAACTTATACCGGAGGGTAAGGATGAGGGTTCCAAAGAGCCTTACTTAGAGGGAAGCAGACCAGGTGACCTGACTTTTGTTCTTGGTTTTTGAAGGGTAGACCTGGCCCCCCAGGTGTTCCTGGCATGCCTGGGCCCGTTGGCTGGCCAGGCCCTGAAGGACCTAGGGTAAGTATAGTAGTATCCACTTGGGGATCAAGGGGTGTCATAACAGGATAAAGGGGCTGGAAAGTTGGCTCCGAGGTTAAGGAGCTTGCCTATGAAGCCTAAGGTCCCAGGTTTGATTCCCCAGTACCCACGTAAGCCAGATGTACAAAGCGGCACATGCATCTGGCGTTCTTTGGGTGCAGTAACTCGAGGCCCTGCCCTGTCTTACTCTCTGTCTCTCTTTCCCTCTCTCTCTCTCTCTTTGCTTTATAAATAAATACATATTTTTTTTGAGGAAAAGAACAGGAGAGGGCTGGAGAAATGACTTAGTGGTTAAGGCATTTGCCTGCAAAGCCAAAGGACCCAGGCTCAATTCCCCAGGACCCAAGTAAGCCAGATATATAAGGGGGTGCATGCATCTGGAGTTTGCTTGCAGTGTCTGGAGACCTTGGTGTGCCCATTTTCTCTCTCTCCCCGTCCCCCCCTCAAATAAATAAAATATATTTTAAAAAAAGAACAGGAGAGAGGAAGACGGCTGGCCCTTGGCCCTGACACACAGTCAGTACATCACTTCCCCATGAGAAGGGAAGAGAAACACCTGCACACAGCTCTTGGACATTTCTTCCTACACTGGCCTGCAGGTCTTAGTCAGCGCTATGTCTCTGGTCCCGTGGTCTCTCTCTCCTGGGACCCTGCCTCCCTTTTGTCCTGAGAACTAGCCTGCTCGTCTTTGTTTTGTCCAGGATGACCTCAAGTTTCCTTGGATCCAAGCTCTCACCTGTCATGCTGATCTGGCAAAGAGGGTGCAGCGTTGAGGCGTGTAGGCTGGAAGATCCTATGTTGAGAAAGGGGTCATCAAATCCTGAGGGAACCTCCCTCCTCGGAGAGAGTGTGTAGAGCAAACACATCCATATCCCTACCTCTGTTTCCGGTTCTATTTTTCACTGCTGATCACAGACTACAGGATACAGAAACTGTGACTCAGAAATTTTACTAGCAGAAGCCAGGGCAAGGCAGGGGAATGCCACCAGCTGTCCTGCCTTGCTGGCTATGTGATGGGTATAGAAAAGTCCCAAGGATATTTCATTTAAAATTTTACCATATAGGGCTGGAGAGATGGCTTAGTGGTTAAGGTACCTGCCTGTGAAGCCAGCATGATACCCCAGGACCCACATAAGCCAGATGCACAAGGTGGTACACGCATCTGGAGTTCGTTTGCAGTGGCTGGAGGCCCTGGCGCACCCATTCTCTCTCTCTCATAAAAAAAAAAAAAAATTACCCTGTAGAGCAGAACTGTCCGTCAAGGCAGCCACACATAGCTGTTGAGCTCTTGAAATGTAACTGGTGCCAGTGAGGACTGGGGAGATGGCTCAGCAGTTCAGAGTGCTTATACACAAGCAAGAGGGTTTAAGAGTTGCCTGAAACTGCCGGAGTTCAATTCCCCAGCACCCACATCAATAGTTAGGCATGGCCACACATGCCTGTCTGTACCCCAGTTCTGCAGTGGACCAAGACCTGAGAATCTCTGGTGCTTACTAACCTTCCACCAAAAAACTGGAGAAAATGGAAGCTCTGGGTTGAGTGAGAGACTCCATCTTAAGGAAACAGACGGATGAGTAAAGGACACCCAACATTCTCCTCTGGCCTCCACACACATGCACACAAGGCACATGCATCTGCACACACACGTGTGTACACTACACATACACACACTGTTGCAGTCAGCTTCGCATTGCTGGCAGCAAACACCTGACCAAGCCTGTGGGAGGAAAGGGCTTATTGTGGCGTATAAATTCGAGGGGATGCTCTGTGATGGCAGGGGAAAACGATGGCATGAATAGAGGGTGGACATTACCTCCTGGCCAACATCAGGTGACAACAGGAACAGGAGCGTGTGCCAAACACTGGCAAGGGGACACTGGCTATAATACCTATAAGCTCATGCCCAACAATAAATACACTGCCACCAGGAGGCTCCAATTCCCAAATTGCCATCAGCTGGGGACCTAGCATTCAGAACACATAACTTTATGGGGACAACTGAATCAAACCACCACACACACACATACATGTCACACAGCAGACCAAATATATTCTACACACATACACATGCAAAAAAAAGGGGGGGTGAGGAGACCAGGCTGGTCCAAGAGACAAATTACACTTTTAGAATTAGAGGTTTATTAGGTGAGCATCATACTACAGATAGCAGAATGGGGTATTAAAAAAAAAAAACGTTTTATTTATTTTCAAACAGAAAGAGACACACTACAAATGAACTCCAGATGCATATGCCACTTTGGGCATCTGACTTTATGTGGGTACTGGGTTATCGAACCCAGGTTGTTCAGCTTTGCAAGCTAGCACCTTAACCGATGAAGCATCTCTCCAGCTCCCATGATGGGGTCTTGAAACCAAAGTTTCAGTTCCCAAAGAAGGGGATCAGGTATGCCATGGGAGTGTATGCCAAGGTCACCAAAGCCAGAGAGAACAGGGGTTCAGTTTTCCCAAAGAACAAAGGGGGTTTCTTGTTTGTATGGATTTGGGGATGGAGGAGGGAAAATGTTTCATGTCTCATGACACAACCTATGTGTTAGGAGCCATGGAGTTGTGGGGAGTCAGAAGGGTACTGGATAGGACCTTAGGCCATAGGTCAAATGGCCTTAGAGGTCCCTAGCAACAATTTTTCCCTTCTCATTCAGCCTTGGTCCCAAGTAGCAGGGCCTCTTAAGGTGACCACATCTGTTTTAACAAGGATATAAATATTTCATTTGTAACTCACCCAAGCTTGAATTTAAAAATCTTTACTCAACCTAGTTGTTTTAAAACTTTCAGGTATGTTTGGAGCAACTTGAATGTATGGTTTTGCTTTTTCTCCTATAAATATTAAAAAGGATCAATACAAATCAAGTATTTTGGATGAAAATATAGCTCCTGAACTGTTTCATAAATGTAAAATGTACAACAGATCTCAAGTACTTATTATTAAAAAAATGTAAACTGAAGCCGGGCGTGGTGGCGCACGCCTTTAATCCCAGCACTCGGGAGGCAGAGGTAGGAGAATTGCCGTGAGTTCGAGGCCACCCTGAGACTACATAGTTAATTCCAGGTCAGCCTGGGCTAGAGTGAGACCCTACCTCGAAAAACCAAAAAAAAAAAAAAAAAAAAAAAAAAAAAATGTAAACTGTTGCAACAATTTTTATACTGAATGCATGTTGAAGTGACTATTAAATTAGAATTAAAGTATTGACAAAACATCAACTTAGCTTTGCAGAATGTGACTTTTGGGGCCTGGGGAGATGGCTTAGCAGCTAAATGCATTTGTTTGTAAAGCCTGCTGGCCCAGGTTTCATCCCTCAGCTACCCACATAAAGCTGGATGCAAAAGATAGGCATATGCGGGCTGGAGAGATGGCTTGGTGGTTAAGCGCTTGCCTGTGAAGCCTAAGGACCCCGGTTCAAGGCTCAGTTCCCCAGGACCCACGTTAGCCAGATGCACAAGGGGGCACACGTGTCTGGAGTTCATTTGCAGTGGCTGGAGGCCCTGGGGTACCATTCTCTCTCTCTGCCTTTTTCTTGCTCTGTCTGTTGCTCTCAAATAAATAAATATAATAAACAAAAAAATAAAATAAAATAAAAAGATATTGGGCTGGCGAGATGGCTTAGCAGTTAAGCACTTGCCTGTGAAGCCTAAGTACCCCGGTGCGAGGCTCGATTTCCCAGGACCCATGTTAGCCAGATGCACAAGGGGGTACATGCATCTGGAGTTCGTTTGCAGTGGCTAGAGGCCCTGGCGTGCCCATTCTCTCCCCCCCCCCCACCTCTTTCTCTGTAACTTTCAACTAAATAAATAAACATAAAAACAAAAACATTAAAAAATAAAATAAAAAGATAGGCACATGCATCTGGTGTTCATTTGTAGTGGCAAGAGACCTTGGTACATCACATATGCAAATAAAGTTTTAAAATTTTAACATGACTTCCAAAACATTTAAAATTCAGTGTATGTAGCCAGACATGGGATGACTCACGCCTGTAATTCCCTTACCTGAGCAGTGGAAGCAGAATGGTCAGTAGTTCAAGATCATCCTTTGGCTACAGTAAGCCAGCCTGGGCTACATGAGACCTTGTCTCACAACTCAAAAGCAACTTGCCAGTAAAGCCAAAGGACCCAGGTTCGATTCCCTAGTACTCATGTAAAGCCAGATGCACAAGATGGCACATGTCTGGAGTTTGCTGTAACTGGAGGCCCTGGTGCGACCATTTTCTTTCTATCTACCTCATTCTTAAATAGATAAATAAAATTAAAATTAATCAAAGACAATGCTAAAGAGATGGCTTAAACAAATAGACAAATAAGTTTTACAGTGGTTAAAGAAGCTTGCTTGTAAAGCCTGAGAGCCTTGGCTCAATTCCCCAGTATCCACATAAAGCCAAATGCAAAATTAACGCATGCGTCTGGAGTTCATTTGCAGTAACAAGAGGCCTTGGTACACCCATTAATTCTCTATTTTCCTATGCTTGTAAATAAATAGGTATTTTTTTCTTTATTTTTTAAGGTAGGGTCTCACTCTAGCTCAGGCTGACCTAGAATTCACTATGTAGTCTCAGGGTGGCCTTGAATTCATGGTGATCCTCCCACCTCTGCCTCCCAAGTGCTGGGATTAAGGCATGCGCCACCACGCCTGACTAAATAAAAAAATTTTAAGAAAGCAAATAAAAATATTCAGCATGTGGCTGGCCTTACATTTCTACTAGTTAGTGCTAGTATAGGGAATTCGAGATCAAGAATACTTGAAATTTCAAACAAAATCATTGTGAGGAGCAACAGAGTTCACTGTAAGGGTTAACCCTCCCCGCATGGCACACACCCACGGGCTGATGTCCACTCTGTTTGGCTACAGACCAAGGGTGAGAGTAGATAGACCTGTTGAAAGGCAGACCGTATGCCAAGAGCAAAGCAGGCAAAAGTTTTCTGTGTGACACCCTGTCTTCTGAGGCCCTTGGCACCTATGCTTTGTTCCCTTACCCTCTCACGACCCTCCCCAGGGAGAGATCAAGCATCACCACTTAGAACATCTTAGTGAGTATTCGGTTTGGAGGTTTGTTCCATCTTGGGCATTTTCATTGTATATTTCATCTCAAATACCACAATGAAAGGTGAAATGTGGAGCACTGGGCCTCTGGGAGGGGACAAAGGAGCCTTTGGGGACCTGAGATTCACAATTCAACCCCCACTACCCCTAGATCCATTCCAATCTTGCCCATGACCATCTGGTTCAGCTTCTCTAAGAAATGTCACTGTAGATCTTCTTTTCCATCTTCTAATCCCCACAGGGTGAAAAAGGTGACCTGGGCTTGATGGGCTTGCCAGGGTCAAGAGGACCAATGGGCTCCAAGGTCAGTGTGTGGTCCAGATGGACAGTCTGGGGCCCTCTAGCTAAGACCATGGGGCAGCTACTGCCTCCAAAGAAGGGGGGCAGGATGTCCCTTGAGAGACATCATGCCTTGGGCTGTGGGGACATAGGGATGCCATTACTGCTGCTCTCTGGAGCTTTGATCAGACCTCTGGACAATAGGGCAGATGAGAACCTTTGCTAGATACTTGTGTGGTGAGAAAAAGCCTGGTATAGACACAGCCCTTAAAGACATCTTCATCTTTACAGCTGCATGCTCTGTAAAACTTACTTGTTTATTATTTATTTCTTAATTTTTGGCTTTTTGAGGTAGGGTCTCACTCTAGCCCCAGCTGACCTGGAATTCACTATGTAGTCTCAGGGTGGCCTTGAACTCATGACGATCCACCTACCTTTGTCTCCCAAGTGCTAGGATTAAAGGTATATGCCACCATGCCCGCCTGGCCCCATAAAATTTATGATGCAGTCTGGACAAGCCTCAGTGTAACACTCAGGGATTTTTTTTCCACTCTTGCAGCACAGCCAGGCCTTGATCATAATGCACTTTCTGCTTTCTTTCAGGGCTACCCGGGATCCAGAGGTGAAAAGGTTAGTCAGCACCTATCTTTCATGGCCTCCCAGAGCCTGGTCTGGACATAGTGTTGCAGTCAATGGTGGGAGGATACAGCCGTGTCTCTCTTTAGTCAGTAACTACAGCGAATGTTCTAGCTGGCTCTTTCTCAGTCCTTCACCATTAGCCTCAGGGAGAAAGAAGGGGGCCTCCAAGGCACAGTGAGTGGAAGAGGGGAGGCACTCCCAGTGAGGCTGGGTGAATAGAGAAGGAGCTGAGTCAGGATGGGTGCGCTGGGGAAAGAGGACTGGTGTGTGTCCACCCTTGGACTTGGAATAAGTTTCTACCACACAGCCTTTTCTAAACAAACTCAAACAAACACATGGGGACACATATCCTAAGGGATGAGAAGATGGGAGGGGTGTCCAGAATTTTCTGTGAAGTTCTATTTATTCATTTGAGGTCTTTGAGAACTGTTGTACAGTTACCTTTGTATTTCTGGGATAAAACACCCAACCAGGGGCTAGAGAGCTGGCTTAGTGATTAAGGAGCTTGCTGGAAAAGCCAAAGGATCCAGGTTCGATTCCCCAGTACCCACTTAAAAGCCAGATGCACAAGGAGGAGACTGAGTCTGGAGTTCATTTGTTCATTTGCAGTGGCTAGAGGCCCTGCCATGACCATTCTCTGCATATATATCTGTCCCCTCTCTCTTTCTCTCTCTCAAATAAGTAAAATATTAAAAAATTGGTTTTGAAATAAAACACCTGACCAAAAGCAGCTGTTAGGAGTTCAGGGTTTATTTTGGCTTGCTGTCTGGAGGAGAAGTTTCATCGCGGCAGGGGGAAGCATGGTAGTGCAGAGACTAGGCATCACATCTTGCCCCAGCAGCTGGCAGAAAGCAGCAGAGTGGGGTGGAGAGATGGCTCAGCAATTAAGGCACTTGCCAGCAAAGCCAAAGGACTCAGGTGCAGTTCTCCAGTACCCATGTATAGCCAGGTACACAAGGTGGCACATGCGTCTGGGAGTTTCTTTGCAGTGGTAAGAGGTCCTAGCATGCCCATTCTCTGTCTCTGTCTCTTCTCTCAAATAAATAAATATTACAAAAAAAGAAAGAGAGGAAAAAGCATCAAGAGTGAGCTGAGCTAGGTTTGACAAGCCGAAGGCTAATAAACCTCAAGGTCCAACCACACATCTCCTCCAGCAAGGCTCCACCTCCCAAATTGCCACCAGCTGGAGGCAAAGCATTCAAAACACATGTGACTATGGGGGACTTCTCATCCAAACGACCACAGGATCCAAGTACAACATGGCACACAAAGTATTTCATTCTGGGGGACGTCATCTAGTAGTTCTGAGGCAAGCTTTGTAGAATGAGGGTGTTGCCAGAAGAGCTTTCCGATTTGAAATGCTCCAATCCACCCCTCCCCAGCCAACCCCACGATATTAACTTAACTCTCCTGTAATTTCTTCCTAGGGATCCAGAGGAGAAAGGGGTGACTTGGGACCCAAAGGAGAAAAGGTAATAACAAGTCTGTCAGAGTGATAAATTACAATAGAAGTAACAGTCCCTGCTTGCCCGTCCTCCTACTGAATGGTGGCCAGACTGATGGGCGTCCACCTTTAAGTTGGCTGTCCATGAGCTGGACATATGTCTTAGTGGTTAAGGTGCTTGCCTGCAAAGCCTAAGGACCCAGGTTCAATTCTTCCAGTACTTACATAAAGCCAGATACACAAGATGGCGCATGCATCTGGAGTTTCTTTGCAGCAGCTAGAGGCCCTGGTGTGCCCATTCTCTCTCTCTCCCTCTCTCTCTCCTTGCAAATAAATAAATAAAAATTCAAAAACGAAAAGAAAAGTAAACCACAACAGCTGGAGAGATGCTCACTGTTTAAGGTACTTAAACAAAGCCAAAGGACCCAGGTTCAATTTCCCAGTGCCCACAAAAAGCCAGATACACAAGGTAGTATGTGCATCTGGAGTTTGTTTGCAGTAACTAGAGGCCCTGTCATACCTATTCTTTCTCCCTCCCTCTCTCCCTCCCTCCCTCTCTCTCTCTCAAATAAATTAATTAAATTTTTTTTTCTGGTTTTTCGAGGTAGGGTGTCTCTTTGGTCCAGGCTCACCTGGAATTAACTATGTAGTCTCAGGGTGGCCTCGAACTCATGGAGATCCACCTACCTCTGCCTCCTGAGTGTTGGGATTAAAGGTGTGCGCCACCATGCCCGGCTCTAATTAAATATTTTTTTAAAAGAAAATAGCTGTCCAAACTCATTCACAGCACGTTCAGGTGTTATTTGGAAACATTCACAATATTTGTTACTCTTTTCACAGGGGTTCCCCGGATTTCCTGGAATGTTGGGACAGAAAGTAAGTACCTAGAAGTGATGAAACAGACCTCCAAGACAAAGCAAATTATCAGGCCCTATAAGACCAGCAGATAGAGCCCTGCCTCTTTGTCCCCCAGGGAGGAAAGTTTCCAGTTTAGGATGGGTAACAAATTATCTTACACACTGGAGAAAAGGTGCCCCATGGTCTGAAATCAATCTCTGAGTCAGTGGGAGAGAAAGGCCGTTCCATCCCCAGTGAAGAGATGCCCTTCTTGGCCTTCCTTACCTCTTGGAGGGCTATGGTAAGATTCAAAAGCCTATAACTTTTAGACAAGGGACTCAGGCCTCTCTCAGCCCACAGGCCCTAGGGCTGAGTCTGGGCATGGTTGGTTCAATATCATTGCTGCCTAAACTCTGAATGCAGTCTGCAAGGGGCATGCCAGAATTATTTGAAGTGAATGACAAATCTCTTTTGTTTGTTTAGTTGATTTTTTTGTTTGTTTGTTTGCTTGTTTTTTTGAGGTAGGGTCTTGCTGTAGCTCAGGCTGACCTGGAATTCACTATGTAGTCTCAGGGTGGCCTTGCACTCATGACAATCTGCCTACCTCTGCCTTCAGAGTGCTGGGATTAAAGGTATGCGCCACCACGCCCAGCACTTGGTTGGTTTTTCAAGGTAGGGTCTCACTGTAGCCCAGGCTGACTTGGAATTAACTCTGTATTCTCAGGCTGGCCTCAAAGTCACAGAGATCCTCCTACCTCTTCCTGCCACATGCTGGTATTAAAGGCATGTGCCACCACGCCCAGCTAACAGTCATTTTTTAAAAGTTTTTAATTAATATATTTTATTTTCAAGCAGAGAGAGAGATAAAGGGAGAGAGGGAAAGAGTGAGTATGGGCATACAAGGGCTTCTAGCCACTGCAAATGAAAATCCAGTTGCAGCCCAGCGTGGTGGTGCACGCCTTTAATCCCAGTCAGTACTCAGGAGGTAGAGGTAGAAGGATCGCAGTGAGTTCAAAGCCACCCTGAGACTTCGCAATGAATTCCAAGCCAGCCTGGGCTACAGTGAAACCCTACCTTGAAAAACCCAAAAAAAAAAAAAAAAATCCAGTTGCATGCACCACTTTGCACATCTGGCTTACTTGGGTACTGGGCAATTGAACCTAGGTTGTTAGGCTTTGCAGGCAAGTACCTTAACCACTAAGCCACCTCTCCAGCCCAACAGTCTTTGGAATAGTTAATTCTGTATTTAGATAGTGAAATATTTTAAATCGTATATTATTTGGGATAGTCCTAATTTTTTTAAAAGGAGCCAGTTTATGTAATATAAAGAAAAAAATTTCAGTTAACAATAGAATGGTACGCAGTTAAGACAGAAATTGTGAGGGTGGCAATGAGCAGACATATTTTGGAAGTTTTTTCTTAGGGTTAGGAACTGGAAGAGGATGGAGAAGTGAGAGAATATGTCAGAATGGGGAGAGAGAGAGACAGGTATAAATTACTGCGCCTAAACTAACATGGTAATGCTGGATCCACATGTACAGAAACCCTTAACATTGGAAATTGTTATTTTAGCCCTGGCCTCGGACCATGATACTTCTCAAACATGCAAATAGGTGTCATATTACTATTTTTAATTTTTTAAAAATATTTTATTTATTTATTTGCAAGCAAACAGAGGGGGGAGGGAGAATGTGCACACCAGGGCCTCTAGCTGCTGCAGACAAATTCCAGATGCATGCACTTGACTTTATATGGGTCCTGGGGAATTGAACTTTTGTCATTAGGCTTTGCAGGCAACTGCTTAACCGTAGAGCTATCTGTCCAGTCTCTATTTTTAATTTTTCAAGTTCACCTTTCAGTATTATTTTCTAAATTCAAACATTTTTAGCTGGCTAGATACAGTCAGCAGGGCATGTTTAAATACCATTAGTCATTAGGCATCAATTTACGATGATTTATCACTACTCAGGCTATCAGAAGTTGTTCCTATGTCCCTAGATGAGTATGACATTTAAAAAATAGATTAATTACATAAGCAAATTAAAGCAAACATTAAATAAATAATAATAACATTAAAAGAGACAAAATAAAGGCATTTTAAAATCTTTAAGTTTGCTGGGTGTGGTGGCGCATGCCTTTAAACCCAGCACTCAAGAAGCAGAGGTAGGAGTTTTGCTGTGAATTTGAGGTCAGCCTGAGACTACAGAGTGAATTCCAGATCAGCCTGGGCTAGAATAAAACCCTGCCTCGAAAAAAAAAAAAAACCCTAAAAATAAAGATATTGGGCTTGAGAGATGGTTTAAAGGTTAAGGTGCTTGCCTGCAAAACCTAACAACCAAGAAAAATCCCCTAGTACCCATGTAAAGCCAGATGCACAAAGTGGCGCATGCATCTGGAATTTGTTTACCGTGGCTAGAGGTCCTGGAGCACCCATTCTCTCTCTCTCCTTGCAAATAAATAAAAATATTTTTTTAAATCTTTATGTTTTAAGCCAGGCGTGTGGTGCACACCTTTAATCCTAGCACTCAGGAGGCAGAGGTAGGAGGAGCACCGTGAGTTCAAGGCCACCCTGAGGCTCCATAGTGAATTCCAAGTCAGTCTGGGCCAGAGTGAGACCCTACCTCAAAAAACGAAAATAAAAACAAAATCTTTATGTTTTTATTCGCTACAACATTGACCATCTGAGATCATAAATTACTATACAATCAAGTCTGACAGTTTCTCTGGCCTCTGCACCACTTACTAGACCTGACATCCAAGCATCTGTCTTCCCCTCTTCGTGGCAGGCTGTTTTAGGACAGAGCTGATATGATAATCATAATTAGATTTTAGGAAAGAAATTAGATCAAGAAATTGCTGGCTGGCTACTTCCAGTTGTTAAGGAAAAGGGCCACACTTCCTTCTGGCGTTTGTTTGCAGTGGCAAAAGGCTGCTCTCCTCTCCCTAGGGTGAAATGGGTCCAAAGGGGGAGCCTGGGATGGCAGGAAATCGAGGACCCACAGGAAGACCAGGAAAAAGAGGCAAGCAGGTAAGGCTCCTGGGGAGGGTCCCCGTGGACGACATTCCTCCTGACCTGGGGTGTGCAGACGGGAAGGTTGGGTCAACCAGGGAAGTTACACAACCTGAACTCCAGCGTGGGGGGGGGGGGGAGGGGGCGTGGCCTTCTCTTGGTTTTGGGGTGAGGAATGGGTTAGGATGTTCCATTGAAGTTGTCCCCAAGGCCAGAAGCAAAAGTGGCTCTGGTGCATAGGAACCTACTTCACCTGACTACACCAACTGGGAATGGAAGGAAGATGGCAGTTTATGCAGAAAGCCTGCTCCTTTGTTTCAGGATCCTGGACATAATTGGAGTTTTAAAGAACAATACAGATATTTCCCTGCTATTACAAGGTCTTTATTTTAGCAAGGCGTGGTGGCGCACGACTTTAATCCCAGCCCTTGGGAGGCAGAGGTAGGAGAATCTCTGTGAGTTCTAGGCCACCCTGAGACTACATTGTAAATTCCAGCTCAGCCTGAGCCAGAGCAAGACCCTACAAAAACAAAAATATGTATGAATGAATCACATTTTATTTAGCTTTAGATTCTTTTTTTCTTTTCTTTTTTTTTTTTTTTTTTTTTTGGTTTTTCGAGGTAGGGTCTTACTCTGGCCCAGGCTGACCTGGGATTCACTATGTAGTTTCAAGCTGACCTCGAACTCATGGCAATCTGCCTACCTCTGCCTCCCGAGTACTGGAATTAAAGGTGCATGCCACCACGCCCGACTAGATTCTTTTTATAATATTTTAATTTATTTATTAGAGACAGAGAAGGAAGAGAGAGAGAAAATAAGTATGGTCATGACAGGACCTTTTGCCACTGAAAATGAACTCCAGACACTTGTACCACATTGTGCATCTGGCTTTATGTGGGTGCTGAGGAATTGAGCCTGGACCTCCAGGCTTTTGCCAGCAAGTGCTTTCAACCACTGAGGCATCTTCCCAGCCCCCCCCCCTTTTTTTTGTTGATGTTTTTGTTTTTTGAGAGGTAGGGTTTCACTCTGGCTCAGGCTAACCTGGAATTCACTATGTATTCTCAGGGTGGCCTCCTGCCTCTGCCTATGGAGTGCTGGGATTAAAGGTGTGCACCACCACGCCCAGCTCCTTGTTTCTGTTTTTGTTTTTGTTTTTAAACAATGTGGTGGGGGAGGGCACCAGTGTCTCTTGCCACTGCCATAAACAAATGGCTTTATATGAGTGACTGTGGTATTGAACCCAGACCAGCTGGCAGCCCTTGCAAGCAAAAGCCTTTGACCAAAAGCTACCCTGAAACCACATGGGATGGGGGCTGTTCAGAGGAGTCAGAGAAAGGACCTTGTCCTTTCTACCAGTAGAACCTGCATAGCTTGGTTACCATCTACACAGCAGACACTTGAGCCATGAGCCTTGGAAGTCTGTCCTCATACTTCCTTCCTCTCGTGAATTCACTTCCTAGTACAAGGTCATATATCCAGTGTTGGCTGGGCCATCAGGTCTAAAAATTTCTGGAAGTGACTATAAATTAACACAAAACCATGAAACAAAAATTTAGAAGGATTTCAGGCTAAAATTTCCAAAGCAAGAGAATTTTGGAGCTCACTTAATGTAATATTTGACCCCTCCAACTTACAAGAAACTAGAGGCCAGGGAGATGGGGTTGCTGGCATAAGAACGTTCAGAGGAGCCAGCTTCAAGGTTAGAACTTGGAGCATATGACCTGCCCACCTCCATCACCATATCCCCATCCTGCTTAGGGACCTACCTCCTTGTCTGTGTAAATCCAGGAAAGCAGCTATTGATTTTACGTTAAAACCCTTCAGGGGAGCTAGAGGGATTGCTCAGTGGTTAAGGTTCTGCAAAGCCTAAGGACAAGGGGTGGGGGCATTCGGTTCCCTAGTACCCATGTAAAGCCAGATGCACAAAGTGGTGCATGCGTCTGGAGTTCATTTGCAAAGGCTAGAGGCCCTAGTGTGCCCATTCTCTCTCTCTCCCTCTCTCTTTCTACCAGACATGGTGGTGGTAGTGCATGCCTTTAATCCCAACATTTGGGAGGCAGAGGTAGGAGGATCGCTGTGAGTTCAAGGCCACCCTGAGACTAAATAGTCAGCCTAGGCTACAGTGAGACTCTACCTCAAAAAAAAAAAAAAAAAATTTCAGGGGCTAGAGATGTAGCTCAGTGGTAAAGTGCTTATCTAGTGTGCAGGAAACCTTGGGTTCAACTCTCAGCACCACAGAAATTTATCTTCAGTTACAGAGACAGAAGATCTCCCAACTTTGTGGCAAATGAGGGATAAAGAATTCCTTCCCTGGAAAGCTTTGCTCAGTGAGGCCTATACCATAGCAACGTGGTACCTCCTGAGCAGGTGACCAGTGACAGCAAGACTCCTGTAACTGCTGCTTTCAGTCAAGGAGTGTTTCCAGCTCCTTCAAGATGTGCACTTCCTGTGATTAGAGCCAGCTGACCTGGCTGTTAGAAAGGCAAGCATTAACCATGGCTATATTAAGCTGCTATGACTTCCTTTGCCATTTTGAGACTCATCTTGATCACAGTGTGAAATACTTCAGTATGGCTGAGGCTTGAGTGTGTCCTCAAGGATGGAGGTGGAAACAAACCAGCCTCCTGGGGCCCCTGGGAAGAGTTTAAGAAGTCCTTAGGACCAGAGAGATGACTAAGGAGTTAAAAGCAATTGCTGGCAAAGCCTGCCAACCTGGGTACAATTCCCTAGTACTCCTAGTAAAGCCAGACACACAAAGATGAGGCAAGCACAAGGTTGCATATGCCCACGAGGTGGCACAAGCATCTGGAATTCAACTACAGTGGCCGAGGCCCTGGTGTACCAATTCTCTCTCCCTCTTTCTCTCTTTTCCCCTCTCTCTCTTCTCTCTCCTCTCTCCTCTCTCTGTCTCTCAAAAAAAAAAAAAAATAGCTGGGCGTGGCGGCACACACTTTTAATCCCAGCACTGGAGAAGCTGAGGTAGGAGGATCACCATGAGTTCAAGGCCAGCGTAAGACTATACAGTGAATTCCAGGCCAGCCAGAGCTAGAGCAAAACCCTACCTCAAAATAAATAACTAAACAAAAATAGGCTGGAGAGATGGCTTAGCAGTTAAGGTGCTTGCCTGTGAAGCCTAAGGACCCAGTTTCGATTCTCCAGGTCCCACGTAAACCAGATGCACATGGTGGCGTATGTGTCTGGAATTCACTTGCAGTGTCTGGAAGCCCTGGTGCACCCATTCTCTTCCTCTCCCTCCCTCTCTCTTCCTCTCTCTTAATAAATAAATAAAAATTTTAAAATAAAAATAAATATAAAAATAAAACAATAAAATAACTAGCCGAGCATGGAGGCACACACCTTTAATCCCAGCACTCAGGAGGCAGGGGTAGGAGGATCACCGTGAGTTCAAGTCCACCCTGAGACTACAGAGTGAATTCCAGGTCAGCCTGAGCTAGAGCGAGATCCTACCTCAAAAATGAAATAAAATAAAATTTAAAAGCAAGCAAACAAAACAGATCTCCTTGGACATTCTCAGGGTCAGTAAAGAGTTGGGTCTCTACCCAGACAACAGGAAGCCAACGGGTAGAAACAGGGCTTCTGGAAGAATGAAAATGAATCTGACAAGCAGTCTACAGTCTGAATTTTGTTTGTTTGTTTTTTGAGGTAGGGTCTCACTCTAGCCCAGGTTGACCTAGAATTCACTCTGTAGTCCCAGGCTGGCCTCAAACTCACAGAGATCCTCCTGCCTCTGCTTCCAGAGTGCTGGGATTAAACACATGCACCAACACTCCCAGCTCTTAAAGTCTGAATTTTATGACCAACTCCACCATCTTGATGTTACAGGGGGTGGCATAAATCCCCTCTCTAATTCTCTATCTCCTAATCCATGCAAAGAGTTGAGGTGGATTGTCCTTTTCAGCTATCCTGTGCCATGTTTCTAGAACAAACCAAGAATGTAGTAAGGTCTGTAAATTTACAACTATCACGATTGCAAACATCACCCTGCGCCTCCAGAAGCAGGGTGAGTGAGACATCCTGCCTTGAGCATTAGTTTATCAGGGATAGGTGGTCCTTGGTTTAGAGACAAGTAGGGAAGGAAGTCTGCCACGTCATGATGTCATAAGAGGCTCTGCCTTTCTCTCTGTCAGGGACAAAAGGGAGATAGTGGAGTTATGGGCCCACCTGGCAAGCCTGGGCCATCTGGTCAACCCGGCCATCAAGGTCCCCCGGGACCCCCAGGCCCTGCGTCTGCAGGTAAGAGCTATTGCTACTTTATTTGATACACACGATTGCACCCTGTTGTAGTCAGGTTCAGCATGGCTGGTAGAAATCACCCCAACCAAGAGCAGCTTGTAGGGAAAAACATTTATTTTGGCCAACAGGCTCGAGGGGAAGCTCTATGATGGCAGGGAAACAATGGCATTGGCAAAGGGTGGACACCATCCCCTGGCCAACATCAGGTAGACAATAGCAACAGGAGAGTGTGCCAAACACTGGCATGGGGAAACTAGCTATAAGACCCATAAGCTCGCCCCCAACAATACACTCCCTCCAGAAGGCATTAATTCCCAAATCTCCATCAGCTGGGAACCTAGCATTCAGAACACCTAAGTTTATGGGGGACACCCGAATCAAACCACCACAAACCCCTAGCAACCTCCCCAGAGAGGATGCAGGAGATACCTGCAGGGTTTTGCTGTGTTGTTTCCTGTTAGAAACTGCCACAAGCATTTCAATCTGTCTTTATAATTTCTCCATGATTTTCACTCAACTTGTGCCCAAGGGAACTAAATGCCATCCTGGCTTTGTTTAGCATTAAAATTTTTTTAATTTTATTTTTATTTATCTGAGAGGGATGAAGGGAGTGAATGGAAGCACTGGGACTTCTAGCCACTGCAAATGAACTCCAGACACATCACCACCTTGTGCATCTGGCTAACGTGGGTACTGGAGAACCGTACTTAGGTTCTCAAGCTTTGCAGGCAAGTGCCATAACCGCTAAGCCATCTCTCTAGCTCCTTGTTTAGCATTTTGAGACACAGGAAAGACAATGGCAGAAAAATTACACTACTGGTAGTGTCATTTATATATCTTCAGAGCGAAAGAGACATATTTCATCAACTAATATTTTTTTTTTCTAGAAAAGCATGGCTTGTGGTTCATTATGTTAAGCCCAGAAATAAGGATGGAATTGCCAATTCTATCTCACATAGCTTGATGAAATAATCTTTATTTGCACTGGGTATAGAAAGGAGATGCTTAAAAGAGATCAAAAGTCATTGCCAGGCATGGTGGCACACGCCTTTAATCCCAGCATTCAGGAGGCAGAGGTAGGAGGATCTCCATGACTTCAAGGCCAACCTGAGCCTACATAGTGAATTACAGATTAGCCTGGGCTAGAATGAGACACTACCTTGAAAAACCAAAAGAGAGAGAGAAGGAGAAAGGGGGAGGGAGGGAGGGAGGGAAAGAAGGAAAGAGGAAGGGAGTAAGAGAGAAAAAGAGAGAGAAGGAAGGAGGGAGAGATGGAAGGAGGGAAAAGGAAAAATATTAGGGAATGTTGCTCCCACCTCCATGGACCACATCCTCAAGCCATGCATGGATATCACATTTCCGAGACTGGAATTCTACATCCCTGGTCTCAAGCCTGGGACTCTCTAGAGCCCTGAGACCATGAGCTGCCAATCCTAGAGACTGGCAGCGTCGTAGAAGACTGGTCTGCCATAGACAGAAACTGCTCAGGCCTGGGAGTTTTTAGGGACTCAAAGGACTGAGCCTGAGAGCAGAAACTTTCGAAAGGTCTCAGAGCTGACTGGTGGCCTCCTAGTCCAGAGTCCCTCAATGACTACTGTGACCCCCCACACACACACACACACACACAAGAGGCCTCTGGAGGTTGTCATTCTGGTCCTCTGCAATCTCTGATCCCCAAGAAGATGGAGACTGGAGTCCTGGAGCTGTAGGGGATGGTCTCAAGGTTGGGTCGAGGAAGTTCAAGTTGTGGCCCTGCAGTGCAGTCTGCCAGGAAGTTGGCAGAGTGACTGAAGCCCTGGGACAGCTGGGAGGAAGTGACAGGGAAACTGCAGTGGTGGCTGCAGGCACCCTGCCACGTCCTGTCCGGAGACTACCTCAGGCTCTGGTGCTCAGAGCCATGGGCCAGCTGGTAGAGCTGCAGAGGGTGGGACCTTTGTAATTATTCAAGTTACAGGTGACAGGGACTGGGGAGTGAAGAGACAAAGCGCCTTTTAGGCTGTAATTTGCAATAATCCGATTACAAATTTGGCTGAGTCCTTCCGGCCTCCAGATGAATCAATGTGGTACCTGGGAATGGCCAGCTTCCAGAGAGCATCCATATTCTTAGAGTTTTTCTTTTGAATAGCACAGAGTTAGCTCAACTGTGAATTCAGCTGGGTGGGGTGGCACACACCTTTAATCCCAGCACTTGAGAGACAGAGGTAGGAAGATGGTTGTGAGTTCGAGGCCAGTTGGGGACTACAGAGTGAGTTCCAGGCTACATTGAGACCCTACCTCAAAAAAAGGGGCGGGGGTTGCTGGAGAGATGGCTCAACAGTTTAGGCATTTGCCTGCAAAGCTTAATGACCCAAGTTCAATTGCCCAGTACCCACATAAAGCCAGACACACAAAAGTGGCACATGCATCTGAAATTCTTTTGCAGGGACTGGAGTCCTGAGCGTGCCCATTCTCTCTGTCTGTCTTCTATCTCTTTCTGTTTGCAAACAAATAAATAAAAATATTGAAAAAGAAGTCAAGGTAAATCTGGATAATGCCTGTAATTTCAGCACTTGGGAGACTGAGACAGAGAGAACCACAAGTTCCAGGCCAGTTTATACTTGAAAGTGAGACCCCTGTCTCCCAAACCACACAATAATGCTGGGCATGGTGGCGCACGCCTTTAATCCCAGCACTCAAGAGGAAGAGGTGGGGGACTGGAGAGATGGCTTTGCGGTTGAGCGCTTGCCTGTGAAGCCTAAGGACCCCGGTTCGAGGCTCGATTCCACAGCATCCACATGATCCAGATGTACGGGGGTGGGGAGGGAGTAATGTGTCTGAAGTTCGTTTGTGGTAGCTGGAGGCCCTGGCACACCCATTCTCTCTCTACCTATCTGCCTCTTTTTCTCTCTGTCACTCTCAAATAAGTAAATAAAAATAAATTTTTTTATTTCAGAGCGACAGACACAGAGAGAAAGACAGATAGAGGGAGAGAGAGGGAATGGGCGCGCCAGGGCTTCCAGCCTCTGCAAACGAACTCCAGACACGTGCGCCCCCTTGTGCATCTGGCTAACGTGGGACCTGGGGAACCGAGCCTCGAACCGGGGTCCTTAGGCTTCACAGGCAAGCACTTAACCGCTAAGCCATTTCTCCAGCCCTAAATTTTTTTTAAAAAGAGGAAGAGGTAGGAGGATCACTGTGAGTTCGAGGCCACCCTGAGACTACATAGTAAATTCCAGGTCAGCCTGGGCTAAAGTGAGATCCTGCCTCAAAAAACAAACAAAAAACCCTTCACAATAATCATGATAAAAATAATAATGAAGGTTGAAATTGGGCATAGTGGTGCACGCCTGTAGTCCCAGGCGCTCTGGAGGCTGAGACAGGATTATTTGAGTCCAATGTAGTGAAACCCAAAATGTAAAATAAAATTAGGAGCTGAGGAGATGGCTCAGTTGTAAAATGCTTATCCAAGCATGAGAACCTGAGTTCAGATTTCCAGCACCCACGTAATGCCAGGTCCACACCTGTAATCACCATCCTGGGAAGGTAGAGGCAGGACTTGCTGGCCAGCTAATCTAGCTGAATCAGTGAGCTTTGGGGTTCCTCGAGAGAGACCCTGTCTCTCAAAACACATGCACAACACACATGTATGCCCACACACACAATTTAAATTAATTTTTTAAGTAATAAAAATAATGGCTGGAGAGATGACTCAGTGGTTAAGAAGCTTACCTACAAAGCCTAGTGACCAGAGTTCAATTGCCAGTACCCACATAAAGCCAGATGCATGGAGTGATGTGTCTGGAGTTCATTTGTGATGCCTGGAGGCCCTAGCATGCCCACTGTCTCTCTCTCTCACTCTTTCTCTCCTTATAAATAAATATGTTTAAAAAGTAAACAGCAAAATGAAAGTAAGGGGAGAAGCTGGGTGTGGTGGTGCACACCTTTAATCCCAGCACTAGGGAAGCAGAGGTAGGAGGATCACTGTGAGTTTGAGGCCACCCTGAGACTCCATAGTGAATTCCAGAGCCAGTGTGAGACCCTACCTCAAAAAACCAAAAAAAAAAAAAAAAAAAAAAGAGAGAGAGAGAGAAAGTAAGAAGGGGAGACCTATGACCCCAGCAGTTCTCCATGTTGTTACAGAGTAAGTTTCCTGATCATACCTTTCCAGACTATGTTCTGACTCGTCTCAGTACCAAGGGAGAGTCAGTGCTTCACGTTTGCAAATGTTCCTTTTTTAAAAAAGAAAAGTATTTGTTGGGGCAGAGAGAGAATGTACTCCCCAGGGCCTCCAGCCACTGCACATGAATTCCAAATGCATGTGCCGCCTTGTGCATCTGGCTTACATGGGTATTAGGGAATCAAACCTGGGTTCCTGGGCTTCACAAGTAAGCACCTTAACTGCCAAGCCATCTCTCCAGCCTCAAAATGTTCCATTTTCTTTCAGGAGCTATAAAAGAAACCCATACCCAGAAATCCCACCATCAATATTCTTTATATAAGAAGAAAAGCAATAAGCAAATTAAAGCTATCCATCAGCAATGTATTCACCTGCAAGACCCTCCCTGTTAGAATGGTCTGAGCACACAGGGCATTGTTTTTCTCCAACAAGAAAATCCAGAGATTAAACAATATCTGGGCCCACTGGCTCGTTCATCCTCCAGAATCACTCAGGGCTACAGATCAGATCCTATGAATCCCTTGTTTCTCTCTCATGTTGGCATCTAGTCTCATGTTCATTACTTTGTGGCTGCTAAAATGCCAGATATTTTGCCTGTCTTCAAGGCAGGAATGTGAGGGAAGCTTTACTACTTGCCTGCTGTTTCCTCCCCATCATGCCTTTGAGCCTCTCCTTCAGCCTACCCTGAAGTGTCACGGGCTTTCCCATTTCTGTTACACAGGTTGCTCCACTCTCTCTCTCTCTTTTTAAAATATTTTATTTATGTATTTGAGAGAGAGAGAGAATGGGTGCACCAGGGCCTTTAACCACTGCAAACAAAAACTCCAGACACATGTGCCACCTGGTGCATCTGACTTTACATGGGTCCTGGGGAATCAAAACCAGGTCCTTAGGCTTTGCAAGCAAGTAACTTAACCACTGAGCCATCTCCTCAGCCCTGGCTTTCACATTTCTATTACACAGGTTGCTCATCTCTTCTGGACCTGTTTCACGTTCTCTTCTTTAAGAGAAACACAATAAAATAGCAGTCTGTCTCTTCCTAGGAAAACTTATAATGGGAGCCAAAGGGGAGCGAGGATTTCCCGGGCCTCCAGGAAGATGTCTCTGTGGACCCCCTGTGAACATGAATAACCCCACCTATGGGGAATCTCTGTATGGGCCCAGTTCCCCGCGAGTCCCTGCGGTAAGACTCTTCTGTGAACGGTCTGGATGGGCATCCAGGAAACCCACTCCCTGGTCCTCTCGGGGCTTATGATGTCCTTTAGTAAAACTCATTGTCCCCTTTACATCAGCCACACACTCATTGTGGGCTGTTGCAAAGTAGACCAAATTCAAAAGAAAACCAAATTGCTCAGGGTGGGAAGATGGCTCAGCGATGAAAGGCACTTGCTTGCAAAGCTTTCTGGCCTGCTTCAATTCCCCATGCCCACATAAAGCCAGATGCAAAGGGGTGCATGAACCCGTGATCCCCACCTGCCTATGACAATGTCTATGAGGTGGAGCCAGCAGAATACAAAGCTCTCAGGACAGTTGGTTTGCAGGCTGTCAGCTCCTTTGCAGCAGCAAGAGACCCTGTCTCAAAGAAGGTGGAGCTCAGATACCTTAGAGATGTCCTCTGACCTTCACGCATGCACTGTTGCATGTACACCCCCTCACATACATATAAATAATTTTTTGGGGGGTGCTGGGCTTAGTGGTGCATATACTGTTAGTCCCAGAACTCAGGAGGCTGAGACAGGAGGACAGCCATGAGTTTGAGGCTAGCCTGGGCCTATAGGGTGAGTTCCAGGTCAGCCTGAGCTTACGTGAGACCCTACCTCAAAGAGAAATAAATAAATAAAGATTACCCCAAGTGGAGCCTTAGGACCCTGGTTAAGGCTCAATTCCCCAGGACCCACATCAGCCAGATGTACAAGGTGGCACATGCATCCAGAGGAACTATTTGGCTTTCTCTTCTTTTGTTTTTCGAGGCATGGTCTCACTCTAGTCTAGGCTGACTTGAAGCTCACTCTGTAGCCCCAGGCTGTCCTCGAACTTTGTTAAGGCATGGTGGTGCACATCTTTAATCCCAGTACTCAGAAGGCTGAGGTAGGATGATGGCCATGAGTTCAAAGCTAGCCTGGAATACAGAGTGAGTTCCAGGTCAGCTTGGGTTTAAATGAAATTCTGACTCAAAGAAAAAGAAAAGTGAGGGCTGGAGAGATGGCTTAACAGTTAAGGCGTTTGCCTGCAAAGCCAAAGGACTTTGGTTCAATTCCCCAGGACCCACATAAGCCAGATGTACAGGGTGGCGCATGTGTCTAGAATTGGTTTGCAGAGGCTGGAGGCCCTGGTGTGCCCATTCTCTCCCTCTCTCTCTCTCTCTCTCTCTATCTCTCTACCTACTTGCCTATTTCTCTCCCTTTCAAATAAATAGAGGGCTGGAAAAATGGCTTAGTGGTTAAGCACTTGCCTGTGAAGCTTAAGAATCCTGGTTCAAGGCTCAATTCCCCAGGACCCACATAAGCCAGATGTACAAGGTGGCACATGCATCTGGAGTTTGTTTGCAGCAGCTGGAGGCCCTGGCACACTCATTTTCTCTCTCTCTCCACCTCTCTATCTATCTACTTGCCTATTTCTCCCTCTGTCTCTCTCAAATAAATAAATAGAGGGCGGGAAAGATGGCTTAGTGATTAAGCACTTCCCTGCGAAGCCTAAGGACCCTGGTTTGAGGCTTGATTCCCCAGGACCCACATAAGCCAGATGCACAAGGGAGTGCATGCATCTGGAGTTCGTTTGCAGTGGCTGGAGGCCCTGGTGCACACATTCTCTCTATCTGTCTCTTTCTCTCTCTGTCACTCCCAAATAAATAAATAAATAAAATTTAAAATATAAAAAAAATAAAAATAAATAAATAAATAGAAGTTTTAAAAAAATTTAAATGCTTGGCTGGGGTGTAGCTCAGGGGCAGAGCACTTGCTAGCATGCACAAGTCCCTGAGTTTCAGCCCCAGTGTCACCAAATCACCATCACAATGAGAGTGCAGTGCTTTCTGGACCCTCACCACGTGTTCTCTGGCAGATTTTTGTGGTCAACAGCCAGGAAGAACTTGAGAGGCTGAACACCCAAAATGCCATCGCCTTCCGCAGAGACCAGCGATCCCTGTACTTCAAGGACAGTCTTGGCTGGCTCCCCATCCAGGTACCCTGAGGAAAGCCTTTTGGGATCCTTTTGTCCCCACCCATGAAAGGGACATGCATGTTAGAGGAGGCAAAGTCCAGACAGCTGTGACTAGACAGAGCCTCTGCTACGTGTCTGAATGGAGAGCCAAGCATCCTCCTCACATTTCTTCTGAGCCTTCCTCCATGTTCATTCCTATGGGAAAAACAGTCTTTTGACCTCCACCCTCCTGCCCCAAGAGGAAGCTTCAGGATGTGCCCTGGGCCCAAAGAGTCTGTCCCAGTACCGGCCCCTGCAGCTGCCTGGACATGCCACCCCCACTAACACAGTGTGTTTCTTTAACCAGCTGACCCCTTTCTACCCTGTGGGCTACACTGCAGACCAGCGTGGCTCCTGCGGAGACGGGGTGCTGCAGCCCGGGGAGGAGTGTGATGATGGCAACCATGATGTGGGTGACGACTGCATCGGTGAGTGGGGCGAAGCCTACAGGACCTGAAAACTACCCAGCCACCTGGGGTGGAGGTTGGGACAAGCCCCGGGCATCATTGGTGATCGTGTGGGACCACATTAGGGCAAAAAGCTGTCTCCAGACTGCCCAGAGTGGGGGGGGGGCTCTTTCCCAATTTTTGACCATGTGTTAATTTTTCCACCCAAAGTGGGAAATTAGATTTTCAAAATCATAACAGGGCTAGGGAGATGGCTTAGAGGTTCGGACACTTGCCTGCAAAGCCAAAGGACCCAGGTTCAATTCCCCAGGACCCACATAAGTCAGATGCACAAGGGAGCACATGCGTCTGGAGTTCGTTTACAGTGGCTGGAGGCCCTGGCATGCCTGTTTTCCCTCTCTCTCCTTCTCTGTCTCTCCCTGCCCATTTATCTCTCATAAATAAATTAATTAATAATAAAATATTTTTTAAAAGTCAGAACAGAGCTGGGCACACCCCTTTAATCCCAGCACTCTGGAAGCTGGGGTAGGAGGATTGCCACCGGTTTGAGGCCACCCTCAGACTTCTCAGGTCAGCCTGGGCTAGAGCAAGACCCTACCTTGAAAACACACACACACACACACACACACACACACACACACGTCAGAACACAGTTCAGATATCGGTCCTGATTGCCCCAGTTCAGCAACGATGGTGACAGAGGGCCAGGGTGCCATTTCCAGCTGTGCCTTGCTCTGGCTGTGAAATAGCTTTAAGGATGCTGGTGGCTCAGGTCTCTGGGGATTTCATGAGCTGACGCATGTATGCGTTGTCTGGGGGTGGCTCGGGGGTCAGAACACATTCACTGAATTTAAGACTTGGGTTCATGGGGTCCGGATTTGCGTGTGAATGCAGTCGCTGTCCTCGCCCTCCAGTCCAGGAGAAAGCTGACGGGGCTGGGGTGATTCAGCAGGGACTGAGACGAAGTCAGTCTCAATGAACCTGCCCTGGCCCCCAGACAACTTCCAGATGGCAGCCACCAGGCTGCTGGCCTCTCTAGAGTCCCTTCTGCTTCTGGTATGGACACCGTCAGAATGAGGACGGCGCTGAACATGGTGGCTCGTGTCTATAATCCCAGCACTTTGGAGGCTGAGGCAGGAGGATTGCTGTGAGTCTAATGCCAACCTGGACTACATAGGAAGTTCAGGCCAGCATATCTGGGCTACATAACCAGATCCTGTGTCACTAGATAGCTAAGTAAGAAGGTTAGGTCCTACTCCTTGAGTGAGAAGAGAGTCTTTGTGGACATTGCATGGATCCTGAGACACACAGCCCGGGCCCAGCGCGTCTCCCTCCCCTGCAGCTCTGTGCTAACAGAGGAGCCACCGTGTGCTTCATTGAAGTCCAACCTCCAGCCCCCTAACAGTAAAGTCGGGGAGAGTCTCAGGCCTTGTCTACTAAGAGGCAAGGCCTGCTTCTCAGAGCCCGATCCCTTATTTTTAATTTTTTTCAAGGTAAGCTCTCATTCTAGTCCAGGCGGACCTGGAATTCACTGTGTAGTCTCAGAGTGGCCTCGAACTCACAGCGATCCTCCTGCCTCTGCCTCCTGAGTGCTGGGATTAAAGGCGTGCGCCACCGCCCCAGGCTCCCTTATTTTATGTCGTGTCAGGGTGACACTTAGGGGCCATGGGACAGTTCCTGGTGAGTCTGAAGTCTTATGGGGGTTGGCTCTCCCTCAAGGACAGTGCTCTGAGGGATACTCTGGGTCTCAATGTCCTGACCACAGAGGCAAGCCTGTCCCGACCTGCCCCATCTCAGGACTACACTTTCTTGTGTCTCCCTACCAGACTGTCACCGGGCCTACTGTGGAGACGGTCACCGGCACGAGGGCGTGGAGGAATGTGACGGCTCCGACTTTGGCTACCTGACATGCGAGACCTATCTCCCCGGGTATGGAGGCCTCACACGCTCTTAGGACACCCCCACCCCCTGCTGGTTTCAAGGGGCCTCTCGTATTCCTGGTACTTTCTATGCACTGGGGCAGGGCGCAGAATCCCTGCCGCCCCTGGAGCTTTTGTGCTATGGGGAAACAGGTGATGTGCATCTAATCCCCGTACAGCCTTAGTCAGAGGGAGCGCAGCCACCAGCTTGGTCCTGGGGCCAGGGGGAGTAGCTGGCACTAGGTCAGCTGCTTGCCTCATGTGGTTACTGGGTTGTGATTTGGGAGATAGCCCAGAGGAGGACAGTTGTGAGAGGGCATTTCATAGACTTGAAATTCCTAGACCATGCTGCCCACGGTACAAGTGAGATCACCCCACATTATGAGTAATCTCAAGGACTGGAGCTATAGCTCCGGGTAGAGAGCATACCTAGCATGAGATGGGCCCTAGGTTCAATTCCCAGTCCTACAAAAGAAAGAAAGAAAGAAAGAAAGAAAGAAAGAAAGAAAGAAAGAAAGAAAGAAAGAAAGAAAGAAAGAAAGAAAGAAGGAAAGAAAGAAAGAAAGGAAAGGAAAGGAAGAAAATGGGCTGGGCGTGGTGGTGCACACCTTTAATCCCAGCACTTGGGAGGCAGAAGTAGGAGGATCGCCATGAGTCTGCGACCACTCTGAGACAATATAGTGAATTCCAGGGCTGGAGAGATTGCTCAGGGGTAAATACACTTGACTACAAAGCCTGAGGACCCAGGTTCGATTCCCCAGTACCCATGTAAAGCAGATGCACAGCATGAATTCCAGGTCAGCTTAGGCTACAGCAAGACCCTATCTGGAAAAACAAAACAAAACAACAAAAACCTATCTGCTGGCTCATGGCTCTTTCAAGGAAACAGTTCCTTCTGGTGACTTCTGAGAATCCCCAGCGGGTATTCATGGTGTTCAGAACAAGTGTTCCCGCGTCCTGGCCCTCCTTTTGACATCTACAGAGCTACCTAAGGACACCGAGCCCCATGAGACACCCATTACCTGCCTAGAGTATAACCCCCAATGCAAAGGTGCTGACCTTGCCTGCGTCCCCGTGTAGTACAGTTGCGCGGTATGTCTGACGTGTTACGCCAGTACACCAGTTGCGCGGTGTTCTCAAGAGTCTGTCCCCCACTCAGTACCACATCCTGTCCTTGGAGGAGTTATGTTTGCTGGACTTTTAGATCTCCTAGGTTTCTTACGACATTTAGTTTCCTCAGCTTTGGCTTCTAGCATTTTCCTTCTGGCAGACCCTCAGTAGGCTGGGGAGCGGATACCACGCCCCACCTTCCTCCATCCTGAACTCTCTTCCATGAGATCTTCTCAATATCCACCCTCCAAACACACATAAGCGTATTCAGCCAGGCTGAGGGACATGGCACACCTCCAGTCACCCCACTCGGCATGTGTGTCTGCGAGCACAGCCCTTGCCTGAACTAAGATGCTGCCAAGAGTGGACAGGCTCCAAGGAGACAACCCAGAGTCCACAGCCTCACATGAAGTCCAGGGCTGAGGGAAGCCCTGGGTTTATGCACTGGTTCCCTGGAGCCACTCCCTGATCTTCAGAAACCTCTAAGAGATGCCTGTCGGATGTGTGTGCATAGACAAGACACTCTTGGGACATCCTTTGAGTCACTGAAGTACTGTATAATATGGTAACACCCATTACCTGTGGGTCTTAAAATTTTAAATGATTAGGATTTTTGAGCTGGAGAGATGGCATAGCAGTTAAAGCACTTGCCTGCATAGCCTAAGGACCCAGGTTTGATTCTCCAGGTCCCATGCAAGCCAGATACACATGGTGGCACATGCATTTGGAGTTCATTTGCAGTGGCTAGAGGGCCTGGTGCATACATTCTCTCTCTCTCTCTCAACCTCTCTCTCTCTCTGTCCATCTCTAATAAATAAATCTTAAGATGACTAGAATTTTTAACTAGGTACTTCGGTCACACTAGCCCTATTTGAAGAGCTGAATGGCCACACCTGGCTAGTGCTCTCCTTTGGGACTGTACAGATAAAGAACATTTATTTTGTAAAAATATTTTTAATAGATAAATAGAGAGAGAGAGAGAGAGAAAATGAGCATGCCAGGGCCTCTGGGCACTGCAATCAAACTCCAAATGCATGTACTACTTTGTGCATCTGGCTTTACAGGGGTTCTGGTGAATCAAACCAGGGTGATTAGGCTTTACAGGCAAGCACCTTAACTGCTGAGCCATCTCTCCAGCTCCAATAGAGAACATTTCTATAAGTACCAAGCAAACCTACAGCACCAGAAACTCTTTAGGCCTTGAGAAGGGTTTATTGCCTTGTACTGTTGGGTTAAGAGCAGAGAAAATCATTTCTTATCATCCTTGACCCTCCTTTAGGGCTCAAGGCAAAAAAAAAAAAAAAAAATCTCAAGGACCCAATTTAACTTCCCAAAGTCCCATATCCCAAATGGCACAGGAAAGTTTGCTTAGGACCCTTGGCTCTTAGGGAGGCTGTTACAGTAGTTTGACCCACCTACACCATGAGTTATCAGAGGTGGCCATTTAGAATGGGGGTTAACCCTCAGAACTGGGCCAGTTCCACTGTGCTCTGTCTCCCCTGACCAGTGTCCTTGCCTCCCACAGATCATATGGAGACCTACGCTGCACCCAGTATTGCTACATTGACTCCACACCCTGCCGCTACTTTACGTGAAGGTTATGAGGAGCAGGTGGCCTGCAGCCCACGTCACTGGTGGCAGCTTCTCTAATCCTCATGTCAAACTGGCCTTTGCACTCTCCTAGGCCAGTGTCCACAGACTTTCATGTGCCAAAAAACAGTGACACATCCTTGCTGCTAAGATGTGCTTTGACTCGGTCTGACTGGAAGAATTTAGGACCACTGCACCATCCTGTCTTAATCCAAAGTATGACACCCCCCCACCCACCCACCATGTCCACCATGAAGACTGTTCCCATCTCTACCATTTGGCCAAACAGCTGGCTACAATGCCCTCTCCCTTCTGGGATAGAGCCAGCCCAGGACACGGACATGGCTTAATACGATTAGACACGCATGAACCTGCGGAGCTCACATGTCATCTGGAGGGTCTGTCACTTCTCTCCAGGAGCAGTCAGTTAGCCATCAAGTCTCTCAAGGCCTGAGAACCACAAAGCAGGCAAGTGGGTGCGTGTTCCCAGTGTTTCTCACAGCTTTGGACCCTTCATCTGGCTGGAGCCAGGCCCAGCTTCGCGTAGATGAGGCTCCTTTAGGGAAATGACCCAACTGTGACAAGATAACTGAGAAAGCCCCAAGACCCATGCTCAGCTCCGAGCACAGGGTGGAGGCTCGGCTGGGTCCTTTGCCACGGGAACCGTAACACAGCGGAAACCTTCGTCCGCTTGATGTGCCCCCAAAGGGCTGAAGGACGGCATTGCAAATCCTAGGCTCCATCCTGGCCTTCCTGTGTCTCCTGCACTTTGACCTCTGTTGCTCACGTGCCCTTCACGTCCGCTTCCAACGCAGGAGCTTCGCTCCACAAGCCCAGTCCTGGGCAGGTGCTGGTGTTTCCTTGTCCTTAGAAAGATCTGGTCCTGGCTTTTTCCCTTTTTACCTTTGGAAAGACATCTCTGGGATCCCTCCTCAACACACACACACTCACACATCTTGTCACCACATGGAAAAGACCCCTGGGTTGTTGCACGAGCCTAAGTCTTCAAAACTCAACAGACGGCAGCTTCTGACCTAGTGGGTGAGAATGTGAACCGTCTGTACTTCCCGAGGTAGCATCAGCCCGAGGGGGATGTCTTCAAAGGCAGGCAGCTGGTCGGCTGGTTCCCTTGAACCCTACAGCAGGTCTTGGGGAGAGGTGATTTCTGGGCTACTTCCATTGTCATACTGGGGCTTTCTGGGTGGAGATTCAAGGAATAAAGGCAATTACTCACTGTGGCCCACTCTTCCTTTGGGGAATGGGGGTCAGTGTTTTGGTACTGCAGAATGGTGGTACTGCAGAACGGAGTGAGGAGCCCAGTTCCATTGCATTCTCCTCCTAGACTCTGCAGAGGGCTGGACAGTGGGATCAATCCAGCACCTTTGGGGATAAGGGGATACAAGAGGATAAAGTGATAATGCAACTGCTACTTTGTGTCTTCAAGACAGCATTCCAAGGCACTCCTCCCCTCCTTTGGCTCTTACCTTTTTTCTGCCACCTCTTCCACAATGCGCCCTGTGCCTTGAAGGGTGTGATAGAGATGTTTTATTGCTGAACACTCTACTATCACTTCTCAGCACTTTGGTGAGTTTTGAGTCACCCCAGTGGTCACCACCATCTGTAAACAGAAGCTTCACTAATCAAAAGTGAGAGTAGCAAGCTGGAGAGATGGCTTAGCATTTAAGGCATTTGCCTGCAAAGCCAAAGGACCCCAGTTCAATTCCCCAGGACTCACGTAAGCCAGATGCACAAGGCTGCGCATGCATCTGGAGTTCATTTTCAGTGGCTAGAGGCCCTGGCATGCCCATTCTCTCTCTCTCAAATCAATAAATAAAAATTTTAAAAAATTGAAAAGTGAGAGTAGCAATACTATATGAGTATAAACATAAATATTTGAGGGCAATTTAGTGGGCCTAATATATCCATTTAGCCAAACACCAGAAGTAGTTTCCCCCCAGAGCTTATGACTTCCATAGGCTTTTGATTATGTTTTCAGTACCAGACATGTATTCCCTCCCATGGACCAGAACTCAAATCCAATCAGAAAGGGGGTTGGAGAGAAGCCTTAGCAGTTAAGGTACTTGCCTGTAAAGCCTAAGGATCCAGGTTCAATTCTCCTGTACCCACATAAGCCAAATGCACAAGGTGTCACATGTGTCTGGACTTCATTTGCAGTGGATAGAGGCCCTAGCATACCCATTTTCTCTCTCTCACTCTCTCTCTGTGTCTTGCTCTCTATTAAATAAATAAATAAATGAAATATTTTTAAAAATCCAATCAGAGGGGCTGGAGAGATGGCTCTGCAGTTAAGGCATTTGCCTACAAAGCTAAAAAACCTCAGTTCGATTCCCCAGGACCCACATAAGCCAGATACAAGGTGGCACATGTACCTGGAGTTCGTTTACAGTGGCTGGAGGCCCTGGCATGCCCAATCTCTCCCTCCCTCCCTCCCTCCCTCTCTCTCTCTCTCTCTCTCTCTTTCTTTCTCTGCATCTGCATCTTTCTCTCTCACTGTCTCAAATAAATAAATAAATAAATAAATAAATAAATAAATAAATAAATGATTTTTTAAAATCCAATCAGAGAGCAGTTGGTTTTCCCTATAACAGACATGCCACCGTTATACCAGTTGGCACATCTGGTCTGGCTGACCAGCAATGTAGCTTGCAGGTCCATTGCTGACTAAGTCCACTGAGGACTTTTCTCCCCCAACACACTGCATAGCACTTTCTATCACTATGACAGCTAGTCAACAGGAAAGAGACTTCCAGCTCAGCTCCAGCTTGATTTCTTAGTGACCTGCAGTCCCAGTATGTGGAGTCTTTAGCAATAGGGTACCACCATCTAGTTCTGGTGGGCAACCAAGAGCCTTGGCAGTAACCTGTATTGTTTTGGTGGCATCAGGGGCTTACTTGACCAACAACTCACTGAGAGGTATCCTACCCTTGGCACTGAAATTTTTCTGTAACAACCTATGGCTTCTGAGCATAACATTACTCACCCCTACAGGATACTTCTGCCCAAACTCTCTCTTTTAAAAAAAATTATATACGAGGCTGGAAAGATAGCTTGGCAGTTAAGGTATATGCCTCAGAAGTCTAAGGGCCCAGGTTCAATTCTCCAGGTCCCATGTAAGCCAGATGTACATGGTAGCACGTGCATCTGGGGAGTTCGTGTGCAGTGGCTGTTGGCCCTGGCACACCCATTCTCTCTCCCTCCCTCTCTCCCTCTCTCTGTCTCTCTTTCCCTCTCTGTCTCTAATAAATAAATAAATCTTTAAAAAATTATATATGGGCTAGAGAGATGGCTTAGTAGTTAAGGTACTTGCCTGCAAAATCCTAAGGACCCATATTTGACTCTCCAGATCCCACATTAGCCAAATGCACAAAAGTGAGGCAAGTGCAAGGTCGCACATGCCCACTAGATGGCGCAAGCATCTAGAGTTTGATTGCAATGGCTGAGGCCCTGGCATACCAATTCTCTTATCTCTCCTCTCTGTCTCTCTGTCTCTCTCTAGTTTATATATATAATTATCTTTGCATTTCTGGACCCCCCCAAAAAAAAAAACAGATGCAGGTTATGGGAGGAAAGAGTTTATTTCAGGAATCCAGGAGAAACACCATCAATGGCAAAAGAGGCTGGCTCACTTCCACAGATTCATAGCAGAAAGACATCAACTAAACAGCCAGCAAGCTTGAACAACCAGAGCTCCAACTTCTCTGAACACCCCCATTAGGTCTGGACTACAAGATCCACCCCTAGTGACACCTCTCTTCCCCAGCAGGGCTCCGCCTGCCTGAGACTCAAATTGCAAGCTTAGTCAAAAATTCCTCAGCTGGAGCTGGAGAGATGACTTAGTGGTTAAGGCACATGCCTGCGAAGCCTGAGGACCCAAGTTCGATTCTCCAGGTTCCACGTAAGCCAGATGCACATGGTGGCACATGCGTCTGGAGTTCATCTGCAGTGGCTTACAGGCCCTGGCATGCCTATTCTCACCCTCTCTTTCTCTCCCCTATCCTTCTCTCTGTCTCTAATGAATAAATAAAAATAAATCTTTTTAAAAAATTCCTTAGCTATGAGGGACAGAAATTCACAGACTACCATACATACATCCATACTAGAGGGATTTTATTAAATTAAGAGAAGAGAGGGCTGGAGAGATGGCTCAGTGGTTAGGTGCTCGCCTGCAGAACCTGGCGACCCAAGTTTGATTGATTCTGCAATGCCCGCATAAAGTCAGATATATAAAATGGCACATGCATCTGAAGTTTGTTTGCAGAAGCTAGATGCCCTAGTGTGCCTATTCTCTCTCTCTCTCTCTCATAAACAAATGAATAAAAATTAAAAACAATCTGCAGCCAATTAAACCAACAGGGTTCCTTTCTTCCATGTGGCCCGGTTTGTGATGGCTGCAAACAGCAGCCTCCTTATGCCCCAAGGGTCCTTGGAGACAGTTTGCTGGTGGATATCCATATTTCTGATCGCATGCTACTCCCAATCTAGGCTCCAGACAGGTATGCAGGGTGCTTTTGGGAAATCCCAGGGCACAGTGGCCAGGGTTCATATTGGCTAGGCTATCATGTCCATCTGCACCAAGCAGCAGAACAAAGAGCATGTGATTGAGTCCCTGCGCAGAGCCAAGTTCACATTTCCTGGCTGCCAGAAGATCCTCGTCTCAAAGAAGTGGGGCTCCACCAAGTCAGTGCAGATGAATTTGAAGATATGGTAGCTGAGAAGTGGTTCATCCTTGACAGCTGTGGGGTCAAATGGGTCCCCAGTTATGGTCCCCTGGACAAGTGGTGAGCTCTGCACACTCAATAAATCTCACAATGCAATCAAAATATAATAAGGGCTGGAGGGATGGCTTAGTAGTTAAGGCGTTTGCAAAGCCGAAGGACCCAGGTTCGATTCCACAGGTCCCACATTAGCCAGCTGCACAAGGGGGCGCACGCGTCTGGAGTTCGTTTGCAGTGCCTGGAGGCCCTGGTGTGCCCATTCTCTCTCTCACTCTCTCTCCCTCTTTCTCTGTCAAATAAACAAATAAATAAAAATAAAATACTTAAAATATGTATTATAAACAAATAAATAAAAATAAAATACTTAAAATATGTATTATAAAAATAAATAAAAATAAAATACTTAAAATATGTATTATATAAATAAATAAATAAAAATAAAAACAAAAGAGAAGAAAGAATACAGAGAGGTAAAAAGAAGGGTAAACTCCTCCCCAAAGTTATATAATTTTTTAATTACCTAACAAAGAAATGGGTTTCCATATGGCTTGTTCCTAATATAGTTAGCAATGATTAAAGATTTTTTTTCAATTTTGGGGGGACATTACTTGTAACCTTAACAAGCATGTCTCTTGTCAGGTCATGTGCCTTCCATCCCCAAGTCTATGACGGCCTTAAGAGAACTAGGGGGAGGGGCAGTAGTTCTCCACACTGAGGTCAAATTCTCATTCTGAATCACACAGCCCACCCCAGGCATTGGCTCCAAAGATGTTGAGAAAGGAGGCATGTTAGAACCCCAGACCCTTCCAGAAGCCTCAGTAAGCAGCAGGGGCTTACTTCCAGATGGGTCCTGTGTACCTATCCTTTTTTTATTTAATTATTATTATTATTATTTACAAAGAGGGGAGTAGAGAGAGAATGGATATGCCAGGGCTTCTAGCCACTGGAAACAGACTCCAGATGCATGCGCAACTTTGTGCATCTGGCTTTACGTGGATATTGGAGAACCAAACCTGGGTCATTAGACTTTTCAGGCAAGTGCCTGAAGCTGCTGAGCCATCTCTCCAGCCTCCTTTTTTTTTTTAATTTAAATTTAAATTTTTATTTTTATTTATTTATTTGAGAGCAACAGACAGAGAGAGGAAGAGGCAGAGAAACAGAGAGAATGGGCGTGCCAGGGCCTCCAGCCACTGCAAACGAACTCCAGATGTGTGCGCCCCCTTGTGCGTCTGGCTAACGTGGGTCCTGGGGAATCGAGCCTTGAACCAGGGACCTTTGGCTTCACAGGCAAGCACTTAACCGCTAAGCCATCTCTCCAGCCCTCCAGGCTCCTTTTTTTAAAAAATTTAATTTTTATTTATTTATTTGCAAACAAGCACGGAAAGAGAGACGGGGGAGTGAGAGAGAATGGGCAAGCTAGGTCCTCTTGCCACAGTGCAAACTCCACATGCATGTGTCTCTCAGCGCATCTGGCTTTACTTGAGTACTAGGGGAAATCGAAGCCAGGTCGTCAGGCTTTTGCAGACAAACACCTTAACCCGCTGAGCCATCTCTCCAGCCTGAACCAACTCTCCTCCAGGTTGCAGGAGGCTGACTTCCTCGTACCCAACCACTCTGCCAATTTAAGTGACTCGGCCTCAAAATGACTTCACCATCCTCACCAGGCTGTGGAGTCACCTGCCTCCGGTCACTGAGAGCTGGGTCCCAGCGTTCCCCGCCCTCCCTCTCACATTTGAAGTTGAAGGTCACCCTTCCCTCTACCTTCTGTCTGTCCTTGGGCTGGCTCTGCCTTCTAGCTGTTAAAAATGACCAGGACTTGGGCTGGAGAGATGGCTTAGCGGTTAAGCGCTTGCCTGTGAAGCCTAAGGACCCCGGTTCGAGGCTCGGTTCCCCAGGTCCCATGTTAGCCAGATGCACAAGGGGGCACACGCGTCTGGAGTTCGTTTGCAGTGGCTGGAGGCCCTGGTGCACCCATTCTCTCTCTCTCTCCCTCTATCTGTCTATCTCTGTGTGTCTGTCGCTCTCAAATTAAATTAAAAAAAAAAAAATGACCAGGACTGTTTTGCTGTGGCCAAGCAACAGGTAGGCTGCCATCCAGGGGAATCTAGTGACACAGGCTGAATGTCCCCTGTGCCTGGGAAAGAGGAGGATAACGGGAGACGCCACTTACCTGACAGCAGGCAGAACAACGTCCATAACAGCAGCTGTGAGTCTGAGCTAATATAAAGCATGATTTTCAAAAGGGGTCTCTTACAAGAGTTAGGGTTTAACCCGCTAAAAATACGGAAACCAGCCTTTTCCTTCGTTAGACCTCTGAAGGCAAGATGGGCCACCAGCAGCTGTACTGGAGTCACCCGCGAACATTCGGCCAGGGTTCCCGCTCTTGCCGCGTCTGCTCGAACCGCCACGGTCTGATCCGGAAGTGCGGGCTGAACATGTGCCGGCGGTGTTTCCGCCAGTGCGCAAAGGACATCGGCTCCATAAAGTTGGACTAAGCGGCCTTCCTAGAATGGAATATTCCAAGATCATCCAGTGAAAGATCATGCTAGTTCTTTGTACATAAATAAATTTTGAAACCTTCAAAAAAAAATACGGAAACCAGGGCTGGAGAGATGGCTTAGCAGTTAAGCGCTTGCCTGTGAAGCCTAAGGACCCCGGTTCGAGGCTCGGTTCCCCAGGTCCCACGTTAGCCAGATGCACAAGGGGGCGCACGCGTCTGGAGTTCGTTTGCAGAGGCTGGAAGCCCTGGCGCGCCCATTCTCTCTCTCTCTCCCTCTATCTGTCTTTCTCTCTGTGTCTGTCGCTCTCAAATAAATAAATAAAAATTTTTTTAAAAAAAAACGGAAACCAGGGGCTGGACAGACGGCTTAGTGGGTAAGGCGCTTGCCTGCAATGCCTAATGACCTGGGTTGGATTCCCCAGAACCAATGTAAAGCCAGATGCACAAAGTGGTGCATGTGTCTGGTTGTGCTGAATGCGGCTAGAGCACCCATTTGCTTCCTGTGTCTGTCACTCTTCTATCTCTCTCTGCTTATAAATAAATATTAAAAAAAAAAAATAAGGAAACCAATGAAAGCACAATTCTGGTTTAAGAAGAGATTCCGAGGCCCTGGTGG